>NW_012102826.1:7119-7584 GCF_000951045.1 Mandrillus leucophaeus
AAAAAAAAGGCTGAGTGATGTGTACATGGGGAGACGGGGTGGAACTGGGAAAGAAAGCAAAGGAAAAGTATCAGCAAATCCAAGTTATTTATAAAAATGTTACTGAAACTATTTAGGGATATGCCGAAAGTTTTGAGTTAATAGCATTATTTTTAACTATTCTTGGGAAGACCAACTTTGTAGGTCTATCTATAGGATAGATTAAGTGAGGAGAAACTGGAAGAAGAGAGGCTGATTAGGCTATCATCAATTAGTTCGAACCGAGAACCCGTGGTGCAATTGCTGAAGGCCCTTTTCCGGTTGCTCAGGAATTGACACTAGGATCTCAGTTGAAAATTGGAGGAGCTAGTTCTCCCCTACAGTAGGCAAGCACCAACACCTGAGGCTAGACACCTAGATCCCCTACTGTTGAAGGTGAAGGTGCAGTGTTTGGGGTGAGAAGTTTTCCTCTCCCTTAGGCCAAGA
>NW_012102827.1:0-796 GCF_000951045.1 Mandrillus leucophaeus
ATCCGAGTGATAATGACGTTTCAATGTAGTTTCATTGACTGTAACAAACATAGCATTCTGTGTAGGGATTTTGATGGGGGAGGCTGTGAGCATGTGGGGGCAGATATGTAGGAATTCTGTACCTTCCATTCAATTTTGCTGTGGATCTAAAATTGCCCTAAAAAATAAAGCATATTAAAAATATAGTATTGGCCAGATGCAGTGGCTCACTCCTGTAATCCCATTACTTTGGGAGGCTGAGGCGGGCAGATCACGAGGTCAGGAGTTTGAGAGCAGTCTAACCAACATGGTGAAACCCCGTCTCTACTAAAAATACAAAATTTAGCTGGGGGTGGTGGCGAGCACCTGTAATCCCAGCTACTCAGGAGGCTGAGGCAGGAGAATTGCTTGAACCTGGGAGGCAGAGGTTGCAGTGAGCCGAGATCGCACCACTGCACTCCAGCCTGGGCGACAGAGCAAGACTCTGTCTCAAAGAAAAAAAGAAAAAAATTTTGTAGAGAGAGTTAACTGTGAACTCTTTGCTCTGTTTCTTTTCTTAATTTTTTTGGGTAATTAGTAAAGTTGGTATTTTTATTTCAAGGTTACTTTTATATAATCATAGAGTTACCTCAGAACTCTATTTCTTTAAAGAATATCTATTAGTTTCTAAGAACAATCACAAAATTAGCTTGTTTTTTCCCCATTTCCATTCCTCAACCACGTATTTTACATTTATTAATATTATTATTCATCGTATTAATACTATAATGGATGTTTAGACTTTCATTACTTCATTAGCTCTAAGCTGTATTTTAGA
>NW_012102827.1:5021-6127 GCF_000951045.1 Mandrillus leucophaeus
AGGAGTTTAAGACCAGCCTGGCCAACATGGTGAAACCCCATCTCTACTAAAAATACAAAAATTAGCTAGGTGTGGTGGCGGGTGCCTGTAATCTCAGCTACTCAGGAGGCTGAGGCAGGGGAATTGCTTGAACCCGGGGGGTGGAAGTTGCCGTGAGCTGAGATGGTGTCACTGCACTCCAGCCTGGGTGACAAGAATGAAACTCCATCTCAAAAAAAAAAAAAAATGTTGAACCAGAGTGGTCAGAGATGTCACAAAGCTATTTCCTCTGCTTAATGTTTTCCTGATACATATTTATAGCTATCTGTATAACTATATTATTTATCATATCTATAAACTACTTTTTTCTTAATTTCAATGGTGAGTTTCTATCATCGAACTTGTAAGGATAGTCTTATTTTATGATTAAATATGTTTAGATTTACTTATACTTTCTATTTATTATTCTTTTATTTTGTTTCTATTTATTGACATTTTTTTTGGTTGTTCTTTTTTTGTTTTTTGTTTTTTTGAGACGGAGTCTTGCTCTGTCACCCAGGCTGCAGTGCAGTGGCGCGATCTCCACTCACTGCAAGCTCCACCTCCTGGATTCACGCCATTCTCCTGCCTCAGCCTCCCAAGTAGCTGGGACTACAGGTGCCTGCCACTATGCCTGGCTAGTTTTTTGTAGTTTTAGTAGAGATGGGGTTTCACCGTGTTAGCCAGTATGGTCTCGATATCCTGACCTCATGATCCACCTGCCTTATCCTCCCAAAGTGCAGGGATTACAGGCATGAGCCACCATGTCCAGCCTATTTTTCTTTCCTATTGGATCACTTGAGTTATCTTTATAGTTCTAGTTACCTCTTTTCTATCTGCTGATTTGTAATTTACTATTCTGTTTCTATTCTTTTAGTGATTGTCCTCATTTTAAAATATGCACAGTGGGCGGGGCATGGTGGCTCACACTTGTAATCCTAGCACTTTGGGAGGCCAAGGCCGGCAGATCACCTGAGGTCAGGAGTTTGAGAACAGCCTGACCAACATGGAGAAACCCCGTCTCTACTAAAAATACAAAATTAGCCGGGCGTGGTGGTGCATGCCTGTAATCCCAGCTACTTGGGAGG
>NW_012102827.1:8482-9317 GCF_000951045.1 Mandrillus leucophaeus
GATCTCGAGGTCAAGAAATTGAGCCATCCTGGCCAACATGGTGAAATCCCGTCTCTACTAAAAATACAAAAATTAGCTGGGTGTGGTGGTGCATGCCTGTAGTCCCAGCTACTCAGGAGGCTGAGGCAGGAGAATCACTTGAACCTGGGAGGTGGAGGTTGTAGTGAGCCAAGATCCTGCCACTATACTCCAGCCTGGCGACAAAGCAAGACTCCGTCTTAAAAAAAAAAAAAAAAATTAACTCTGATTAATAACTTCCTTCCTTATGTGGTATTTTCTTCAATACTTAGTTCCAAAATGTATTTAATTTCCCCCAAGTTTTCATTATGTTGTTTTATATAGTCAGTGTTTAAATATACCCACATATATGGCAATTCCCAACTCATCCTTACTTATTTGATTCCTTTCTTTGGGTTCAGTATTCTTTCTGATATGCATCTTCTAAGAGTTTATTCAGGCCGGGTGCAGTGGCTCACACCTGTAATCCCAGCACTTTGGGAGACCAAGGTGGGTGGATCACCTGAGGTCAGGAGTTTAAGACCAGCCTGGCCAACGTGTCGAAACCCCGTCTCTAATAAAAACACAAAAAGTAGCCGGGCATGGTGGCAGGAGCCTGTAATCCCAGCTACTAGGGAGGCTGAGAGAAGAGAATCACTTGAACCCGGAGGGGAAAGGTTTCAGGGAACTGAGATTGTGCCATTGAACTCCAGCCTGGGTGAAAAGATGGAAACTCCGCCTTCAAAAAAAAAAAAAAAAGTTTATTCAGCAAAGATCTGTGAGTTGTAGATCGTCTCTGAAGTGTCTTTAATTGCCCTTTACTCTTTGATGATAGTAG
>NW_012102827.1:12472-12908 GCF_000951045.1 Mandrillus leucophaeus
TAAAGGCAAGTTATTACTTTAAATGTGGGGTGGGATGGGAGGGAGATTTTATGTAAAAAAACTCAGACATTTACAAGTCAGGGGCAAGGAAAAAAAGATGCCTCCTACTTATAGAATTGGCTCTTCAAGGGAGCTGTATCTGAACCTAAAACCATAGAGGTTTATTAGTAATCATAAAACATGCCTTTCAAACAGAGGTTAAGAGAAATATGCAGGCAAAAAGGAAAATATTTGAATTTTAGGCTTCTTTCCTCCCCCAAACTTCTCCCCGTTTTCTGCCAAGACCTGACAGTAATTTCTTAAGGTGGAACACCCTTAAGTGAACAAATATTTATTAAAGATTTTTTTGGCCGGGCGCGGTGGCTCAAGCCTGTAATCCCAGCACTTTGGGAGGCCGAGACGGGTGGATCACGAGGTCAGGAGATCGAGACCATCC
>NW_012102828.1:0-381 GCF_000951045.1 Mandrillus leucophaeus
AGTACAGTGGTGCAATCTCTGCTCACTATAACCTCCGCCTCCTGGGTTCAAGTGACTCTCCTGCCTCAGCCTCCCAAGTAGCTGGGATTGCAGGCACATGCCACCATGCTCAGTTAGTTTTTTTTTTTGGAGACAGAGTTTCACCATGTTGGCCAGGCAGGTCTCCTGACCTCAAATGATCCTCCCTCCTTGGCCTCCGAAAGCACTGGGATTACTTTCATAATCCATGTGGGCCACCGCAACTGGCCTATTCTTCTTATATATTGTTGGAATTAAATTGCTAATAGTAAATACGTCCAGCGAATTTTTTGTATTTTTAGTAGAGATGGGGTTTTACCATGTTGCCTAGGCTGGTCTTGAACGCCTAACCTCAAGTGATCC
>NW_012102828.1:431-979 GCF_000951045.1 Mandrillus leucophaeus
CCAGCGAATTTTTTGTATTTTTAGTAGAGATGGGGTTTTACCATGTTGCCTAGGCTGGTCTTGAACGCCTAACCTCAAGTGATCCACCCGCCTCATCCTCCCAAAGTGCTGGGATTGCAAGTGAGAGCCACTGCAGCTGGCCAGACTTTTATAAAAGTTTTACGGTTATAGATGGTTATATAAAATATCTTTGTACATATATTTTTGTGTCTTGAAGATAAAGTATATAAATGATATAAAAGACACAAAGGTAATTTATAAATGCTATATCTTATATTATTTGCTTTGGCTCTCTAGAAGTGAAGTAATTATATTGAATTTTTTCTCGATTCTTACTGCTTAATTGCTGTCCAAAAGAATAGGATTATGGTGCCATCGAAATTATATAAAAATGAATATTGAGGGTTTTTTTGGGTTTTTTTTTGACAGAGTCTCTCTTTGTCGCCCAGTCTCGAGTGCAGTGGCGTGATCTCGCATCACTGCAGCCTCCGCTTCCCAGGTTCAAGTGATTCTCGTGGCTCAGCCTCCTGAGTAGCTGGGATTACAGG
>NW_012102828.1:3218-3640 GCF_000951045.1 Mandrillus leucophaeus
TGATTGAAAGTTTCCTGAGGCCTTCTCAGCCATGTGGAACTGTGAGTCAATTAAACCTCTTATCTTTATAAATTGCCCAGTCTCAGGTAGTTCTTCATAGCAGTGAGAGAATGGACTGCTACAACTACCGTAGACTTTATAAACATTGTGCACTTAATGTACACTACATTTAGTTTAAAAATTGCTCTGTCATGTTGCTATGGCTATCACATCACTACGTCACTAGGCAATAGGAATTGTTCAGTTCCATTTAATCTCATGGGACCACCATTGTGTATATGGTTGTTGTTATGCAGACTGTATTTTGAGAGAGACCACATTCACATAACTTTTTCATAGTAAATTGTTATAATTTTTTTTTAATTTTAAAATTTTTTTTGAGGTGGAGTCTCTGTCATCCAGACTGGAGTACAGTGGCACGA
>NW_012102828.1:5600-6272 GCF_000951045.1 Mandrillus leucophaeus
TTGGCCTCCCAAAGTGCTGTGATTATATGTGTGAGGCACACTGCACCCGGCCTCAGTAGGCTTTTATGGCTTATTCCTTCTGTCCTTTTAAAACTCTTTCAACTTAATTTTCTACACTTTTTTTTAGTGTAGTTTATATATATATGTAAGTGTATATATATTTGTATGTAGGGTGTGTAAATATAGTGTGTGTATATATACAGTATCTGTGTGTATATGTGTGTGTATATATATAATGTGTGTGTCTGTGTGTGTGTGGTTTTTTTTTTGTGTGTGTGTATATATATATATATACACACACATACACATTTTTTGTTTGTTTTTTCGAGATAGGGTCCATTCTGTTACCCAGGCTGGAGTGCAGTGGTGCAATCATGGATCACTGCAGCCTTCACTTTCTGGGCTCAATTGATCTGCCTGCCTCAGCCTGCTGAACAGCTGGGACTATAGGTGTGCCACCACCACATCTAACTAATTTTGTGTGTGTGTGTGTAGAGGTGGGAGTTTGCCATGTTGCCCAGGCTGGTCTCGAATCCCTGGGCTCAAGCAATCTGCCTACCTCAGCCTCCCAAAGTGCTGAGATTACAGGTGTGATCCGCTGTGCCCGGCCTATATTACTATGTCGTATGCTGCAGAACCTCTTTTGGAAACAAACTGGGATATAAATAATAC
>NW_012102829.1:0-679 GCF_000951045.1 Mandrillus leucophaeus
AGAAAGAAAGAGAGAGAGGAAGGAAGGAAGGAAGGAAGGAAGGAAGGAAGGAAGGAAGGAAGGAAGGAAGGAAGGAAGGAAGGAGTCCCTGTTCCAGTTGAATTCCAAAGAGTCGTGTGACTTGTCCAGGGTCACAGGCTGTTAATGACAGAACTTCCCTTAGGCTGCGGTCCCCTCACTGCCCAGCCCTGCCTGACGACTAAGACCCCAGCCTCAGAAAGAGGCCCTCCCACCGCAGCAGCCGTACTCAGCACCCGCATGCTGGGCCCCGCAGACCGAGGCGCTCGGTCTCTTCTTCCTCTTCTGCCCAGAACAACTTTACAGAAAAACAAAGCATTGCCTTGGGAATATTTCCGTGTTGTTATTTGCCCCTGAGGTTTCCAGGAACACTGGACTTTTTAAGTACGAGAAAGCTCACATGCCTGTTACTTCTGTACAAATGGAGCCTTCTGGGAAGATGGTCACAGTGGTGGAGCTGGGGAGACTTGAGCTGGAATGGTGGTTCCCTCCCTGACTTCCTTGTGAACGGTGGTTTCCTTGCCTGCAGTAGAGATAATACGAGATACTAGATAATACCAGTCGTGCCTCAGGGTCATTTCAGGGGTTAAACTAGATAGACATTGCACAGTGCCTGGCACAATAGGAAAAAGGCCTTTTCTTTTCCTCCTCCTTCTAACAA
>NW_012102829.1:3879-4234 GCF_000951045.1 Mandrillus leucophaeus
CCCCGCTCATGTCCCTAACTCAGCCCCAACCACACCCAGAACACACACCCCACACTCATATAGTCACACACCCAGCAGGGCAACTACCCACACTCTCACACTCATACACCCAGCAAGGCAACCGCCCCCCACACTCATACACACACACCCAGCAGGGCAACTACCCACACTCACACACTCATACACCCAGCAAGGCAACCACCCCCCACACTCATACACACACACCAGGCAGGGAAGCCACCCCACATACACCCAGCAGGGCAACCACCCCCCACTCACACACACACACCCAGCAGGGCAATCAACCCACACACTCTCACACTCACACACACACCCAGCAGAGCAACCACCCCCC
>NW_012102829.1:4284-4930 GCF_000951045.1 Mandrillus leucophaeus
CACACACCCAGCAGAGCAACCACCCCCCACACTCTCACACTCACACACTCACACACCCAGCAGAGCAACCACCCCTCACACTCACACACACCCAGCAGGGCAGTCACACTCACACACTCACACACCCGGCAAAGCAGCCACCCCTCACACCCACACTCACACACACAGCAAGGCAACCACCCCACACTCACACTCATACACCCAGCAAAGCAACCATCCCACACACTCACACACTCACACACCCAACAGGACAACCATCCCTCACACTCACACACACCCAGCAGAGCAACCACCCCCCACACTCACACACACACCCAGGAGAGTAACCACCCCATACACACACTCACACAAGGTAACTATCCCACACACTCATACACAGCAACCACCCCCACACTTACACTCACACACCCAGCAGGGCAGCCACCCCCCACACTCTCACACACCCAGCAAGGCAACTACCCACCACACTCACACTCACCCAGCAGAGCAACCACCCCCCACACTCACACACACACCCAGGAGGGTAACCACCCCATACACACACTCACACAAGGTAACTATCACACACTCATACACAGCAAGGCAACCACCCCCCACACTTACACTCACACACCCAGCAGGGCAGCCACCCCCCACACTCACACTC
>NW_012102829.1:5950-7894 GCF_000951045.1 Mandrillus leucophaeus
CGGAGGAGTCAGAAGACGCTGTCCTTGAGTGAAGCTACGACTCTGATGCGGAGTTTTAGGCTTGGTGACATGCACAGCAGGCTTAGCAGAGGAAACAGAGCGCTTTGCACACACACACGGGCCTCCGCCTGCCAGCCGAGCCCACCCTGGCTTTGGCAGCAAAGCCATGGGCAACCCAGACAGTGTCGGGGGCAAGAAAGCGAGACCAGCACTACGGACATCCCATCCCCCAAGACCTGCCCTACTGAGGATCCTGCAGGGCCCTAAGTCACAGTGTAGCTAATTCTTCCTTCCAGAAATTTCTGGGAGAACCCAGTTATACCTGCAGATGGAAAGCTTTCCACATGGGTGATAGCCAGTCCTGTCCAGATAGTACGTTCTAGAAGATGGCACAGCAACCCCAAGGAGTATGGGAAGTAGGCTCTGGGCTGTCACTGAGGAGCCCTGGGCCCTAGGTTGGTCACATAGGCTGCCACCTCGGTTTGCTGCATGATGGGATAAGAAGACCCAGCCTTCCCTGCAGTGTAGATGTGCTCCGGTGTAGACATGCTCCATCAACTCAGTGAAGGTGGTTCTGGTGAGGAGTGGCCAGTGTCACAGGTCAGCACAGAACCAAGACACAGCTGGCTATCTCCGGGGGCAACTTGATTCTCAGAGGACACTCTTGCTTTGTTCTATTTGAGTAGACCGTGGAGAGGGTCACGGAGCCTCTGACCCGGTCTTGGTCCCTGGCTCAGGCTTCCTGGCTCCTGCTGCAGCCATCCTCTTCACCTCCACAGGGAGCTGTGCACCTGCTGGTTTCAGTCCTTGCCCTGCCAGGTACAGTCTGAGTGCTGTTGGGCCTGTGCCTTATCATCTCTGTGCCTCTGTTTCTTCATCTGTGTAATGGGACAATCAGTGCATACTTCACAAGATTCTCATGCAAATAAGTGAGGTGCTATCTCCTTGTAGTGCCTGGCACATATTGAGTGCTTGATACATATTAGCTGTTACTAAAATGTTACATACATGTTACTAAAATGTCATTTAGAGTCAGGCATGGTGGCACATGCCTGTAGTCTCAGCTACTGGGGAGACTGAGGCAGGAGATCACCTGACCCCAGGAGTCTGAGGCTGCAGTGAGCTGTGATTGTGCCACTTGCACTCCAGCCTGGGCAACAGTGAGACCTCATCTCAATAACAAAGTTATTTAGTAGAAAGGTTATTAAGAAGGGGCAGGATGCGAGTTGCATTTTAGAAGGATAACCGGCAGCAGGGCAGAGGAGAGGAAGCCTGGAGGAGGAAGCTCTGTGGAGACAGGGACAACGTCCACATCCCCAGGCTCAGGCCAAGGGGTCAGGAATGCAGGGGTATGGGGGGCAGCGATGATGAAGGGGACAGAGGGCGAAGATCGCCCCAGCTTTCCTGCCGCAGATCTGCGTTCTGGGAACCAGCTGGCCTCTGTGGCCTCCGCTTTCTCCTGTGTGGAGTCAGAAGGACATGAGACCTGAATGTGTGTGCTGACGCTCGGTGAACTCTAAGGTGACCTACCATTGCTCTGCCCATGCTGGCGCTGGGGAACATGTCTGCAAATTCCGCCAGCATTCACAGGTGCTAAATAAAGCACCCTTTTTCCTGGGCCAGGATCTCAGGCCATCATGTCTGTTTATGGGAGTTTGGGCACTGGTTTCATGAGAAAAGTTATCCATTTCCTCACCTGTAAAATGGGGATTTTAATAGGGTTAGTGCACCTCTTTCAGGCTGCAGGAACAGACCCGAGGCAACCTCAAGGGGTGGAGGCTGACGATGAGAAGGGAAAGAGCCGCAGGTGGAGGAAGCAGCAGCCTGCAGGAGACAGATGCAGCCACGGGCTCACTCCTCCATGCTCTATCTGCCTCTGCTCACCCCTTTCTCCCTGCGCTCACTCCTCCATGCTCTATCTGCCTCTGCTCACCCCTTTCTCCC
>NW_012102830.1:0-237 GCF_000951045.1 Mandrillus leucophaeus
GGAGGATATTTCCTTTCGCCCTATAGTCTTCAAAGGGATCCGAAATATCTCTTCTCAGATTCCACAGAAAAAAGGATAGCAATGAGAACCACGAAATACAGATGTAACTCTGTGAGATGAATTAACGAAACACTAATCAGTTTCTCAGAAAGCTTCTTTCCGATTTCATCTGAGGATATTTCCTATTTCAACATAGCCCTCTATGGGCTTCCAAATATCACTTTGCCAATTCCACAA
>NW_012102830.1:353-1870 GCF_000951045.1 Mandrillus leucophaeus
ATAAGGCTAGCAAAGAGATCCACGAAATACAGATGTAACTCTGTGAGATGAATTAACAGAACACTAAGCAGTTATTCAGAAAGCTTGTTTCCAGATTTCATCTGAGGATATTAGCTTTTTCACCATAGCCCTCTATGGGCTTTCAAATATCACTTTACCAATTCCACAAGAACTGTCTTAGCGAAAGCCTACTTGAGTGAAAAGCTGTAACTCTGTTAGATTTTTTTCACAGAACACAAAGAAGTTTCTCAGAGAGCTTCTTTCTCTTTGGTATGGGAGGATATTTCCTTTGGCCCTATAGTCTTCAAAGGGATCCGAAATATCTGTTCTCAGATTCCACAGAAATAAGGCTAGCAAAGAGATCCACGAAATACAGATGTAACTCTGTGAGATGATTTCACAGAACACAAAGAAGTTTCTCAGAAAGATTCTTTCTCTTTGTTATGGGAGGATATTTCCTTTGGCCCTATAGTCTTCAAGGAATCCGAAATATCTGTTCTCAGATTCCACAGAAACAAGGCTAGCAAACAGATCCACGAAATACAAATGTAACTCTGAAAGATGAATAAACAGAACACTAAGCAGTTTTTCAGAAAGCTTCTTTCCAGGTTTCATTTGAGAATATTTCCTTTTTCGCGATAGCCCTCTATGGGATTCCAAATATCACTTTGCCAATTTCACAAGAACTGTCTTAGCGAAAAGTTTCTTGAGCGGAAAGCTGTAACTCTGCGAGATGATTTCACAGAACACAAGGTAGATTCTCAGAAAGCTTCTTTCTCTTTGTTATCGGAGGATATTTTTTTTGGCCCTATAGTCTTCAAAGGGATTCAAAACATCTTTTCTCAGATTCCACAGAAAAAAGGCGAGCAAAGAGATTCACGAAATACAGATGTAACTCTGTGAGTGGAAGTCGAACAACAGAGGGCGGTTTCTCAGAAAGCTTCCTTCCAGATTTCATCTGATTATATTTCTCAGAAAGCTTCTTTCTCTTTGTTATCGGAGTATATTTCCGTTGACCTTATAGTCTTCAAAGGGATCCGAAATATCTATTCTCAGATCCCACAGATATAAGGCTGGCAAAGATATCCACGAAATACAGATGTAACTCTGTGAGATGAATTAACTGAACACTAAGCTGTTTCTCAGAAAGCTTCTTTCCAGATTTCATCTGAATTTATTTCCTTTTTCACCGCAGCCCTCTGTGGGCATCCAAATGTCACTTTTCCAATTCCAAAAGAACTGTCTTAGTGAAAGGCTTCTTGAGGAGAAAGCTGTAACTATGTGAAATGCTTTCACAGAACTCAAAGAAGTTTCTCAGAAAGCTTCTTTCTCTTTGTTATGGGAGGATATTTCCTTTGGCCCTTTACTCTTCAAAGGGATCCGACTTATCTGTTCTCAGATTCCTCAGAAATAAGGCTAGCAAAGAGATTCACGAAATACAGATGTAAATCTGTGAGTGGAAGTCGCTCATCACAGAGCGGTTTCTCAGAAAGATTCTTTCCAGATTTCCTCTGAGG
>NW_012102830.1:2096-2325 GCF_000951045.1 Mandrillus leucophaeus
TGAGATGAATTAAGAGAACACTAAGCAGTCTCTCAGAAACCTTCTTTCTAGATTTAATCTGAGGATATTTCCTTTACACCTTAGCCCTCTACGGGCTTCCAAATATCACTTTGCCAATTCCACAAAAACTGTCTTAGCCAAAGGCTTCTTGAAGGGAAAGGTGTAACTCTGTGAGATGATTTCACAGAACACAAAGAAGTTTCTTAGAAAGCTTCTTGCTCTTTGTTAT
>NW_012102831.1:0-4772 GCF_000951045.1 Mandrillus leucophaeus
ACATATACCCTCTATTTACCAACTATTGAGGCAATGATGTGCCCAACATTGGGTAAGCAAATCAGTCCCAGTGCCACATACAAACACATAACCTGAGAGAACACGAGTAATTCCTCTGGGGGTATGTTCATTAATGGCCTCATTAACAGGAAGGGTAGAGAGCATCAGATCAAATCAGAAATTTCATTTTTTGCATTATTTACCAGAACCCACTTGTATGATGTGAAATGAAAGAGAGTTTAGGGCCAGGTGTGGTGGCTTACACCTGTCATCCCAGCAATGTGGGAGGCCAAGGCGGGCAGATCATGAGGTCAGGAGATCGAGACCATCCTGGCTAACACGGTTAAACCCCATCTGTACTAAAAATACAAAAAAACCAAAAAAAAAAAACAAACCAAAAAAAACCGAGTGTGGTAGTGCGTACCTGGAGTCCCAGCTACTTGGGAGGCTGAGGCAGGGGAATCGATTGAACCCAGGAGGCGGAGGTTGCAGTGAGCCGAGATTTCATGCCACCACACTCCAGCCTGGGCCACAGAATGAGACTCCATCTCAACAAAAACAAAACACAAAACAAAAAAAAACAGATGTTGGCAGAGTAGGGATTCAGTTTTTCAGCAATGCATTTTTTGTTTGTAATGGCATTAGATGTATCTGAAATATGTAATGGCATTAAATGTATCTGGAAAATTAGTGACAAATCTTGCTAATGACATATATTGGTCATGAATAGATCCAGGAGTCATAGCAGATCCAACAGTTCAGTTTCCTCCAGTGGCAACAATTTGGGAAAGTTTAATCAAAGTGTTATCATGCCATTCCCTGCATCGAGACAAAGGAGTAACCACAAGGAAAAAGAAATTGTTTTCTATTTGAACTACCCCTGCTAAGTACTAAAACAATAATTATCTCAACAGACTAGAATGGGCATCTTCCTATGTCACAAAAAATAATAATGAAATTTCTGAAGTAGGGATGATAATGCTTGATAGTAAATAAGTGTAAGTGTTCATTTAGATACAGGCCTGGTCTGGCATCTTTGGAGTGTTGTCAACCTCAGATATCTTTTTTTCTTAGCCTGGCATCAATGTTAGTCAAAGATCACCTTCCAGTCCATTCATGAGGCTCAACCTTCTTTAAATGAGAAATGTGGATCCATGAGCCTATGCTTTCAAACTTGGTAGCAAAGGGTTAGTAAGAAGTACCTGATAGAAACTTTTCCACTTCTATTGAAGAGAATTCTTTAGAAGATGTCACTTCCAGTAGACAAAATATTTTGGCCGAAGACCATGAGTTTAAGGTTCTTTTTCTTCTGGGAGTTCACAATAAAAATAATCTTTTGCCGGACTGTATTTTTTTACTTAGTTGTTTCATAAGGCCATTATGTAATATAATTTATCTCCTTTTAGCATTATGAATTCATAATTTCCCAGGGATAGTTTCATAAGTCTACCTGTTATCTCAATTGGAGAAAACCGATGTCTACTAAAAGGGATGGGTCTTAGGTTAAGCAAAACCAATGAATGAAATTTTAGCCACGGAATTTTAAAAGCCTTAAGTTTGCCAATTGAATTTAGATTATCCTGCTTGTGCATTCTTCTAACCTGAATGACTGAGGGTGATTTGCACCATGGAAATGTTGAATTGCCAAATATTATATATTGATTGGATAATGTGTTCGGTGAAATGAGTACCTCTGTTACTGTGAAGTTCTAAAGGGGCTCCCCAAGTCAGAGTAATTTTTTTTCCAGGAGAATTTTACTTAGCACTAAGGCTATTGCCCTTCTGCACAGAAATGCTTCTACCCAATGAGAAAATGTACAAACCATCACTAGAAGATATTTTGTATTCTTGTAAATGGGTATAACTGAATAATGACCACACTTCAAAGGGGACTTCAGGTAGAGGAAAATGTCCTTGAGAACACTGCATAGATTTCCCTGGATTATATTTTGGGCGGATATGGCAGCAACTTCATGCCTTATAAGCCATAGTCAGAGAAGGTTTCCAATAATACTGTTTTACCCAAGCAATCACTGTAAAAAGTTCCAGTGAGTTAAATCATGTACATATGTTAAAAATGATCACTGTAATAGGAATTATAGGTAAGTCATTTGGTGGCCCATAATGTATTTCATCCATGGGGGAGTATGTTTTCCTTTTGTTTTCTAATGTTCCTATTCTATTTTTGGAGCTCTTTAAAAGTTAATATGGATTGCTTTTCTTGCCTGGATATATTGAGAGCAGCCCTCTTTGCTACCTTTTCTGAGCTAGCTGATGTCTTTTGTTTTCTGGTTTATCTGATTTGGAATTACCTGGGATTTTAATAATTGCTAGTGATTTTGGTAATAATATGGCTTCTAATAATTGCAAGATAAGTGTCCATTTTTAATGGACTGACCAGAAGAAGTTGGGAATCCTGTTTGTTTACACAACATTCCGAAGTCATGAGTTACTCCAAGGCATATCGACTGTCTGTATGAATTATTAGCAGTTATTCCTTTTACCAATTGACAAGCTCTAATTAATGCTATCAATCCTGCTTGTAGAACTGATGTTGGTTTTGGAAGATAAGCACTTTCTATTTCTTCAGCACCATAGAACACTACAGCATAATTTGCATGATATATTTCAGGCAGAACAGTAATAGGATTTAGACTATGGCACTTAGAGAGTGTAATATGAGGTACAAATAGAAGTAGGACTTCAGAAGAGGCCAGCCTGCTAACTGAATAATACCAAGTATGGTGTAAATTTAGAAGTGCTTCCAAAAAATGTGGAACAAAGACAATAAGGGGAGATCCTATAATTATTTCTTCAGTTTCTTTTACCGGCAGGGTGATCTGTTATCACTCTTATGTAAGGTAGTCCTCCAACCACTGTATTGCTGACCATAATATCCTATAGGTCTATTTTGACCCCCATGTTTTAGGGTCAGAATGCCTAGTGCATGTCCTTAATTTCATATACAAAAAGTGCGAACAGAATATTATAATTTGAGTGTCCTAAGGGCAGGACCATTATGTAAGATCCCTTTTAATTGCTTCAAATGTTAACTGATCTTCCTCTGTCCATTCCAGAGTCTGGCTTGTCTTGTTTTAAGAGTATACAAAGGCTGAGATTTTAAAGAAAAGTTCAGAATTTAATTTCTGCAATACCCTACCAGCGCCAGAAATCTTTGTTGTTTGGTAGCTTTGAGGGTATGAAAGGCCAATATCCCTTTTTCTCTGCCCAGACTAATGAAAATGCCTTTCTTTCATGTTAGGTGACCTAAATACCTCACTTTTTTTTTTTTGTGTGACAAAACTAAAGCTCTTCTTTTCAAATTTTGTGGGGTTTTTTAAAGGCAATTATTGTAACAAATGAGTCTCTTATAGAGGTTTGCTTATCTTTTGAACAGAAAAGTAAATAATCCACATATTAAAGTGGATTTTTTAAGAAAAATCAAATTCAAAAGATCTGCTTTTTTAATATTTGAGAAATGAGTTGGACTCTCAGTGTATCCCTGAAGCATAACCATCCATGAATATTGTCTGTCTTCTGAAGTGAAGGTGAAGTGGAACTGGCTGTCCTTATAATCAGGAATGCTAAAGAAAGCATCACATAAATATATCACAGTGAGAAATTCACTGTCAGTTGGGACTCCAGTCAACAATATATGAGGTTTTGGCACTACTGGACGTCAATGAATGACTGTTATTAATTGCTTTTAGATCCTGTACAAATCTCCATCCTCTATAGTCTGGCTTTCTCCTGGAGAGAATTAGTGTTACACGGACTCATATAGGAAATAATCAAGCGTCTTTTTATGAAATCTGGAATTATAGGCCTTATTCCTTCCAAGGCCTCAGAGTCTAGGGGGTGTGGCTTAAGGTTCAGAAGAGGCTTTGATGGATCTATTTAAATTTTAAGTGGGGCAGCCAAGATAAATTTTCCAATATCTCTGGAGAACTATGACCATAATTGATCAAGCACTGCTTTTAGCAGTTTCTCTGTAATTCTTCATGACTCAAAAATTCAGTATCCTCCCTGGCAATGTGAAGGGCAATTTATAAATTAGAAGGGTCAAGTTTTAAATTTTCTGTATCTAATGTTTTAAAATTTTCTTTATATAATGTTTTAAAATATTCTGTGTCTTTTAGTTCGAAATATATGTCCCTTTTTGGGAAAATAAGATGTTGTATAATTCTAAAAAGTCCTCTCCCTGTGAGATGGGTGGTGGCTGACGGAACTAAGTGGAAAACATAAGCCCTTTGTAGGGGACCTAGTTGAAAAGCCACAGGCTGAGACTTATGTGCTGATACAGGAGTATTAGTGACAATCGTCTTTTGAATTGTTTAAGGAATGGAACCCAGTAATAAGGTGGGATTTATTACAAATAATATATCAACAAGTGCGTGTGTGTGTCCTCCCCACAAAACAATTTCTATTTTCCAAGTGTTAGAAGGAAATCAAGTTCCTCAGAGAATCCCTATTCTTTTTCTTTTCCCTTTTCCTTTGTCTGTTGCTGTTCCTTCCATCTTAATTTTCTACAATCTTTTTTTATTACTATTATATTTTAAGTTCTGGGATACATGTGCAGAATGTGCAGGTTTGTTACATAGGTATACACGTGCTGTGGTGGTTTGCTGCCATCATCTACATTAGGTATTTCTCCTAATGCTATCCCACCCCTAGACCCCATCCCCCAACAGGCTCTAGTGTATGATGTTCCCCTCCCTGTGTCCATGTGTTCTCATTGTTCAACTCCCATTTATGAGTGAGAGCATGAGGTG
>NW_012102831.1:4822-7817 GCF_000951045.1 Mandrillus leucophaeus
TATGAGGTTTTGGCACTACTGGACGTCAATGAATGACTGTTATTAATTGCTTTTAGATCCTGTACAAATCTCCATCCTCTATAGTCTGGCTTTCTCCTGGAGAGAATTAGTGTTACACGGACTCATATAGGAAATAATCAAGCGTCTTTTTATGAAATCTGGAATTATAGGCCTTATTCCTTCCAAGGCCTCAGAGTCTAGGGGGTGTGGCTTAAGGTTCAGAAGAGGCTTTGATGGATCTATTTAAATTTTAAGTGGGGCAGCCAAGATAAATTTTCCAATATCTCTGGAGAACTATGACCATAATTGATCAAGCACTGCTTTTAGCAGTTTCTCTGTAATTCTTCATGACTCAAAAATTCAGTATCCTCCCTGGCAATGTGAAGGGCAATTTATAAATTAGAAGGGTCAAGTTTTAAATTTTCTGTATCTAATGTTTTAAAATTTTCTTTATATAATGTTTTAAAATATTCTGTGTCTTTTAGTTCGAAATATATGTCCCTTTTTGGGAAAATAAGATGTTGTATAATTCTAAAAAGTCCTCTCCCTGTGAGATGGGTGGTGGCTGACGGAACTAAGTGGAAAACATAAGCCCTTTGTAGGGGACCTAGTTGAAAAGCCACAGGCTGAGACTTATGTGCTGATACAGGAGTATTAGTGACAATCGTCTTTTGAATTGTTTAAGGAATGGAACCCAGTAATAAGGTGGGATTTATTACAAATAATATATCAACAAGTGCGTGTGTGTGTCCTCCCCACAAAACAATTTCTATTTTCCAAGTGTTAGAAGGAAATCAAGTTCCTCAGAGAATCCCTATTCTTTTTCTTTTCCCTTTTCCTTTGTCTGTTGCTGTTCCTTCCATCTTAATTTTCTACAATCTTTTTTTATTACTATTATATTTTAAGTTCTGGGATACATGTGCAGAATGTGCAGGTTTGTTACATAGGTATACACGTGCTGTGGTGGTTTGCTGCCATCATCTACATTAGGTATTTCTCCTAATGCTATCCCACCCCTAGACCCCATCCCCCAACAGGCTCTAGTGTATGATGTTCCCCTCCCTGTGTCCATGTGTTCTCATTGTTCAACTCCCATTTATGAGTGAGAGCATGAGGTGTTTGGTTTTCTGTTTCTGTGTTTGCAGATAATGATGGTTTCCAGCTTCATCCATGTCCCTGCAAAGGACATGAACTCATCCTTTGTTATGGCTGCATAATATTTCATGGTGTATATGCGCCACATTTTATTTACCCAGTCTATCAGTGATGGGCATTTGGGTTGGTTCCAAGTCTTTGCTATTGTGAATAGTGCTGCAATAAACACACGTGTGCCATGTGTCTTTATAGAATGATTAATAATCATTTGGGTATATACCCAGTAATGGGATTGCTGGGTCAAATGGTATTTCTGGTTTTAGATCATTAAGGAATCGCCACACTGTCTTTCACAATGGTTAAATTAATTTACACTCCCACCAACAGTGTAAAAGCGTTCCTATTTCTCCACATCCTCTCCAGCGTCTGTTGTTTCCTGACTTTCTAATGATTACCATTCTAACTGGTGTGAGATGGTATCTCATTGTGGTTTTGATTTGCACCCAATACAGGAGCACCCAGATTCATCAAGCAAGTTGTTAGAGACCTACAAAGAGACTTAGACTCCCACACAATAATAGTGGGAGACTTTAACATTCCATTGTCAATATTAGATCAATGAGATAGAAAATTAAATTAGCAAGGATGTTCAGGACTTGAACTCGGCTCTGGACCAAGCAGACTTAATAGACAGCTACAGAACTCTCCACCCCAGATCAACAGAATATACACTCTTCTCAGCATCACATCACACTTATTCTAAAATTGACCACATAATTGGAAGTAAAACACTCCTCAGTAAATGCAAAAGAAAGGAAATCATAACAGTCTCAGACCACAGTGCAATCAAATTAAAACTCAGGATTAAGAAACTCACTCAAAACCACACAACTACGTGGAAACTGAACAACCAGCTCTCCTGAATGACTAGTGAGTAAATAACAAAATTAAGGGAGAAATAAATAAGTTCTTTGAAACCAATGAGAACAAAGACACAATGTACCAGAATCTCTCCTGGGACACAGCTAAAGCAATGTTTAGAGGGAAATTTATAGCAGTAAATGCCTACAGGAGAAAGAGGGAAAGATCTAAAATTGACACACTAACATCACAATTGAAAGAACTAGAGAAGCAAAGGCAAACAAATTCAAAATCTAGCAAGAGACAAGAAATAACTAAGATCTGAGCAGAACTGAAGGAGCTAGAGATGTGAAAAATCCTTCAAAAATCAATGAATCCAGGAGCTGGTTAAAGTATCATCAGAAATGTCACACTGTATAAACTCTTCCATTTCTTTTCTCTCTTAATAGAGACTGAAGTGCTTTCCATATCAGTACAGAAAAGCTGCCTTTTGCATGGCTGTATCATTTTCTACATATGGATGTACCATAATCTATTTAAGGAATTCCCAATCAATGGTCATTTAAGTTCCAGACTTCCACTATTGTTGAAAATGCCTCAGTGAAAACTTCGTCCGTAATTACTTGGTGCATGTACAAACCAAAATTATTCTTCTTGACAAAATAGTTTAAAATTCCCTCCTCATGATGAAAAGGGGCAGAACAGGGAGGAGGCAGGTGCCAGAGAGAACACAGATAAAGGCTCAGAAAGCTCAGCTTGAAATCTCAGTAAGCTGCAGCAGTAAAATCACAGCCGCATGTTTCGGGGCCATTGGAGGAAAGCAAAACATTGCAGAGAAATACACTAATAAAAACTTAGGACTAGAGATCTGTGTTTTGGAAGAAGACATTCTAAAGCATATCAGACCTCACAGGACAAAGCCATGTGGATCACAAGGAAGACAAACTAAACCAGTAAGAACCATTCCCTTAGCTTCCGTGGAAAAAAAGGTGATCAGCAGATCTCCAGAAAAATTTCAGACAGGGATAGGAAACTGTAT
>NW_012102831.1:7867-12357 GCF_000951045.1 Mandrillus leucophaeus
AATCAATGAATCCAGGAGCTGGTTAAAGTATCATCAGAAATGTCACACTGTATAAACTCTTCCATTTCTTTTCTCTCTTAATAGAGACTGAAGTGCTTTCCATATCAGTACAGAAAAGCTGCCTTTTGCATGGCTGTATCATTTTCTACATTCGGATGTACCATAATCTATTTAAGGAATTCCCAATCAATGGTCATTTAAGTTCCAGACTTCCACTATTGTTGAAAATGCCTCAGTGAAAACTTTGTCCGTAATTACTTGGTGCATATACAAACCAAAATTATTATTCTTGACAAAATAGTTTATAAAATTCCCTTCTCATGATGAAAAGGGGCAGAACAGGGAGGAGGCAGGTGCCAGAGAGAACATAAAGGCTCAGAAAGCTCAGCTTGAAATCTCAGTAAGCTGCAGCAGCAAAATCACAGCCGCATGTTTCCAGGGCCATTGGAGGAAAGCAAAACATTGCAAAGAAATACACTAATAAAGACTTAGGACTAGAGATCTGTGTTTTGGAAGAAGACATTCTAAAGCATATCAGACCTCACAGGACAAAGCCATGTGGATCACAAGGAAGACAAACTAAACCAGTAAGAACCATTCCCTTAGCTTCCGTGGAAAAAAAGGTGATCAGCAGATCTCCAGAAAAATTTCAGACAGGGATAGGAAACTGTATTTTCTGTCTAGCTTTTATTGTCAAGTATTGAGATATAGCATTTATAACAAATATTTTTAGATGCTTTATAAAGTCTGGAGTTGTTCTACAGAAGCAAGAGCAAACAAATTCAAACGCTAGCAGAAGACAAATACTAAGAGCAGAACTGACGGAGATAGAGACAAAAAAAAACCCTTCAAACACTCAACGAATCCAGGAGCTAGTTTTTTTGAAAAGATTAACAAAATAGACCACTAGCCACACTAATAAAGAAAAGAGAAGAATCAAATAGACACAATAAAAAATGATAAAGGGGACATCACCACTGATACTACCATCAGAATATATAAACACCTCTATGCAAATAAACTAGAAAATCTAGAAGAAATGGATAAATTCCTGGACACATACACCCTCCCAAGACTAAACCAGGAAGAAGTTGAATTCCCGAATAGACCAATAACAAGTTCTGAAATTGAGGCAGTAATTAATAGCCTACCAACCAAAAAAAGTCCAGGATCAGACAGATACACAGCCGATTCTACCAGAGGTACAAAGAGGAGCTGGCACCATTTCTTCTGAAGCTATTCCAAACAATAGAATAAGAGAAACTCCTCCCTAACTCATTTGATGAGGCCAGCATCGTCCTGATACCAAAATCTGGCAGAGACACAACAAAAAAAGAAAATTTCAGGCCAATATCCCTGATCATCGATGCGAAAAGCTACAATTTTTTTTTAAAAAGTGGTCTGATTTTTTGCAATAATTGCAAAGCAGAGGGTTAGGTTCGTTCTGAGGCTTATAGGGACATTTTAGAGACCCAGATTGGATACATAGTTGCTTCAACTGTAAACTCAGAAATGTATTAGCCCTACTCTTTTGTTTGGACTCTTTCCTCTTTCTTCTTGAGTTAAGGTACAAGACAACTGATTGCCAAGATTAAACAAATTGTGAGTTTGAGAAGTAGCTCAACTACAGCATTATCTTATTTCTTTTAAGCTAATTCCTCATCTAGCCCAATTATGAAATTGGAATTGAGGAGAGTATCATTTTAATGATTAGCACAACTCACTTCAGATAATCCTGAATATTGTTTAAATATTTTTTATATCTCTCAAAATATGACATCACTGACTCATCTGGATTTTCTTGACATCATTATGTTTTATTCTAGTTAACTGTTTTTGAAAGACTAACATCAAGTAAAGATTTAGCAGTCTCGTGGGCATATTCACAATTAATTTCTGAAAGTTTCCAAAGGAGTTTCTCCAATTTTCCTTAGCTATCCAATCTTTAGCTTTATTCTCTGATACTAACAATGTGAATTAATTAATATAAATCAGAAAAACCAGGATCATGAGCCTGAATATTCAGTTCAAATTAGCTGGCAAAACTAATAGAGTGCTTGTGAGGGTTGGGAATTCTTTAATTATTCCTTTTAGTTGTACCTTTTGACCATGGTTAATAAACCAAAGCAGGTTATCCTTCAGCAGACACCGGCTGTTCACTAAATGGAGCCAAAACAGCAGGTGTCAGAAGGAGGAGGAAGTGAAGGTAGAAATGGGCAAGGGAGTCCAGACCATGAAGGCTAAAGAGAAGAAGTAGCTAAAGGAGGAGGAGGAATTTTAGCAGTCTTTTTAAAGACAGAGCTTGTTAGATAATCTTTTGTTTCCTTCCTGAAGAGAAAGGACTTTATCAGAACCCCTTTTGGAAGTTTCCAAATACCATTGAAAACAATTTTCACAATTGTTCTATTTCAGAGCCAGCTTTCTCTAGTTGAGCATGCAAGTTAACTAATTTAGGCATTTTAAACGTAGTGCATTTTGGCCATTGTAATGTGAGGTCATCAGGAGTTATGTGTGACCAATTTTCTAAATATTTGCATAAAAACGCACTATACGTGTTAAACACAAATCTAGCTTATGTTTCTAATGGTGGGTCTTCATTAAGAAGGAAGAGTTCATTTTAGACGCACCGTTGCCCATAATTTAGTGCTTTCCTTCCTGAATGACCAAAATACTTGGAAAAGGTGTTTTGAGTCGTGTGCTGCTAGTGGGGATGGCTCCTCAAGGTGTCACCCTTGAGTCACTTCTTCCCTCTTAAGCATCTCGTTAATCCCAAGAAACTTTGGCACTTTCCCCGCTAGTTGATCAATCCTTTATGTGTGCCAGCCCCGAATTACGTGAGGCTACCTTTTATTTTCTTAAGGGGTTTCATGTGAGACCATTACTCATCATGAGTGATTAACTCTGACACTCCAACGAGAACTAAACCACCTAAGGTACCATCTGGCAGTGAGGAATGGTGTCTCTTATCTTTGGGACTTATTCTGTCCTCACAGAGCCTGTTATACTTTTGGCCATTCACAAATAAAGTTTGGATTTGTCGATAGAACCAAGCTTCAGAACCTGGCCAATTTAAAAGACTATAAACTTTTCCCACAGACCACAAAGATTCACTTTCTTTCACCATATCTTTTCAAAGGGAAACTGTCTGGATACCAAATTTTGAATGACAGAAGGATTGTAAAAACTAAGGAATAATTCAAGACAAATCTTAACTTCACAGAAAGTGAAAGCTAGAAATCTATTAGAATCTCTAGAGAATAACAAATGAATCTTCTACCTTGCAACAGACCTTCATTTCCAACCCCACTGAGTTAGGAAGGTACAGCTTGAATAAAGTCTGAATCCTCAGCCAAGCTGAGAATATTCCAATCCAAGAGGCACCTTACCAGGGATTCCTGTTAACTCTGGTGAAGGTGGAAGATACATCAGTTGTGCTGTTATCAAGGATCTGGCTGCTGGTGAAATGACTGGGAAAGTCCCCTTCATAATCGCTCATTTGTCAACCTTAAACTAGGATTCAGGGAATATGATTAAATATTGAGTTTATTCAAGCACAAAGTTTGAGGAAAACTGCTGGTAAGGACACATACTCCGAAAAGATGGGGTCAGTGCACTGAAGAGACGCTTTGAGGGCTGTTAATATAGACAAAAGTTGGGGAAACTGAATAGGTTCTCAAAATTTTCCGTGCAAGGTTTACTGCATAGTTATAGCAATTTGATTGGTCATAGGCAGTGTTTCCTTTTGGGAAGGGAATATAAACATTCCACATCAAGGATGTAATAATGGTCAAGGGGTTTTTTACCTTAGTCAAGAAATCTGTCTCAGGTGCCATCTGGTCTGAACTGGGACAACAAATAATAAGGTCAAAAGGTCGAGGTCATGCTTTGTGACTTGGTCTCCAAAGTCAACCTTGCTTAGGGCCTAACAACTTTTAGAAACCCCAAACAGACAGATTATCCATTTTCTTTCACAATAGAGAGAAATTTGTTTTTCATAGAAATTCATTGTATGATTTATTTCAGTACAGTAGACAGCAGTCTCCATTTGTTAATCTCACATTTCCCACAAGAAGGCAAAATTTATATCCAGTCTGGTAAATGTTAAGGGGTTTTAGGTCTATAAAGGGAAATTTAAGGGTTTCCCAGAAGACATGAGTATCAAAAATGAGAAAAGTTTTATGTAGACTCTTCCTACAGGATATTTCAAAACACCACCAAAGTAGTCGTCATGGGGGAAAAAATAAGAATTTATTGGACTTCATTACACCAGTTTTATGATGTAATGTTCTTTTGAGTGATGCCTTGTGGGTATTGGGATGGGTTAGAGGGGGTCCCACAATCTAGCCCAGAGCTTGGTAAAGGTCTTAATATGATCATATGTTGTTAGATCATTATCAGATAGATAATTCCAAATCTACTTAACATTCTTAAAATAAGTTTCCTTACAGAAGAAAAGAGATGGCTAGAATGCACATGGACTATGGGAAGAG
>NW_012102832.1:0-10264 GCF_000951045.1 Mandrillus leucophaeus
AAAAAGAAAAAAAAAGAAAGAAGCTTTTCAGGTACACTTATATGGTGGTATGGTATAGACCAGCCCCATGAGTCTTCATCCTGGAGAAATCAGCTTCTCCCCAGATAAGGCAGAGCAGAAAAAAGTCTCTTGTCGGTCAGATAAAGGAATCCCCCAGGCTTTCCCTTCAAAACCACCCCCATCCTGACACCACCTTATGTGAGGTATTTTAGGAACCTTTTCCTAGAGCTCCAGCTTTGGTGACCTTGAGGATTGGTTTTTTCCACTCATTGTCATGTCCTAGTGATTCATTGAGTTGTGTGTGTCACAGTAACCCGTTCTGGTGTGTGTGTGTGTTTTTTTGTTTGTTTGTTTGTTTTTTGTTTTTGCTTGTTTTCTTTTGAGACAGTGTCTCACTCTGGTACCCAGGCTGAAGTGCAGTCACGTGATCTCCACTCGCTGCAAACTTCACCTCCCCAGCTTAAGCGATTCCCCTGCCTCAGCCTGTTGAGTAGCTGGGATTACAGGCGCTCGCCATCACACCCAACTAACTTTTGTATTTTTAGTAGAGACAAGGTTTTGCCACGTTGGCCAGGCTGGTCTCAAACTCCTGACCTAAAGTGATTTGCCCGCCTCGGCTTCCCAAAGTGCTGGGATTACAGGCGTGAGCCACCGCACCTGCTGAACCCGTTCCTTTTTATTGCAAGCGGTATTCCATGGTGTAGATGAACCATAGTTTGTTCATCCATTCACTCATTGAAGGACGTTTGGGTTTTTCCTACTTTGGAGCTCTTATAAATAGAGCCACTGTGAACATTTGTGTACAGGGTTTTTTGTGAACAGAAGTTTTCATTTCTCTGGGATAAATGCTCAGGAGTGGAATTGCTGGAGCACATGGTAAGGGTATGTTGAGTTTTATAAGAAACTGCACAACTGTTTTCCAGTCTTTAGGCTTTCTTAAGGTACTTTTCATTTTTGTTAATTTGTTCATTTCCTCTCAGGTGATTCCAGGGAAAGCGATCTTTGATTTGATGATCACTAACAGCTCATCTCAGGGATACAGTCAAAGTCTTAGAAGTGACAACCCGCATGGAACTTTGTTTTGTTTTTTCCAGGTTTTCCAAGCAATTTGCTTTTATTGTCATATTAGGGTAAAGTTGTCTTCGCTATAATTTCACTTAAATGTGTAAAATATTATATAAGTCTTTCAAAAGTTTTAAGAACATAGAGAAATGAAAAACATGAACCCAAGCCTATAATCTGCTACTGATTTTTTTCTTGGTTAAGTTACTGAATTTCTTTGAACTTCACTTCTTCTTCAGTAAACCAGGGAAGAGTATTTACCTGGGAGGCAATTATAAACACTAAAAAAATAAAAAGCGATGTAAAATGCCTGGGTCATTGTAGGCACAAAACAGAACATAATTGTTATGATAATGATCAGCTTCCTCAAACTCCTGATTTAATTCTATCTCTATGTAACAACTGAGCATTTAATTAGCAGCAGACTGAGCTGAGATGCATGGTCACCTACCCAGAGTGAGTAAGACCCCACCCTAGGGATTGGAAGGAGGTTGTCAACCGTACCCTCAAGTATCAGAGCAGAACTCCTGGGCAGGAAACCCACCCAATCGGACCCACCACTGTTAACATGCAACATGAAAAACATCTCTACAGCACTGTCATGGGCATCATCTAAAAGTCCCTCAAGTGACAGCCCCTGACACAGGTCCTTGGGACTGTCTAGGGTGTGATGGCCTGGGGGTATTGTCCTTCACAGGTGACCCATGGTCCAGCCTTCCTCAGGTCCCTGCTCCGTGATCTCTCCTTTGAAGCGCAGTCATCTTAAATGGCCTGGGACCTTTGTCCACTCATGCCAGCCCTGTGGTTTCTCGGCTAGCTGCTTGGGTTGTTGGAATCTCCTCAGCTCTGGGGGTTGGCATAGGGGAGGGTCTTCTGCTTGAGGAGGGCAGAGGAGGCCTCTGGGCTCTCAGACTAGTAAGGGAGGGCCTGAAGGGTGGTGGCCCAGCTGTGTGCAGGAGAGCAGTTCAGCCCAACAGAGCCAGAGCTGTTCGGATCAGGTGGCCCATGTCCAGGCAGGGAGGGCCCCTTTAGTTTGCTGAGAGAGTCCCCTTGGCTTGGAAAGCCACGCACCCCAGGGAGGCCAAGGACCTGCAAGTCTTTGTTCCAGGTTCTGCCAAAGAGGCCAGTCCTTCCCCTATGACTTGGGTCCCCTGTCTCCCCAGAATTATAATCCTTAATGGCACTGAGACAATGACTTCCACCCAATCTACACCACCCCCCTGCACTCTGGAGTCTCCCCTCCAGCACTCCAGCCTCAGGGGTCTGGGGGCCTCTCCTGATAGGCACTCACAGGGAGTGGGCCAGGCTCTCATCACTGTGACCACCACCACCCACACAATGACACAGGGACACTGGGAGTCCAAAGAGGCCCTCAGTCTCCAGCTTTCACACTCTACTCTCCTTCCCAGTTTGATCTGATTCGCTGTTGTTGTTGTTCACAATGAATGTATGTTTTTCTTTTTTTCTTTTCCTTTTTTTTTGAGACAGAGTCTCGCTCTGTTACCCAGGCTGAAGTGCAGTAGCGCAATCTCAGCTCACTGCAACCTCTGCCTCCCAGGTTCAAGCGATTCTCATGCCTTAGCCTCCCGGGCAACCGGGATTACAGGCACCCACTCCCAAGCCCAGCTAATTTTTGTATGTTTAGTAGAGATGGAGTTTCACCATGTTGGTCAGGCTGGTCTTGAACTTCTGACCTCAAGTGATCCACCTGCCTCAGTCTCCCGAAGTGCTGGGATTATAGGCATGAGCCACCACGCCCGGCCAAATGTGTGTTTTTCACAAAATGATGTATTTAATTTTAAAAAGAGAAAGAAGGAGTTATAAGTGCGATCTGCTGTTCCTCACCATATACATATATATACAAGAGTATGTCTACCTGGCAATGTACATAGGAAAATTTTGACCTCTTCCTAGAAAAATGAGGTCTCTGTCACCTCCGGGGAGTTTACAAAGAGTGGAGGTGACTTCAGTGTTCTTTTCTGGGTCCTTCAGGATTGGTTATGTCATTTACAAAGACCTGGTATTTCTTTTGGAATAAAAATAAATTTGAGAAAAAAAATTCATAATATTTCACGCAATGGTTCTTGTCTTGGTTCTTATCCTGAAAGAATAGGCATATGTTGGCACAGATTCATGTGCAAGAATGTTGGCTGTGGCAAAATTTAGAGACTATTTTGAGATTGACAATCTAACCTTCTACCAATAAGGAATTGACTAAATAAGTTGTCATCTGCTCTTCCAATTAAATATAATATGGACTTTAAAAATCATGCTTTTATAAATTATTTGATGATACGGGAAAATGTTCTTGATATAATGGTTTTGTTTCTTTGTTTTTTGTTTGTTTGTTTGTTTTTGAGACAGGGTCTCACTCTGTCACCCAGGCTGGAGTGCAGTGGTGTGATCACAGCTCACTCACTGCAGCCTCAACCTCCCAGGCTCAAGCGATTGTCCCATCTCAGCCTCCCAAATAGCTAGGACCACAGGCACACACAACCACGCCCAGCTAATGTTTATGTTTTGTAGAGACGGAGCCTCCCTTTGTTGCCTGGGCTGGTCTCAAACTCCTGGACTCAAGCGATCCTCCTGCCTTGGGCTCCCAAAGTGCTAGGATTACAGGCGTGAGCCACCGTGCCCAGCCAAATTTAAATACAGTGTGATTTTATATATATTAATATTAAAGATTGTCTCTTGGTGATAACATTAGGAGCAATTTATAATTTTCTTTTGCTGTAAATTTTCATATTTTCTAAAATTGACTTTCATCAGTTTGATCTGCAGGAAAAAAACAACAGCGATCAAAAGAAATGCAAAGGAGCATTTGAGCCTGGAAAGAGGCCATTGGTCCTCGACTCCTCCTAGCCATAAAAAAGGATGAGTTCATGTCCTTTGCAGGGACTTGGATGCAGCTGGAAACCATCATTTTGAGCAAACTATCACAAGGACAGAAAACCAAACACTGCATGTTCTCACTCATAGGTGGGAACTGAACAATAGGAACACTTGAACACAGGGCGGGGGACATCACACACGGGGGCCTGTTGTGGGGTGGGGGGCTGGGGGAAGGATGGCATTAGGAGAAATACCTAATGTAAATGACGAGTTAATGGGTGCAGCAAACCAATATGGCACATGTATACCTATGTAACAAACCTGTTGTGCACATGTACCCTAGAACTTAAAGTGTAACAAAAAAAAAAAAAAAAAAAAAAAAAAGGAGGGGGCAGCGGGATTTGCAGTGGCTTGTGTTTCCAACCCCACCCTCCCTCGTCTAATCCAACCACTTCTTGACCTTCAATACTTCAACTGAGGGGACCTGAGGTGCCTTTTTTGTGGCCATCCTATAGCCTCCCCAGCCTCTTTAATAGCTGGGGTGTAGAGGACCACCAAGATGAGGGCTGCCGGGGACCTGCTCTCTCTGCGGGTCCCGCCGCGCCCAGCGTCAGTGTTGGCGAGCGGAACTCCGCTGTGTGAGGACGGACCATGCAGAGACTCTGCTGCCTGCTTGGACCCCGGCCCGGGTCCCAGCCGGTTTTCCCCGCCATTGCGGGACTGAGTCCGAGCGCTGCTACGAACCCTGAGCCTTCTCCGGTGCTCTGAGTCCGGCAGACCCCGGGAAGTCCGGCAGACCTCCGGGCGCAGGTGACCGAGGCCAAGGCGCACCGGATCCCTCCCGCTCGGGCGTCTCTGGTCCTCGGGCTCCGCCCCGCGGCCACCCAGCCTGCTGCACCTGAGAGTCCCGGGCTCTGCCCTGCGCTGCTCCTTCCTGCAAGGCTGCTTGCTGTCCACAGCCGCCGGCCTGCAGGCCCCTCGGGGTCACGTGTCCCTACTACATCCCACCCCTGGGTCACCCGGGTCGGTCCCAGAGTGTACACTGAAGGTGATGTCTGGGGGCAAGTGCCCATTTCTGTCCCCTCAACCTGCATCTTTGCTATCTTTGCCAGCCCTTCTAGAACTTTCTGGCCTCTTTTAACCACGTTGTCTTCTGTATCTGAGAAGGTAGGGCAAGACTCCCCACAGCCCAAGCCTCCTTAACTGGGGAGGAGGATTAGTCAGATGGCAAGCACGGTATGGTGCTCTGTCCCAGGAACTGATGGCGAAGTAACCCTGTCTTCTAAGAGAGTGATGGTGGACTTTAGATTCCACTAAGGGTCTGTTTTGCTCCTGCCCCGGTTAAACTGGTAGGTAATTTTGGGAACTGTGGTTCCCATCTACAGTTGGCAGGGCTCTTAACCCTGCTCCCTTCCAAACTTTGATTCCATCATTCTGTGAGAGCCAATCTGCCATTGCTGGGGCTGGATGGAGTCATATCCCTCCTTACAGATGAGGAATCTGAACCTCAGCGGGGCGATGACAGTGCATGACAGAGCAGGCCTAGAACCCAGGCCTCCTGTAGAATCCAGTGCTCTTTCCTCTGCCCCTCGCTCCCTCTACACATGTGAGAGCTGGGAAAGGAGGGTGAGGGGTCAGGAGTGACTCCACCACATCTGGGTCCCTGTGGGCTGCATCCCCACAGAGCCCAGTTGCAGGGAGGTGGCCTGGGCCTGCACTGTAGGGAGGAAGGGTTGTGTGACCTCCCTTCTGATCTTCCACCTTCTCTCCCGCTTCCTAGGTACACGCCAGAGCAGTGGCGTCCCTTGTCACTCATGAGTTCTCTGCTGAATTGGGCAGTGGGCCTAATCACCACCCTGTTCTCACCCCAATCCTCACCCTCTCTGCAGGACAGAGAGATGTCTCTCATCTCCCCACCTCACTCCCATCCCACTTACAGCTCTCTCCCAAAAACCAGAGGTAAGGACCAGAGCTAGACTCACATGACCTAGCCCAGACCATGGTCAGGCTCAGGTAGCTGGGGAAGCAGGAGTGGTTGGGGAGAGGTCTGTGGATGCTTAAGGGCCAGATCACTATGAGGGCCCAATGGGTGAGCTTGGTGGAGGGGCCTGACTCCCAGTGGTGGGCGTAGGGGAGGGAACTGGCATAGTTTTCCACAGAGAACATGACTCCCCCTCTCCCCAGTGTCCTGGGGGACAGGGCTAAAGGTTGGGGATATCTGTGTCTCTGTGGGATGAGGTGTTGTGTATTGGGGTGCACACAGCCTGAGTTTGGAGATGCTTCTATATGAGTCATTTGTCATCACTGGGCGGCACCTTCAGCCACCATTACTCATTTGTGGCCTGATTCTCATGGACCTGCTTCGATAGATACCCAAGTAGAAGAAAAGGCAATGAGTCCTACAAGGCTCTTCATCATAGTGAAGTGGGTGCTTTGGGGAGACTGGGGTGCCCTCTTGTGGATGCTTGAGGAATTTCACTAAATATTTTCCATCCTCCATGTTCAGTCATGCACCGCATAACATTTGTCAAGAATGGACTGCATAAATGACGGTGGTCCCATAAGATTATAATATGGCATTTTTACTGTGCATTTTATATGTTTAGGTACACAAATACTTACCATTGTGTTACAATTGCCTACAGTATTCAGTGCAGTAACATGCTGTACAAGTTTGTAGACTGGGAGCAATAGGCTACGTCGCATAGCCTAGGTGTGAAGTGTGCTGTACCATCCAGGTTTGTGGAAGTACACTCTGATGTTCCCACCACAGTGAAATCACCTAACGACGCATCCTTACCCGTCATTAAGGGACACATGACTGCAGTTTCACAACCATTTCCATCCCACCCCACTCCGCTGGTGGGCCCATTCAGTGGTCTCTTTATTAAGGATAAAAGAGTTCTTGGGTCCCAAGATTGAGTTTCAACACAGGAAACCCTATTATTGTATATATAAGCAACTAATGGCAGTTATTATGTGCTTTACAAATAACTCTTATTCCTTACAAGCTACCCTGTGAGGTAAATACTTCTATCATCCATATTTTACGGATGAGGAAATTGTGGGACAGAGAAGTTAGGTGACTTGCCTAAGGCTGCACAGCTACTCTGGATTCCAGATTCTCTGCTATTAAGCACTCTGCCATGCTGCCTCCCACTGGTGTGAGAAGGCTCATACTCGAGCCAGGGACTCGAGTGTATGCAACAGAGAGAATTTTCCCAGTCCTCTTCTCTGACTTCCCCAAAGCTCCTCCAGCACCCCCGCAGGATGGCTCTGTCCTGACACAGGTGTGGAGGGTCAGGAGACCTCCAAGAACCTCCCCTCTCTTTTCGTCACTTCTAGTGGTGGAAAATGAGGGAGGAGGCTGGGCTGCTCAAAGCTCAGAGACTCTCAGGGAGAGTCAGGGTACTCTAAGTTAAGTGAACCCATCATCAACTATACCAGAAGCCAGTGTAGACACGGGCTAGTCTGATGAGGTCCACAGTGTCTTTCAGCTCTCCACCCTTTTGGCATGGAGTGGGTCCTAATGGATGATCATAAGACTTGCCTCTCTTCTGAAACCTGAAACCTGGGGATGTGTGGGGTCAGAAGAACTCCGTTTCCACCATTTTATAGAGAAGGAAATGAAGCCTCTTCCCAAGACCACTCACAACATGTGTTTGTTGACAATATACTGCGAGTGCTGAGAGACAGATCTACAAAGGCAGATAAAGAGTATGCCTCTGCCCTTGAGGGACCCTGCCTAGTAAAGGAAGGACAGATGAGTAAGCAATGATTGTGATTTCATGTGATGGGTTTGCAGTGGGGGGTGATTACTGCAGAAAAGGGGACTGAACTATGCTTGGGGGGGCAGGAAAGGCTTTGGAGGAGGAGATGCCCTTGGGATTGGTCTTGGAGGGGGGGCCAGGATTAATCAGCTGGGATAAGAGCATCAATGTGAGGCACATGCAGCCATCTGAAACAACAGGGCAAGTTCAGTGACCTATGTGCAAGGAACTGGCTGGAACAGAGGCTGCCTAGGAAGAGGATGGGAAATTTCCTGGGGAAGTTGAGGTCAGATCACAAAGGTCTCACTTGCCAGGCTGCAGAGTTCAGACTGGAGACTGCAGGTGCAGGCAGGAAGTAGTATCAGCCTCTTCAAAGAGCATAGATGAGGAGGTCTTGCTGCACCACCTCAGAGGGTGGGCGAGAGGCACCTGAGGTGGTTCACTTAGTTTATGAGCATTTTCATTAAATTTGTATGGAGTCCTCTATTAGTCAGAACTCTTTTAGTTACAGGCAGCAGGGACCCACTCAAACCAACTTTAAGAGGGAACTTATTGGCTCACACTGGGAGGACACTGTACTCTAAGAGTCTAAAGGGCTGAAGGAGGGCAACAGGCACCAACAGGACTGGAACTTAGGACACAAGGCCACCAGGGCTCCATCCTTGCCCATGTCTCATCTCCACTTGTGTCTGCTCGCCTTTTTTCAACACACCGACTCCCTCCACAAGACGGAAAGATGGCCACCCGCAGCCCACGCCTATAACATCTCAATTAGCAATCTCAACATGAAAGAGAACTCCTTCCAATGTCTGTGGGGTAATTCCAAAAAAGAATCTGATTGGTTCTGCTTGGGTCACTGATACCCATCGGTCTAATCACTGTTGCCAGGGACGTGAAAAACTGATTAACCCAGACTGATCACATGCCTGCCTTTGTAGAGGAGGTGGAAGTGGAAGAGAGTACCACAGCTCAGCTCCTCAGGACCAGGTAGAGGGAGAGAGGCAGTTCCCCCAAAGAAATGGGGGTGCAGGTATCAGGAGGCGCACAAAAAATGAGCTGGACAGCAAACCATAGAAGCTGCCACTTGTCGGGTGCCTGTAATCCCAGTTACTTGGGAAGCTGAGGCAAAGAACTGCTTGAATCCAGGAGGCGGAGGTTGCGGTGAGCTGCGATCACGTCACTGCACTCCAGCCTGGGCGACAGAACGAGACTCCATCTCAAAACAAACAAACAAAAAGAAGCTGCCACTTGTATGTGCCAGATGTCCTACTATAGCTGGAGATTTGAAAATGAGATCCAGTGTCTAACTTCACACAATTCACAGTCCCGATGAGGGTTCAGATGATTAGAAAGTATACAGTGATAGCCTGGGCTCAGTGGTTCATGCCTGTAACCCCAGCATTTTGGGAGGCTGAGATAGGCGGATCACCAGAGGTCAGGAATTCGAGACTAGCCTGGCCAACATGGTGAAACCCCTACTCTACTAAAAATACAAAAACTAACCAGGTGTGGTAAGTGCCTATAATCCCAGCTACTCGGGAGGCTGAAGCAGGAGAATTGCTTGAACTCTGAAGGCGGAGGTTGCAGTGAGCCAAGACTGCGCCATTGCACTCCAGCCAGGGTGACAAGAGAGAAACTCCGTCTCAGGAAAACAAAACAAAACAAAACAAAAAACGGAAATATACAGTGATGATGGGATACAGGGACTCTCCAGAGTTGGGAGCCCAAGAAAGGACACCCAACACAGACTGAGGCAGGAGGAAACGAGGAAATGCTTTCCTAAAAACACTGTCCCTCAACTGAGTTATGGAAGATGAATGAGAATTAGCAAAGGAAGAAGAAAGTCCAGGGAGGGACAGTAACATACAGAGTCACAGACCTCAGAAACTGCAGGCTTCTGGCTTGGGATAAACGGTAAACTTGCCCAGTTCCTTGAGACAGGGACAAATGAGGAGGTTCAGCTTGAGGTGAGAGGGACTGGAGAGTTAAGACTGGCACATGGGGTGGGGGGTCAAGGTGCCTGTCAGTCAGTCAGGTGGAGGTACCCAGTGGATGACTAGATAATGTTGTACCTGGGGGCTGAGAAAAGGGATTCAGCTGTGGAGATAAATTTGGGATTCATCCCACGGGTGGTAGCTAAAGCCACAGAAGGATGTCATTACTCAGGGACAGCCAGAGCTGGAGGACATCCACGTTCACTGAGTGGCAGACACATAAGGCAGGCGAAGGATGGAGGCTCAGGGGGAGGACAAGCACAGGTCAGTGGCGAATGGTGAGGAAACAGTTTGTGCTCCTGTATCCCAAGTGCTCTGCATAAGTCATTATCTCTCATTCGAAGACTTCCAGGGCAAAAGAGAGATTACCTACAAAGGTAAAATGAAAACCGGATTGTCAGCTGACATCTCACAAGCAACACCTGATGCAAGAAGAAGGCAGAGAGCTGGGTGTGGTGGCACACACCTGTAGTCCCACAGCTACTCGGGAGGCTGAGGTGGTAGGATCATTTAAGCCCAGGAGTTCCAGGCTGCTGTGAGCTGTGATTGTGCCACTACACCACTGCACTCCAGCCTGAGCAACAGAGCCAGACTTTGTCCAAAAAA
>NW_012102832.1:11914-13796 GCF_000951045.1 Mandrillus leucophaeus
AAAAAAAAAAAAAAAAAAGAACAAAGAAAAAAGCCAATATGAAGCCATTCTCTTGAACCATGAGGAGAAGGGCCACATCCTAAGTGTGACACAGTGGAAGACTGGGAGGAACCTAGTCCCCTCCAGTCTTTCACAAAAGAAAGAAAGAAACTTCAACTTGTTTAAGCCACTGCTACTTTGAGTCTCTTATTTATAGCTAACCTTAATCCTAACTGATATTGAGAGGAAATTATACCCAGCCAAACTATCAATCAAGTATAAGAATAAAACAAAATCATTTTTGTACAGGCAATAATCCAACAAGAAGTCAGGAAATAGATATTGAAATATATTATTTAAATTTCTAAAAGTAAATAATAGAAGAAGAAGTAAATAAATATGTGACTGGCAGGGATTGAAAGAAGGAAGCAGTGAAAGCAAGCTAAATTCATCACCTTTCATTACATGGAGTCAGAAGCTACTGTTTAAACTTGATGGATTAGGCACAGAGATAGAAGCATATTTTCTAGCATTGTGGAAGTACTATCAGGAAAGCCAAAAAGAGAAACAGTTAAAAATAATTACTTCTGGGAGTGGGCCTCAGAATTGATAGAGGGAGACTTTTTCAATTTTACTCTCTTGTATGGTTTAGATGTATATTTGTATTTGTATGTATACAGGGAAAGTGCTGGAAGATTCACAGCTAACTCTTAAAGGTGTTACTCTCTAGAGAGTCAGAGTGGACCTAAAGAGGGAGGGTCTGGGGATAGATTCAGGTTTCACTTTGTAACTTTCAATGTTGTTTTGTTTTATAAAAATGTGCACTTGAGGCCAGGCACAGTGGCTCATGCCTGTAATCCCAGAATTTTGGAAGTCCGAGGTGGGTGGATCACTTGAGGCCAGGAGTTCGAAACTAGCCTGGCAACATGGCAAAACCCCGTCTCTACTAAAAATACAAAAAAAATTAGCTGGATGTGGTGGCGGACACCTGTAGTCCCAGCAATTCAGGAGGTTGAGGCACAAGAGTTGCTTGAACCCAGGAGGCGGAGATTGCAGTGAGCCTAGATCGCGCCAGTAAACTTCAGCCTGGGTGACAGAGCAAGACTCTGTCTCAAAAAAAAAAAAAAAGCACTTAGGATTTTTTTTTTTTTAAATAATGTATATTTTTAAAAAGGAAGGGGAGAGGAGGGAGAGTAACAGTGGTCCACAGTCTAGAAAATTCACTCCAGGTGGGAGGATAGGACCTGTAAGAACTCACTTCCCTGGCAGTGAAATCAGTTGTTTCTAAGCAAATCAGATTGCCCTGATTGTGGCCACTGCCTGAATTCACCTCGTCCTTTGCCCTCCATGACCAGACCTAGGAGGAGTTTCAAGTCCTCAAATGCCCCACTTCCTGCTGGCATAGAGTGGGAATGACCTCAGGGCTGAGCCGTCAGAGGCCCCTATTTGCCAGGCCTGGGATTTCTCTGGTGGCACAACTTCCTTAAATCCTAGCTACCTGTCTGCCATTTCAATTCCTGGGGATGCCATGTTCAAGGAACCAATGCCAACAATTTTGCCCAGTTATGAAATTTGACTCTGAACCTGGCTATGGTGGTGCCTGTCTCCTAGAAACAGGCTGGAGGCTCTGATGATGCCATCTAGGCCTTCGGTTAAGGTTCTTTCTTAGAACATCTGGGGTTCACTTCCCAGCATCTTTCTGGGATTGCGACCTCGAATTTCCTTTGGGGAACCATCTCCCCAATCCCATTCTCAGACAGGATATTTAATCTGGGATTGTTTCCACTCCCAAATCTAGGATGTGCCACTCAGTATATTCCCATCTCCCTAGTCAAAATGATTGCTCAGGGATGGGCACTTGATCTACAACAGCCCGGAGTGAATCACAGGACTTTTGCTGGGA
>NW_012102832.1:13846-18887 GCF_000951045.1 Mandrillus leucophaeus
CAGGTGGGAGGATAGGACCTGTAAGAACTCACTTCCCTGGCAGTGAAATCAGTTGTTTCTAAGCAAATCAGATTGCCCTGATTGTGGCCACTGCCTGAATTCACCTCGTCCTTTGCCCTCCATGACCAGACCTAGGAGGAGTTTCAAGTCCTCAAATGCCCCACTTCCTGCTGGCATAGAGTGGGAATGACCTCAGGGCTGAGCCGTCAGAGGCCCCTATTTGCCAGGCCTGGGATTTCTCTGGTGGCACAACTTCCTTAAATCCTAGCTACCTGTCTGCCATTTCAATTCCTGGGGATGCCATGTTCAAGGAACCAATGCCAACAATTTTGCCCAGTTATGAAATTTGACTCTGAACCTGGCTATGGTGGTGCCTGTCTCCTAGAAACAGGCTGGAGGCTCTGATGATGCCATCTAGGCCTTCGGTTAAGGTTCTTTCTTAGAACATCTGGGGTTCACTTCCCAGCATCTTTCTGGGATTGCGACCTCGAATTTCCTTTGGGGAACCATCTCCCCAATCCCATTCTCAGACAGGATATTTAATCTGGGATTGTTTCCACTCCCAAATCTAGGATGTGCCACTCAGTATATTCCCATCTCCCTAGTCAAAATGATTGCTCAGGGATGGGCACTTGATCTACAACAGCCCGGAGTGAATCACAGGACTTTTGCTGGGAACACTGTGAAACAGACTTGCTCTTTCTTGCTGATATCAAATAAGAGTCTATAGTCTGCTGAGACTCCAATAAGGGGAGGGCTGCTGGGACTACAAGGGAGGTTATTCAACACTGTGCATGTAGAACAGAGAGACAGAAAACAAAAAATAAAACAAAACAAAACAAAAAATAGACTATGGGTGTAATGGATTATTTTCTCTGACGACTCCTAACTTGAGCATAGAGAAGAAAATTCAGCTTTTGCAGTTACACACAGCACACAATTATCTCTTGGTGGTGTTAGATCATTGGCCACAGATAGATTGAATCTTTCTTAACAAACCTAATTATCCAACCTCCTTGGATGGTTCAGCTTAAAAGAAAGATTTTTGTTATCTTGTAGCACTATATTGAAGACCACAGGGAGTAAATTATGTTCAATATCTAACATTTTCCATCAAGTCCACCAATAATTTCAGTACTTTTGGCCACATAATCTGACTCCCAAGGTACAACAGGAAACGGTTAACTCAGCCGATCCACTACTATGAGAATAGTTACCTTCCCAGGTTGGAAAGAGGGCCTTTTCATTGCATTCCACACCACTTGTCCAGGTTCACTTTTCAAATTCTATTGCTTACATCACCCAACTTCTGGTACCAGTTCTGTATGGTCAAGATTCTTTTAGTTGCAAATAAACAACCCCAATCAATTTAAACAAAAAGGGACTTATTTTGTCATGAGATGGGAAAGGCAGGAATATATTGGGAACAAGGACCAAATACTGCTAGTTTATCTCTCTCTCTATTATCTTGGTTTCCCACTTTTGTGTTTCAGCCTCATTGTCTCCCAAATTAGAATGGGTTTCTCCATGCAATTAAAGGATGCTGGCTACCAGTGGCATCCAGGATGATATCTGAAAACCATAACTAGGGAAAAAATAAGCCTTTTTAAATATCAACTGCAGCCATAAAAATCCCAAGAAGGGTTTTGATTGGTTCGTCTTGAGTCATGTGCCAACCTTTCATCCAGGAGCATGGGATGCTATGATTGCTTGTACTGTATTGGATATGCACTCCTGCAGCTGTTACCAGAAAAGTGGGGGAAGAAGATGCTTAGCAGAGGAAAAAAAAAAGCCACTGGAAGAATTAATGAAAAAACTAAGTAAAGCGGCCAGATATAAGATGAATATACAGAAACTAATGACTCTAGACACTGAAAATTACTGATTAGAAATAGCTAGTTAGTAATATTCCATTTCCAATTTTTAAAAAAACCCTATGATGATATAAGAATATATCTAACAAGAAATTTCAAGAAAACTATGACTCTTCAAAGTTGGACATAAAATACAGGAGTAATAAATATAAAGATTCTGGTTTTAAATGGAATGACTCAATATTCTAATGCAGTAGATACACTCCTCCAAGGCCTGGCACAGTGGCTCATGCTTGTAATCCCAGCACTTTGGGAGGCCGAGGTGGGCGGATCACCTGAGGTCAAGAGTTCAAGACTAGCCTGGCCAACGTGGCGAAACCCTGTCTCTACTAAAAATACAAAAACTAGCTGAGCATGGTGCTGGACGTCTGTAATCCCAGCTACTCAGGAGGCTGAGGCAGGAGAATTGCTTGAACTGGGAGGTGGAGGTTGCAGTGAGCCAAGATTGTGCCACTGCACTCCAGCCTGAGCAGCAGAACGAGACTCCACCTCAAAAAAAAAAAAAGAAAGAAAAGAAAAGAAAAAAAAGATATACTCCTCCAATTAATCTGTAAATTCAAAATATTCCTAATCAAAACTCAAATGGGATTTTTAAAAAGGGGATTTGAAATGCTGAGTCCAAAGTTCATCTGGAAGATAAGTACATGAGTATAACCAAAACCATTCTTTCTTTTTTTTTGGATGGAGTTTCACTCTTGTTGCCCAGGCTGGAGCGCAGTGGCGCGATCTTGGCTCACTGCAACCTCTGTCTCCTGGGTTCAAGTGATTCCCCTGCCTCAGCCTCCCAAGTAGCTGGGACTACAGGCGCATGCCACCACACCTAGCTAATTTTTTTTTGTATTTTTAGTAGAGATGGGGTTTCTCCATGTGGGCCAGGATGGTCTCAATCTCTTGCCCTCGTGATCCACCAGCCTTGGCCTCCCAAAGTGCTGGGATTACAGGTGTGAGCCACCGCACCCGGCCTACATCAAATTCCCAACTCCCAATCCATGGCCTGTTAGGAATCAGGCCACACAGCAGGAGGTGAGCAGTGGGCAAGCCAGCAAAACTTCATTTGTATTTACAGCTACTCCTCATCACTTGCTGATGCACCTCCATCGTTTGATGGTTGAAGCAAAATTATAAGACTACCTGGTGTGGTTCTAAATGAATATAATGAAAATACTTAAGACAACTATACTAAAAATGGGGAGAGTAAAGGAACTTAAAGATAAGTTTTTTTTTGTTTTTTTTTTTTTTTGAGACAGAGTTTCACCCTTGTCATCCAGGCTGGAGTGCAGTGGTGTGATATCAGCTCACTGCAATCTCTGCCTCCTGGGTTCAAGTGATTCTCCTGCCTCAGCCTCCTGAGTAGCTGGAATTACAGGCATGCACCACCATACCTGGTTAAGTTTTCTTTTTTTTTTTTTTTTGCATTTTTAATATTTTGTATTTTTGTATTTTTTGTATTTTTAGGTTGACCTTAGGCTATCCTCCCACCTTGGCCTCCCAAAGTGCTGGGACTACAGGTGTGAGCCACCACTCCCAGCCAATGAAGATAAGGTTTGTATGTTTCATTCTAACTGGGAAAAAATGACATCAGTAGAATGTGATTAGAGTGAAAGATAGATAATATAATAGCTAGAGTGACTAATTTAAAAACTACACAAAAAGATATACTCAGAAACACTATCAAAATGGAATTCTAAAATGTGTTCCATTGAGCCACAGGAAGGCAAGAAAAAGAAAACAAAAATGAGAAACAGAGAGAATAATCATAAAACAACCACAAAAACCCACAGGTTTAATTCCTAACCTATCAGTAATTATATTAAATGTAAATGGTCTAAATACACATATTAAAAAATGGAGATTGGCAGAGTTTGTAGAAAATATGACCAAATTATATGCTGTCTAAAAGAACCTTACTTCAAATATACAGTAGTCCCTGCTTATCTGCAGGGGATATGTTCCAAGACACCCAGTGGATGCCTGAAACTGAGGATAGTATCAAGCCCTATATATATGATGTTTTTTCAGTCTGATAACCCTCAAGACTGAGTAGTAAGTGGCTAATAGGAAGGTGGTGTACACAATATAAATATACTGAACAAAGGGATGATTCACATCCTGGTGGAAGACAGAAGGATGGTGAGAGATCTCATCATGCTACTCAGAAGGATGAGCAATTTAAAATTTATTGTTTATTTCTGGAATTTTTAACTTAATATTTTTGGACTACAGAAAGAAAAACTACAGATAAGGGGACACCACAATAACTACATAGGCAGGTTGAAAGTAAAGGGATTTTTAATAAAAGATACATCATGCAAATATCAATCAAAATAAAGCAGGGGTGGCTATATTATTATCAGATAAAGTAGACTTTATTTTTTTTTGTTTTGGTTTTTGAGACAGAGTCTCACTCTGTCACCCAGGCTAGAATGCAGTGGCATGATCTTGGCTCAGTGCAACCTCTGCCTCCCAGGATCAAGGGAATCTAATGCCTCAGCCTCCTGAGTATCTAGGATTATAGGCATGCACCACCACATCCAGCTAATTTTTATACTTTTAGTAGGGACAGAATTTTGCCATGGTGGCCAGACTGGTCTTAAACCCCTGGCCTCAAGGAGTCTATCCACCTTGGCCTCCCAAAGTGCTGGGACTACAGGTGTGAGCCACTGCACCTGGCATCGATAAAGTAGACTTCAGAGCAAAGAGAAGTACCAGAAGCAAAGAAAATGAAAGTCAATCTCTCAAGAAGACATAGCAATCCTAAATGGTATGCATCAAACAACAGAGCTACAAAATATGTAAATAAACTGATGTTCAGAACTGTCCAACAGAGAGGGGAAAATTGATGTAACTGAAAGGGGAAATAGACAAATCCACAATTATGTATTGGAAACTTCAACACCCCTCTCTCAACAATGAACAGAACAATTAGATAGAAAATTAGCAAGTGAGGCCAGGTGTGGTGGCTCATCCTTGTAATACCAGCACTTTGGGAGGCCAAGGCGGGTGGATCACAAGATCAGGAGTTTGGGACCAGCCTGGCCAATATGATGAAACCTCATCTCTACTAAAAATACAAAAATTAACTGGGTATGGTGGCGTGTGGCTGTAGTCTCACCTACTTGGGCAGCTGAGGCAGGAGAATCACTTGAACCCGGGAGGTGGAGGTTGCA
>NW_012102832.1:19536-29384 GCF_000951045.1 Mandrillus leucophaeus
CCTGTAATCCCAGCACTTTGGGAGGCCGACGCAGGAGGATCACAAGGTCAGGAGACCAAGACCATGGTGAAACCCCGTCTCTACTAAAAATACAAAAAATTAGCCGGGCGTGCTGGTGTATGCCTGTAGTCCCAGCTACTCAGGAGGCTGAGGCAGGAGAATGGCATGAACCCAGGAGGCGGAGCTTGCAGTGAGCCAAAATCGCACCACTGCACTCCAGCCTGGGGGACAGAGCGAGACTCCGTCTCAAAAAAAAAAAGTAACATCAAAACATGTAGGACATGTAGGACAGACATATGAAACAGCGCTGAGAGAGACTTTTTTTAAAGACAGGGTCTCACTCTGTCTCCCACACTGGAGTACAATGGTGTAATATCAGTTCACTGTAACCTCCACTTCCTGGTCTCAAGCAATCCTTCTACCTCATTCTCCTGAGTAGCTGAGACTACAGGTGTGCATCACCACACCTGGGTTATTTTAGTATTTTTAGTAGACATAGAGTTTCACCATGTTGGCCAGACTGGTCTTGAACTCATGACCTCAAGTGACCCACCCACCTTAGCTTCCCAAAGTGCTCAGTTTACAGGTGTGAGCCATAGGGCCTGGCCATGAGAAAGAAATATATAGCACTAGATACATACATTAGAAAAAAGGAGGCTGGGTGTGGTGGCTCGTGGCTGTAATCCCAGCACTTTGGGAGGCTGAGGTGAGCAGATGACCTCAGGTCATGAGTTCGAGACCAACCCGGCCAACATGGCAAAACCCCATCTCTACTAAAAATACAAAAATTAGCTGGTGGTGTGCACTTGTAATCCCAGCTACTTGGGAGGCTGAGGCAGGAGAATTGCTTGAACCTGGGAGGCAGAGATTGCAGTGAGATTGCACCATTGCACTCCAGCCTAGGGACAGAGTGAGACTCTGTCAAAAAAAAAAAAAAAAAAAGAGAAAAGAAAAGGAAAAGTCTCAAATCAATAATCTAATCTTCCTCCTCAAGGGCCAGAAAAAGAAGGGCAGAATAAATGCAATGCAAGCAGAAGAAAGGATAAGAGCAACTATCTATTAAATTTAAAACAAAACAATAGAGAAAATAAATGAAACAATGAACTAGTTCTTTTTAAAAATGAATAAAATTGGCAAACCTCTAGCAAGACTGACAAAGAAAAAAGAAGACTCAAGCTACCAATGGCAGGACCAAAATGGGATATCACTACAGATCTCCAGACAATAAAAGGAGAATAAGGGAATGTTATGAATAATTATGCATATAAACTTAGTAACACAGATGAATTGAACCAATTCCTCAAAAAGCAAAATCTACACCCAATATGAAACAGACAATTTGAATATAGTCCTACAACTATTAAGGAAATTGAGTTCATAATACAAAACTCCCAAAAATGAAATCTTCAGGCCCAGATGGTTTCATTGGAGAATTCTATCAAATGTTGAAAGAATTAACACCAATTATGGCTGGGTGTGGTGGCTCATGCCTGTGATCCCAGCACTTTGGGAATCTGAGGAAGGCAGATCACCTTAGCTCAGGAGTTTGGGACCAACCTGGGCAACATGGTGAAACCCCATCTCTGCAAAAAAAATACAAAAATTAGCCAGGCATAGTGGTATGTGCCTGTAGTCCCAACTACTCGGGAGGTTAAGGCAAGAGGATTGCTTGAGCCTGGGAGGTGGAGGTGACAGTGAGCCAAGATTGTGCCACTGCACTGCAGTCTAAGTGACAGAGTGAGACCCCTCTGTCTTAAAAACAAAACAAAACAAAAACAAACACCAATTCTGTATAATCTCTTCCAGAAAGTAAAAGAGAAAGAAACACTTCCCAATTCATTTTAAGCCCTAATACATCAGTAATCCCATTCTGATATGTTAAATATAACATGTCAGATATGTTATCAGATATCAGATCATCTGATATGGGCTAAATACAACAATTTTTAATTGGGGCAAATTAGCAGAGTGGATGAAAAGTCATGATTCATCTGTATGCTGTCTACAAGAGACTCACTTTAGATATACGAAAATAAAGAGTTTGAAGGAAAAAGATGGAAAAAAATATTCCATTGCAAGTGGTAACCAAAAGAGAGCTGGTGGTTATATTGTTGTCAAAGTAGACCTTAAATTTTTGTAAAAGATTATAAGAGGCAAAGGACATTATATGTTGATAAATGCCTCAATTACAATTATAAACATACAAACCCCAAAATACATTAAGAAAAAAATTGACAGAAAACAGATTAATAGGTAACCTACAAGGGTCAAAGAGGGGATGAGATCTGGAGGGAAATGGGTGTCATTATAAATGGGCAATAGGATCCTTGTGGTGATGGAAATGTTCTGTATCTTGACTGCATTAATGTTGGTATCTATGTTGTAATATTATACTATAGTTTTATAAGTATTGCCACTGGGAAAACTGGATAAAAGGTACATGGGATTTCTGTATTATTTCTATAAAAATTTTTTTTTCATTGTTGTTATTGTTGAGATGGAGTCTCCCTCTGTCATCCAGGCTGGAGTGCAGTGGCACAATATTGGCTCATTGAAACCTCCACCTTCCAGGTCCAAGCAATGCTCCTGCCTCAGCTCCTGAGTAGCTGAAACTATAGGTGTGCACCACCATGCCCAGCTAACTTTTGTATTTTTAGTAGAGACAGGGTTTCTCACCTTGCCCTCTCAAAGAGCTGGGATTACAGGCTTGAGCCACTGTGCCTAGCCTCTGTATTATTTCTTACAACTTTTTGTGAATCTGCCATTATCTCAAAGTAAAATGTGTCATTTAAAAAGTGTATAATTGGCATAATAGCAGGCAAATGAATAAAAGGAAAAAATACAGACTGATACCTATGTATACCTTCAAAATATAATAATGATGGCATTGTAAATAAATGGGGAACTAATGGACTAGCCGACAAATGGTGTTACTAGAGGATAATGACACCTCTAGTAACACCATTTGTTGTTGATAGGATAATGACTATCCATTATCTCTAATGTAGATATTTTCCTTGACAGCTTTGTGGGAAGGAAGACAGGTTAAGCTGCCGTAACAAAGGGACCTCAAAATATAGTAGCTTAAGTAGGAAATATGTGTACTTTTTTCCTTGGAGACTTTTAGACTTAGGTTGTGTAGGTGGCTCACCTGTGGGGACAAGCAGAGATTAATTATTAGTCAGGTGTCCCAATCTTTGAAGATATGACATCAGTCTCTGCCTGAATTTTGTAAACAATCCCTCTTACTATCAAGTTGGTCAGAAAGTTCTAGCTGGACAACAAGGCAGACTGTGCATTTTAATGTGACTGAACAGTAGACCCTCAAACAACATGGATTTCAACTGCGTGAGTCCACTCGTACACAGATCTGTTCCAATAAAAATTACACCAAGTGTCCCAGCCTTTCCTGCCTCCCCTTCCACCTCCTCCAACTCTTCCACCTCTGCCACCCCTGAGACAGCAAGACCAACCCCTCCTCTTCCTACATCTCCCCAGTCTACTCAACAGGAAGATGACGAGGTTGAAGACCTTTTGATGATCCACTTTCACTTAATGAATAATAAATATATTTCCCCTTCCTTATGGCTTCCTTAAGGACATTTTCTTTTCTTCAGTTTACTTAATTGTGAGAATATAGTATCTAATACATATAATATACAAAATATCTGTTAATCAACTGTTTATGTTACTGGTAAGGTTTCCAATCAACAGTAGGTAAGTTTTTGGGCAGTCAAAAGTTTATGCAGATTTTCAACTACATGAGGGTTCAAGGGCCCACTGTGTGTGTATATACATAAATAAATAAATATGTAAATTCGTATGAAATAAAGAGTATAGACAAACAAATGACATCATGAGATGTCATGAGAAACCAATCAGCCAGATCCAGAAGTGGGATACTTTTCTACAGAACAGCTGATTTAGCTACTTAAAAAGTCAACAGCATTTAAGAAAAAGGAGAGGTAGAAGGACTATTCCCTATTAAAAGAGGGGGAATAACAATGAAATATCAGATGTAGACTTTGTTTGGAATCTGGGGAAACAAATCAATTGTGAAAGACATTTAGGGTACAGTGAGGTAAATATGGATAAGGACTCAATAAAAGAACATACTAGAAATTATTTTTTATTTTGTTAGGCATGATAGTGGCATTGTGGTTATGTAACAAAAATGCTCTTGCTTTTAAGAGATGCAGATTGAAATATTTGGAGGTGAAATATCACGATATTAATAACTTAGTTTAAAATGCCTGAAAAAATAGACAAAGCAATATGGCAAAATGTTAATAATTGTTAAATCTAGTGAATGTTTTGTATGCTCGAAATTTTTTATAATAAGTTTCAAAAGAACGAAGTTGTCACTGAGTACAGCATCCAGGAGAGACTCTGTGGCCCTAGTAATGTTCAAGGGCCTCTTTGGAGAGTGTTGTTGGCTCTCTGCCAAGCTACCATCGGCCTCACAGGCTTGGTTCCTATCTAGGGGAATTTCATTTAGACATCTCCCTTTTTAAAAGACGGTCCACTGTTGTTAGTCCAAAGTCAAAGCATCCATCTAAAATGTATGCCCACTGCTTCTTTACTGATCTAAAATCCGAGGTTTCTTTGGCAGGTATTGAACATGAGAAGCAGACGGGACTTGGCTATGACACTCCACTTCAGACTATGATTGTGGTCCTAACCACCGGGCCAGAAGCTTCAATTGTTCTCTCTCACTTTGAACTCCACAATCGGAAATTGGCTATAGGCAAAGCTTTGTGAGCTTTTGCTACTCATATGGCACCTACACCAATACTTCAGCAAGACCTAGGAATGGCAGGGTCAACCTTTGATAGATCAGAAAATAATTTACACAGGGATAAAATAGGATGTGATCTCTGTCTCTCCACCCCTACACGTTTTTGTCTTGTTTCTTAACAGTGTGATATTAGTTTGGGATGAGCTGGATCCATGTCCTCCCACTATAGGAACAGACTGTGCAGCATCTTCATCCTCTTACTCACAATGATGTGATTTGCTTATTATGATTGGGAAGGGATGTCTTAATTGAGGTTCTCTTAGTAGTCCCAGACTCCCACTCCAAACGAAAGGAAAATTGTTATCACCACATGGAAGTGACTCAAAGGACAAAGAGAGAACGTTAAGTAGAACTTTAAAGGGAATTGGAACCAGGAAATTCTCTTTCACTCTTACTCTCATCTTGCTATCACTCAGTCTCCTCTTATATTTTATTCCTCTGTCTCCTTGTATAACTTCTTCTACTCCAACTCCATGAACTGTATTCTCTGCATCTTCATATGCTTGGCTGACCTGTTGCAACACAGTGTAGACAACCTAAACTCAAGCACCACCCCAAAGGAATTAATGACTCTCAACCTCAATTCTTTCATGTGTCAATGTACTTTCAATCAGTTATGATGGGGATGAGGTAGGGCAGGGTCACATCATATAAACATGGCCTTCCGAAGTTTACCCCTGGAGAGAGGAGAGTGTGGGGGAAGTTTTCAGAAAGAAGGAGGATGGTATATAATATATATTATTTTGCCCAAAAGAGATTACAGTTGGACTATTTATTTAACTGATATATAGCTGGTAATCCCACATAGTTACCTCTTCAATTATATTGACATTTTTAAGACCCACCCAAGAAATTTCAGGTAACTATTCAGCATATTAAATGAAATAAAATAAATTTAAAAGAAATAAAATAAATCTATTAGGAGAAAACTAAGATACAAAGATAAAAGGCCAGGATGAAGGAAATATAGATGAGATAAGACAAAATTGAAAAGAAAACTAAAATCCAATAGCAGAATTTAAACTTTCAATGAAGGCTCTAAAGAGCACACTTGAACTGGGGGAAAACCAAATCAGTGCGGTGAAAGACCATTTTGATATTGTGTGCGGCTGAACATGATTCAGCCATGTATCTGTGCCACAATTTCTCTTTTTTTTTTTTTTTTCAGATGGAGTCTCGCTCTGTCACCCAGGCTAGAGTGCAGTGGCATGATCTCGGCTCACTGCAAGCTCCACCTCCCAGGTTCACACCATTCTGCCACCTCAGCCTCCTGAGTAGCTGGGACTACAGGCACCTGCCACCACGCCTGGCTAATTTTTTGTACTTTTAGTAGAGATGGGGTTTTACCGTGTTAGCCAGGATGGTCTCGATCTCCTGACCTCATGATCCTCCCGACTCGGCCTCCCAAAGTGCTGGGATTACAGGCGTGAGCCACTGTGCCAGCCCACAATTTCTCTTACATCACAGAAGAAAACTTGTTGTATTAGGATATGACCATAGGCAGTTGTGTTTTTTCAGATGTTTTATGAAGTAGTTCCTGCATCCCTTTTCCCTATCTGGAAAAACCAGTGGTAATCTAGGTATAAGTAGATTAGGCAGGCTGGGTTTTTTGTTTGTTTGTGTGATTGAAACAGTCTCACTCTGTCTCCCAGGCTGGAGTGCAGTGACACAATCTTGGCTCACTGAAATCTCTGCCTCCAGGGTTCAAGCAATTCTCCCACCTCAGCCTCCTGAGTAGCTGGGATTACAAGTGTGCACCACCACACCTGGCTAATTTTTTATTTTTAGTAGCGAAGGCGTTTCACCATGCTGCACAGGCTGGTCTTGAACTCATGAGTGCAAACGATCTGCCCACCTTGGCCTTCCAAAGTGCTGAGATTATAGGCATGAGCCACTGCACCTGGCTGGCAGGCTGGGTTTTGCTGAGTCTAGGAAAAGATTAAACTACTGTTTAATCTAGCTTCACATCCTGACCCGACAGTTACTTGGTTCTTTTTTTTTAAGCCAGTCAAATTTAGCAGTGGGGATTTGTATACCAACTTTAGTGACACTAATGCTAATAAGTCCTGATAACTCAATCCCATCAGACCAGCCCCAACAGTTACTTTTATACCCAGCTGTTTATAACTCTTGCCATATAAACTCTTACAAAATATGGCATATTAAGAGATAGCTGTAACCACAGGCACTCAAAAAGGCATTCTTGTAAATCATAAGTACAGATATTTATTCTTCTGGATCACTTTCTCCTTAGAAATTAATCTTCTGCCATCCCCAAGTTAATATGCCACTACTAAGATAACTTTGGAAATCTCTCCCAGAGGACAGAATATAAAGTCAAAAAATGAAAACAAAGTAATAGGAAGAGAAACAAAGGCTGGGTGCAGTGGCACACGCCTGTAATCTCAACATTTAGAGAGGCCAAGGTGGGCAGGCAGATTGCTTGAGCCCAGGAATTTGAGACCAGCCTAGGTAAAATGGTGAAACTTTGTCTCTACTGAAAACACAAAAATTTAGCTGGGCATGGTGGCATGTGCCTGTAATCCCAGCTACTTAGGAGGCTGAGGTGGGAGAATCACCTGAGCCCGGGAAGTCAAGGCTGCAGTGAGCTGTGATAGCACCACTGCACCCCAGCCTGGGCAATGGGAGTAAGACTCTGTCTCAAAAAAAACAAAAACAAAAACCAAAAAGAAAAAGATAAAAGAAAAGAAAAAACTGTCCTCCTTATTTGTTTGAAACAGAGGGTTGAGATCAAGTCAAAGAATAAAGAATATCTCTGAAAAATAAATACCAGTTGGATAGGAATTAATCAGAGACAAAATAGAACACTTGTCTGAAATTTGGGGGTAGGGGATAGAGAAAGAAGGCCAATCCATGAAGGCTGAAAAAAGGTACCAGGTTCCATTCAAAATTGATGAAGAGTGTTTAGGTTAAAATTTGTATATTTGGGCAGTGGTTCATGCCTGTAATCCCAGCACTTTGGGAGGCTGAGGCGGGCAGATGATGAGGTCAGGAGTTAGAGACCAGCCTGACCAACGTGGTGAAACCCCGTCTCTGCTAAAACTACAAAAATTAGCCGGGCATTGTGGTGCACACCTGTAGTCCCAGCTACTCGGGAGGCTGAGGCAGGAGAATCGCTTGAACTCAGGAGACGGAGGCTACAGTGAGCCAAGATCGCAACACTGCACTCCAGTCTGGGTGACAGAGCAAGACTCTGTCTCAAAAAAAAAAAAAAATTATATATAGGTTACTAAAATGATAATATAGGAATTTTTCAAATGTATGAAACCACAGGAGCAAAGAGAATAGCAGAGGAAAAGGAACCAGACAATACATTTCAACGAGTTTTTGGAAGCTAGAAAGCAGATGGAGGAGTAGTGCATGATTAAGCAACATGGAGCTACAGCCTACAATGTGTACAAGCAAGATTAAGAATGAGTGAACTGATTTACCCCAAAAGAATGCTTAAGAGGCTCAGAACTTGGCACAGTGGAAGGTAGGATTGAGGCATGGTACTGACAATTGGTGGATTGGCTAAAAGTCTGAAATCAGATGTATCAAGGTGCCCATGACTGCTTCCAACCCTGAGCAACAAAATAACCATTTCACTGCCACCACCACATAGAAGTATAGAGTGTCATCCTAAAGAAAATGAAAGGAACAGACATGGGACTTGGGGATACCAAAGACAGTGGCTAGGAAGGGTGAGGCAAAGCTGGAAGAAGAAAATGTAAGTGAAAGTTTGCAAAAGAAAAAATTAGCCCCTCAGTTTCTCTTCTCGTATTTCACTCCTACAATATTCTCTAGTCAGCTGGTAAGAAATTTGGAAGAGTCTCTTTAGGAGAACTCATATATCTACACACTAACATCGTGAGGACTCCAACCTAATAATCAGCTCCTGGTGGTGTGGTAGCAAACCAGCTCTCTGGGAGGAAGTACACTCTTGCTTGAAGAATTTTTTGGCCAGGAGTTCAAGACCAACCTGACCAACATAGTGAGACTTCATCTCTTTAAAAAAAAATTAAAAATATGAAAAATGTTTTTTAAAAAGGAAGAGAAATTTTCTTTCTTTTTGAGACAGTGTCTCACTCAGTCACCGAGGCTGGAGTGCAATGGTGCAACCTTGGCTGGCTGGAACCTCTGCCTCCTGGGTTAAAGCAATTCTCCTGCCTCAGCCTCCCCAGTGGCTGGGATTACAGGCATGCACCACCACACCCGGCTAATCTTTGTACCTTTGTAGAGATGGAGTTTTGCCATGTTGGCCAGGCTGGTCTTGAACTCCTGACCTCAAGTGATCTGCCCGCCTCAACCTCCCAAAGTGCTGGGATTACAGGCACAAGCCACTGCACTGGCAAGGAAGAGACACTTTCTAAGAATGAAGGACAGCGTTTCTGGGTTGATAGTTCTCATTGGGTGCACCAGAATAGCAAAGGAAAAAGGACTTCAGATCAAGGTATATAATATAGAATGTTTAAAACACTGGGAACAAAGAGTGGATCTAAAAACCTACCAAAACTAATCATGAATCAAAATGGCATCAGACATCTTTTTTTTTTTTTTTTTTTTTTTTGAGGCGGAGTCTTGCTCTGTCGCCCAGGCTAGAGTGCAGTGGCGCAATCTCAGCTCACTGCAAGTTCCACCTCCTGGGTTTACACCATTCTCCTGCCTCAGCCTCCCGAGTAGCTGGGACTACAGGCGCCTGCCACCATGCCTGGCTAAATTTTTGTATTTTTAGTAGAGATGGAGTTTCACCATGTTAGCCAGGATGCTCTCGATCTCCTGACCTCGTGATCCACCCACCTCGGCCTCCCAAAGTGCTGGGATTACAAGCGTGAGCCACCGCGCCCGGCTGGCATCAGGCTTCTTAAGAGTGATACTGAAAACTAAATGACAATGAAAAAAATGATCTAAAAATTCTGTAAGTAAGGCAGGTGCGATGGTTCATGCCTGTGATCCCAGCACTCTGGGAGGCCGAGGCAGGTGGGTCACTTGAAGCCAGGAGTTCGAGACCAGCCTGGCCAGCATGGTGAAACCGCATCTCTACTAAAAA
>NW_012102832.1:30444-38717 GCF_000951045.1 Mandrillus leucophaeus
GAGCCAAGAAAGTGCCACTGCACTCCAGCCTGGGCAACAGAGCCAGATCCTGTCTCAAAAAAAAAAAGACATCCATCTAATTGGAGTCCTAAAGGGTGAAATTGGAGAGAATAGAAAGAAGCAATATTTAAAGAGATGATGACTGAGAATTTTCAGAGCTCATGAAAATGATGAATGCAAAGATCCATGAAACACAATGTATTCCAAATATGATAAGGAAAAATAAAATCATGCCTTCTCACATCATAGCAAATGTTTAAGGCGTCAATATAAATAGAAGATCTGGAAAGCAGAGAAAAAAACACAGATGACCTAACAAAGAATGATAATTAGAGTAGCAGCAGATCTCACAACAATGAAGCCAGAAGACAGTGAAATTACTCATATAAAATGATAAGAAAAGGCCGGGTGCAGTGGTTCATGCCTATAATCCCAGTTCTTCAGGAGGCCGAGGCGAGCAGGTCACTTGAGGTCAGAAGTTCAATGCCAGCCTGGCCAACATGATGAAACACTGTCTCTACTAAAAATACAAAAAGAAAAAAAAGAAAGAAAGAAAAAATTAGCCAGCCATGGTGGTGGGTGCCTGTAATCCCAGCTACTCAGGAGGCCAAGGCAGGAGAATCACTTGAACCTGGGAGGCAGAGGTTGCAGTGAGCCGAGATCGTGCCACTGCACTTCAAACTGAGTGACAGAGTGAGTACAACTGTGCCTCAAAAAAAAAAAAAAAAAAGAAAAGAAAAAAATACTGTTCACCCCAAATTGTGTATTCAGCAAAACAATCACTCAATACCAATAGGGGAAATGAAAACATTTATAAGAAAGAAACCCAGGGGAAGTTTACAAAGAGAACTTCTCTAAAAGAACTTATAAAAGATTTAAAGATGTAGGTAAATGATCCCCCAAAAAAGGGAAATGCAAAAAAGGGAAAATGAACAAAAAGAATGGTAACATAAAGGTAAGTCCAAACAAGCATAGTCTTAATAAAATAATAAAGGAGTCCAATTTTTAGGGGTTAATAAAAGAAAAAACTGAAATTAGTAAGTTGAGAGGAGAAAAACATGAACGGAAAAAGGTTATTAGAATGGTTACTAAAATGACAATATAGGAGTTATCATCAATAAGTCAGAAGAAGGAAGTAAGTTTTTATTAGTAAGTCAGAAGGAGGAACAGTAAGCCAGAAGGAGGAAGATCAGAATTAAAGTGATCTAAAATTATTTTACTGACCAGAAGGGAGGAAAAAACATCATTCATGATTAAATATACTTATTAAAATGTATAGATAAGCCACTAAAATAAATAAATTATAGAAATGCAAACAAGTACAAGAAAAAAAGTGTAATAAATAGGGGGAAAACTGAACTGAGCATGGCAGCTCACTCCTCTAATCCCAGTGCTTTGGGAGGCCAATGCAGGAGGATCATTTGAGGCCAAGAGCTCAAGAGCAGCCTGGGCAATATAACTAGGCCCTGTTTCTACAAAAAAAAAAAATTTTTTTCATTAGCTAGACTTCATAGTGTGCACATCTGTAGTCCTAGCTACTTGGTAGGCTGAGGCAGAAGCATCACTTGAACCCAGAAGTTCAATGCTGCAGTGAGCTATGATCACACCACTGTACTCCAGCCTGAGTGATGCAGTGAGACCCCATCAGAGGTGGGGTCAAAAAAGGGTGAAAGAAACCATCCCCCAAAAGACAAAAAAACCAGCACTTGAGCTTACGACCAGTGGAATAAGATAAGGAAAATAAATTAGAAGCATAATGATTAGAAACAAGGAAATAAAACTCTCATTTTTAAAATAATATGGGTCAGGCATGGTGGCTCATGCCTGTAATCCTAGCACTTTGGGAGGCCAAAGTGGGCAGATCATGAGGTCAGGAGATTGAGACCGTCCTGGCTAACATGGTGAAACCCTATCTCTACTAAAAATACAAAAAATTAGCCAGGCGTGGTTGCAGACGCCTGTAGTCCCAGCTACTCGGGAGATTGAGGCAGGAGTATGGCGTGAACCCAGGAGGCAGAGCTTGCAGTGAGCCAAGATTGCGCCACTGTACTCCAGCCTGGGCAACAGAGACAGACTCCATTTCAAAAAAAAAGAAAAGAAAAAAAAAAGAGATAATATGATTGGCCACAGAGAAAGCTCTAAAGAAAGTACAGGAAATCCCCTGAAAATAATAAGAGAGTTTAGCAACACGGCTGGATCTCATGATCAATATACAAAAATCAATTGTAATTCTGCAAACCAGTAACAAACAGCTAGGAAACATATATTTTAAAGCATGCCTTTTCAGAGAAAAAAAAATACTCAAGAATAAATTTAACAGGCGATATAAAAGTCCTACACCTGCAAATTGGAAAACTTTACTAAAAACCTTAAAGATGACCTAAGTAAATGAAGAAATATCCCATGTTCATGCATAGAAAGGCAATATCACAAAGTTATCTCTTCTCTCAAATTGAGCAATAGATTTAGTCCAACCACAATAAAAATCTCAGTCAGGGGCCGGGCGTGGTGGCTTACACCTGTAATCCCAGCACTTTGGGAGGCTGAGGTGGATCACAAGGTCAGGAGTTCGAGACCAGCCTGACCAACATGGTGAAACCCCATCTCTATTAAAAACACAAAAATCAGTCAGGCATAGTGGTGCGTGCCTGTAGTCCCTGCTATTCGGGAGTCTGAGGCAGGAGAATCGCTTGAGCCCGGGAGGCGGAGGTTGCAGTAAGCTGAGATCACGCTACTGCACTCCAGCCTGGACGACACAGCAAGACTCTATCTCAAAAAAAAAAAAAAAAAACTCAGTCATGTTGTTATGAAAATTTCCAAGTTATTATATATTGCATATAGAAGGGCAAAGAGCTAGGCATAGTCAAGGCACATCAGAAGAAGAAATTTTAAAAAGAGGGCTTTGCTCTACCAGAAGTAGTATGTGAGACTACTACCATGGGCAAAAGAAAGACTATTCAACAAAAGCAAACAGGAAAAATTGGAAAACAAAAACAAAAATGAATCCTTCCCTCACACAATACACTAAAAGGAATTAAATGTCAAATGCAAAACTTCAAATTCTATGGAAAAAAAAATACAGATGAATATCTTTCTAACCTTCAAGCAGAAAGAGTTTTCTCAAACGAGACAAGGAAACGCACTAACTATAAAATGTTGGCCAGGTGTGGTGGCTCATGACTGTAACATCAACACTTTGGGAGGTCAAAGCGAGAGGGTTACTTGAGGTCAGGAGTTCAAGATCAGCTTGGGTAATATAGCGAGATCTCATCTCTACAAAAAAAAAATTTAAATTAGCCAGCATGGTGGCACATGCCTGTAGTCCTAACTACTGGGGAGGCTGAGTGGAAGGATCACTTGAGGTCAGGAGTTTGCGGCTGCAGTGAGCTATAATGATACCACTGCACTCTAGCCTGGATGACAGAACAAGACCCTCCCTGTCTTTTAAAACAAACAAACAAAAAAGTAAAATTGTTAAATTTAACTTCATTAAAACTACAAATTTTTGTTCATCAGAAAACCACTTTAAAGAAAATGAAAAGAAGAACAATAATCTAGAGGAAGATAATTGCAATATAAATAACCAAATAATGGTTGATATCAAATCGAGAACGTATAAAGAACCAGAACCAATGAGAAAAAGACAAATACCCTAACAGCAATATGAGCGAAAGACATGAACAAATCATTTTACAAACCTGTGATTAGAAAACATAGGAAGAAAGGCTCAACCTTACTACTGCTGAAACAAAGAAAGAAACTCAACATGTTCTCTTGTACATTATTGGTGAGAGTGTAAATTAGTAATTTGGCATTCTCCTGTTAAATTGTACATTCACATACCATTTGCAGATACAGACTTGACTCGAGAAATTTTAGTACTTGTGTGCCTGAAGACACATTAAGAAATATTTTTAAAACTGTTCATAACAAAAATGTGTAAATTGCCAACAGGAAAATAGATAAGTAAATTATAGCAAACATACACATAATGGAATATCATACAAAAATGGTAATTTCACATGGCTAATTATTTATTTATTTTTTTAATCCTTGAATAACCCTAGAGATAAAGGTGGAGGGCTGCTAGAAATGCAAAGAGAAATTAAGTGCCACCCCCTCACAGCGTCCTGCACCTCCGCTCCCAGTCCAGCCCTTGGCCTTGCCCTCACACCCCTCCTTCCAAGGTCAGGGTGCACACAGGGCAAGGGATGCTTCTCTGTCTGTCGCAAGATGCCTTAAGAGGTAGCGTCAACCATTCCCCTGAGTGCTGAAGGTAGGACATGTGGCCTTGCTGTAACTCAGCTGGAGTCATTTCAGGGTTTTAGCAGGTTCCCCATAAATGAAAGCCAACAGAACACCTTGGGTACACCAGCTTGGGTACAACCCCCAATTGAGTCCCCATCCATGTCCCCCCCATGCTGGTACTGAGGCAGGCACATTCAACAGTTTTATGTTTATTTTCAGAAAGTGATGAAGACAAAAGAAATATATCCAGACACCACTCTCTGTACAATAAATAGCCTCCCCCATTCAAAAAAAGAAAAAGAAAAAGAAAAAACACACACCCACACACAACCACCACAAACAATATCTTGCTTCTTGAGATATGCGCCATTTCCCCCTTTCCAGCCCCTTTCTCTGATCCCCGCTGTGTTTGAGCAGGGGAAGCCCAGGCCAGCCGCCCAAAGTCAGGTGAGTCCTTTCCCTGACCCTGGCTCGCTGATGGTGATAAAATAAGTGTATTTGTTCTTTTTAGATCAGGGATTAACATATACGCCAACAAAAAGGTTGATAGTTACTGTACAAAGGAAGAAAGTGGAGTCTCCTGCTCCCATGTCCCACACCTGACCCCTCCCACCCCTCTAGATGCAAAAAACTCCTTCATGTCCAAGACGTTCTCGTTGTCTTTTCTCCACCTGGAAACCAAGAGCAAGACACAGCACCAGGTAAACAACTGTAGTTAGGGCAGAGGACGGGGCAAGGGGACACCCCTCTCAGGTTTCATCGTGGACCAGGAAGCATCTGGTGAACCCCAAAATCCTTCTTGAGCCCCACTTCCCCAACCAACTACTAAACAGAGAAGGGCCAGAGGGAGCGGGGGCCTTCTCAGTCCTTCATCTGTTTCCCAAATTAGTCGGCGTCCTCCAGCCTAATAACACTGTTTCTGTTCCTTTCATCGTGTCATCTTCTCAGTTGGGAAAATAGTTATAAAACTGGCCTTCAGTTTCCTTATCAAAGGGAGAAGGTGCCCCAGCAGGGGAGGAGCTGTCACCACTGGAAGGATAGGGGGACACGCGCCTCCTCTTAGAGTCTCCTTCGCCCAGTCCTGAATCACTGGATTCCGGCCGGATGGGGGCGATCTCAGTCCACACCAAGGGGGGACCCTGGTCCTCTGGTCCCCGTCCCTCTGAGCCTCCAGGGCTGGGTTCCATGGGCAGAGTCCGCATGGGGCGGAACCAGCTGGCCGGGCCCATCTTGGGAGGGTACTGGGGGGCCACAGGCCAGCCAGCTCCGGGTGCCAGGACCTCCTGGCCTCGGTAGTAGGACATGGTGGGCCCAGGGGCAGAGGGCAGGAATGCAGGCTTCATGCTGACTGCTCGAAACTCAGCCTCATAGCTGTGGTCCCGCGGGGCCCCCAGCCAGTAAGGCTGGGGAACCACATCCTTCGCCTGGCCAGGAAGGTCAGGGTAGAAGCGGCTGGGAACAGGATACTGGTTGGGTAGGAGAGGAGAGTAGTGATCTCCCCCAAGGAATTGACAGTTGGGTCCAGGTGGGGAGGGGATGCTGTTGTCAACAGATGCGTACATGCTAGAAGAAAATAGAAGGCAAGACAACGGGTCACAAGCAGAACCAGTCACCTGTGAGCCTACCTGTTTCACACATTCCTTCCCTGCCCCTCCTTCCCTGGCCTGCCCACCTCTAGCACCTGCCCCCACTCTCCTGTTCTCAGGCGCAGGGAGAGGATGTGTCTCAGGAGGGACCAAAGCTGAGTTGAACCCAGTAGCACTTACGACTCAAAGTTCTCCCGGAATCCTTTGGCAAAGGGGTTATTATCAATTTTCAGCTGAGTAATCTAGAGAGAAGGGAAATGGAGTCACCTGAGTCCTGAGTCTGGGGTTCGGGAACTTTCCAAATCCCTCCCAAGGAAGACAGTGGGCCCCACTCTGCCCTCCTTCCCACCGGGGCTCAGGCAGCCCTCACCTCGGCATTCTGGTAGGCAGTCACAGCAATGAACTGGGTTTCTTGGAAAGTAAAGATATGCGTGTTGGAAGCATTGCAGGCTGCCTCTGGTTCTCCGTCATTCACCTCAACGATATGCAGCCGGGGCTGGTACTTATGGAGGGACTGGAGCACAATCATCTGTAGACAGAGTGAGACGGTTGTAGGGGTGGGGAGGAGGGACTTCAAGGATCCCATCACCCCCACCAACAGCTGGCCCCACATGAGGCTAGCAAACACCCTGAGGTCATCCTGTCCATTCCCCTGCCCTACCACCATGTAACTTCCCCCAAGCTTTCCAACTCCAGTGTCCGGACTCTTTGGGGCACCAATTCTAGTCTCTTGCCCCCTCTTCTACCTCCAGATGTCAATTGAGACCAAGGTATCAGCACAAACAGGGCTTTTAGGGCAAGGGCACTTTTTTTTCTTTTTTCTTTTTCTTTTTTTTTTTTTTAACATGGACCCTCTTTGTCACCTAGGCTGGAGTGCAGTGGCATGATCTCAGCTCAATGCAACCTCTGCCTCCCAGGTTCAAGCAATTCTCCTGCCTTAGCTTCCTGAGTAGCTGGGATTATAGGCGCCCACCACCACACTTGGCTAAATTTTGTATTTTTAGTAGAGACGGGGTTTTATCATCTTGGCCAGGCTGGTCTTGAACTCTTGACCTCGTGATCCACCCACCTCAGCCTCCCAAAGTGCTGGGATTATGGGCGTGAGCCACCGCACCCAGCCAGCAAGGGCACTTTTAACAGGATTGTTCAACCTAGAGAAACTCGGCATCTATTCCCTGGGACCACAGGGTCAAACTCTGTGCCTTTCATGGTGCCGGAGCAAAATGGCAACCCATGATTTGGTGAAGAAACCCTGAGGCTGGGTTGGCCTGTGTGGTCCGAATATGACCCCTGTCCAAGATTCAGCTTCATCCCATCTCATCTTCCTCCCAAGGTGGGTGAGAAACAGCCAGAGTTTAGGAAGGAAGAAAAATGACCCTTCCTTTAGGACAGAAGAAAACGAATCTTCCTTCCGTTAGGAAGGAAGAAAAAATGAACCAAACTGGCCCCACAGGACCCTTGTGGCCTTGGAGGTCTCAGATCCAAGGTGGGGAGCAGCACGAGGCTACCTTTTGAAGAGCAAGTCCTACCTGGGTCACATTGTTGGACGCCCCCTTGTTGTTTGTGAGCTTTAGTTTCCCAAATGAAACTTCCTGGCGCATCCAGTGTGCTCCCGTGTTGGGGGAATCTGGGTGGACGTACAGGCGGTTTCCTGTGGACAGTTCACCTCTTTGACATGCAGCCCCCAGAACAGAACCCTGGTGATGTGGGGCTTTGCCTGTCCCGAGAGGGACGTAAGGAAGGACGCAGGGGGAGAACCAGGCAGGGAAGGGTAGATGACTCAACAGAGGACAGGCTAGAGCAAAGCAGGAAGCCAGAAAGAGGTGGGATGCAGTGGCTTGGGATGGAGTGGGAGGGGGATTAAAGGTCTAGGAATTAGGGGTAGGGGCCTGAGGGGCCCACCAGGGGGCGCCCAGTCCCAGTGAAACAGAGCCCTCCGCTCCCAGGGGTCGCGCACCTGGCATGCTGCCCTCGGCCTTTCCACACTGCACCCACTTGCCGCTCTGGTACCGCCAGTGGTGCTGGTCCACCAAGACCACGTCCACAAACATCCTGTAGTGGCTAGTGGGCTCCAGCCCAGCCACCGTAAATGACAGGAATGGGAACATCCGCCTGGAGAGAAGAGAGAAACCCCCCAGCACCCATCAGCTCCAGCTCGACAGCCAGTCCCCCCTGCAACAGCGCCCAGGCATCAGTGGTGTGCTGTAGCCGGCTTCCTCCCACTTACAAGAACCAGCTGGAAGGTGTTTAGGGAGTTTGCCAGCCAGTGGTTAAACACAGCCATAATTAAAAATTAAATTATATAAACTTGCAATGCAAGACATTATATTAACAGTCAAAGTAGGCCGGGTGCAGTGGCTCATGCCTGTAATCCCAGCACTTTGGGAGGCCGAGGTGGGCGGATCACCTGAGGTCAAGAGTTCGAGACCAGCCTGGCCA
>NW_012102832.1:38813-39849 GCF_000951045.1 Mandrillus leucophaeus
GGAGGCAGAGGTTGCAGTGAGCCAAGATTGCCCCACTGCACTCCAGCCGGGCGACAAAGCAAGACTCCATCACAAAAAAAAAAAAAAAAAATCAAAGTAATAAAAACTCAAAAATCATCCCTGCCCAGTTATTTTACGACGTTTTACTATTGTCTGCGCTGTCAAGGTTACTTCCATCTATCACAGCTGCATGGAGGAGGTACTAAATCACCGTGCACTGTGCGTCTCTTCCCAGCTCTGCGTTCAATGACTCACATGAGTCGCTTGAAATCGTCCATAGCAGGAGTATTTACACCACAGGGATCAGCAAATACTACAAATTAGAGCTTTTTAAAATGTTCTTTAGGACAGTCAGTTGCTCGACATCTACCTGCACACCCTTGTCTCTAACCTTAGCTGCTTCCTAGGAGGGGGCACCAGCCAGCTCTCCACAGGCAGTTCCTGGAAGGTCCTCATGCCTCAGTTCCCCACCCACCCTCTCTGCTGTGGCTCTCACAGTGCTAACACACTCCCAGCCCCATGACACCCACTCACAGGCCCTCCCTCTCCCATGCTGCTGGGTCTGCCACCTGCGGTATGGCCTACCCTCAGCCTTCAGAGAAGTTGCACACATCCTAGTTGAATAGGGAGCTTCCCATCTACCTGAAAGAAGGCTCTATTGAACACAGGGCTCAAGCTCAAAGTCCTTGTTTCCAGGAAAAGTAGAGGAAGTTAGGGGGTGGGATGCTGTATGATTCTGCAATCGTGCCAGAGTAACAGATTCAGAAAAGAAGCACTCTTCTACCGTCACCATCTCCACCACTAACACCTTCACTACCCCCATCACCACCACCGCTACAACCAGCACCATCACCACCAGCAGCACTGTAACCACCCATCACCACTATCACAGCCACTGTCACTATAACCGCCCCTCCACCATCACAACTACCATCATGATAACCACGGCCTCCACCAGCACCAGCACGCGCACCACCACTACAGCCACCACCTTCACCATCACAGCCACCAGCACCAGCACGGGCACCACCACTAC
>NW_012102832.1:44397-45479 GCF_000951045.1 Mandrillus leucophaeus
TGAGCCACCGCGCCCAGCTTTTTTTTTTTGTGACAGAGTCTTGCTCTGTTGCCCAGGCTGGAGTGCAGTAGTGTGATCTTGGCTCACTGCAAGCTCCGTCTCCAAGGTTCACGCCATTCTCCTGCCTCAGCCTCCCGAGTAGCTGGGACTACAGGCGCCTGCCACCACGCTAAGTTTTGTACTTTTAGTAGAGACGGGGTTTCACCATGTTGACCAAGCTGGTCTCGAACTCCTGATCTCAGGTGATCCACCCGTCTCGACCTCCCAAAGTGCTGGGATTACAGGGGTGAGCCACTACGCCCAGCCCATACTGATTTTTTTTTAAGAGATGGAGTCTTGCTATGCTGCCCAAAACTCAAATGCCTGGGCACAGGTAATCATCCTGCCTTGGCCTCCTGAGTCACCCGAGTGGGGTTATAGGTGCTCAGCTCATCCTGTTTTTATCACTAGTAGAGGGAAATGGAGGAGACACAGGAAGAGGCTGGGGAAAAGGGAGAGGAGAAAGGAGATCTTGGTTTCTCCCTAAAAGTCTAGAATCACCACCAGCTGGAATCCCAAAATAGCCCCTGATTTACATGACACTTTGCTGGGAAGGAACCGAGAGTGGTGATGGGTCTGGTGCCAAGTTCAGCCTTCCTAAAAAACCACTTACCATCCCACCCTGATAAGACAAGGTCCAAGACCCCAAATTCCTCTGCTGGCCCTAAGAACTAAGTAGCCTTGGGATGGTTCACAGGGTCGTCATACCTCTCCCAGATTCAGAGCTCCTGGCACAGGTTCTGCTTCACTGTAACTAAGTGCAAATTTAAAAAGCAAGGAGATAGATAGTTCTTCTCAGTCATATTGGTGAATGTTTAAAAATTGATAATATTGGCTGGGACTGGTGGCTTATGCCTGTAATCCCAGCACTTTGGGAGGTCGAGGCGGGTGGATCACCTGAGGTCAGGAGACCAGCCTGGGCAACATGGTGAAACCTCATCTCTATTAAAAATACAAAAATTAGCCAGGCGTGGTGGTGCACACCTGTCATCCCAGCTACTCAGGAGGCTGAGGCGGGAGAATCGCTTGAATCCGGGAGGCGG
>NW_012102832.1:46899-50757 GCF_000951045.1 Mandrillus leucophaeus
AAAAAAAAAAAAAAAAATACAAAAATTTATCGACTAAAGTTATCTATGTGGGAGGTCCAGGTCCACTTCCTGGCCCATGAAAAATATTACAAATAAAAAAAATTAAAGTTCTTGGAGTTGGGAATGTGGAGACAAGAAAAAAATTGTAATGACTGTGAGGGTAGCAAGGATAGTGTGGGACTGAAATTGTTGTTTTACCAACCTCTATCTTCACATGCACAGATCCAAATGCAAATTGAGCTTAACACAACACAGCTACCCAAAGTTATCTTAATTATTATAATCAACCCATCACACCCAGAAAAGTGGGGATTGCCAGCAATTAATACACACCCACACACCCACAGAGACACAGGCCTCTCTCTTCCTCTACTGAGAATGTCTACCATCAACTCTTATATACTCGCCAACACATTCGCTACAGACACACACTGCCACACAGAAACCCTCGCACAAGCCTGTATGGGACATTATCAGGCTGCCCCAAATCTCCAGACACAAACGTAGACACCAAAGTCTCCCATTGGGCCAATCCATTGCTTTGTTCTCAATTCCCCTCTCTCTGTCCCATCTGAGCTGCCTTGATCAATCTCCGGCCCCAGGAATCACCACCTGTGCCCCGCCCCATTTCTGCCCATTGGGAAGAGTGTGCCACTGGTGCTGATCAATACCGAGGGATAGATCCAGGATGGGTGGGAGAGGAAGAATCCGGGACGGCGTGAGTCAGCTCAAGGCAAAAAGCCGCGGGGCTGTAGGTGGGCCTGGGGTGGGAGAACTTTTCAAAAAGGAAGAAAGTCATGGGTGATGTAGTATGACTGGTGGGTCACTGGAACCCATAGAGGGATAGGCCAGCCCACAAAAGCAGGAGGACGGAAAGGAAGCTGTGCTATGAGCCCAAAAGCCTGTTTTGAGAGGAAATGGCCACTGACTTCCCAGATCTCAGAAGCCCAAGCTGAGAAGGTACGGAGGTAATCTGGGGCTGGTGGGACTGAATTGGGTTAGTGTGTCCTCTGTCCCCTCCATGGCAGCGTGGGGCCTCTGAAGCCTGATCCAAGAAAAAGCACCAAAAGAAACAGTGAGGAGCCACTGCCTCCTTCAACAGGGACTCTACGTTGCCCAAAGTGGCCCCTCAGAATGGAGCAAAAAGTGTGAGGATTGTAAAATACACACACACATTTGTGAAGCAATCAGAGAAGCTTGGTGATATTTAGGAAATTCTTTTCAGGTTTGCTAATGGTATTGCATTCATTTAAAAAAGTCATTTTTAGAGGTGCAGAGATAAAATAATATCTAGAGTGTACTTAGTAATTACTATATTACTAATATAGTTGCAGACAGAAAAAGCAAAGTGAGGATGCAGAAACAAGATTGGACCCATACTGACAGCTGTGGAAGCTGGGTGATGGAAGTCTGTTACATTTTTCTGTCCATGTTTGTATGTAGTGGAACTTTTCATTATAAAAAAATGTAAGTGTATGTATCTAAAAGGGGGACAAAAAAGCTTGTCAAGTGAGAATTACTCAGCAGGAACACCAAGAAAAGGAGGCCATGGGAGCAGAGATGGCGATACACACTTCGAGAATCATCCCCTCAAGTGCCTCCCTGAAGTGCTCTACAGCCTCCCTGAAGCTGGCTCTACAGGCAGAGCGGCAGCCCCCTAACACTGGCCAACTCCCTAATGTGCTGGCTGATGCTCCATCCATCCCAACCCTCAAGACTGGCAGGGGGAGGCAGAGGCCTGGCAGAGGCTGTGGGGAGACCCCAGCAAGGGCCCAGGGTGGGAAGGCCTCCTGACCACACAACGGAGTGGAAGGTTAAGAGGCCCTACTTCTGGTCTGCTGTGTGATGGAGTGCAAGCCACTAGCTGTCCCTGCAACTCAGTGACCTCAACTGTAAAATGGGGAGACTGCTTGGCCTACCTAACGCACAGTGAAATAATGGAAGTGAAAGCACTCTGAATGCATTGGGGCCTTCGGAGAGCGTGGGTGGCTGTTTTCACTGGTGGCCGTAGGGGGCCAGAGAAAGAAACCCAGGCAAATACCATCTGGGCTCTAGTGCCAGCTCTGCCTGCAATGAGTGTGTTGTGTGACCTTGGTAGAGTCTCTTGCTGTCTCTGGGCCTGTTTCCCTGTCTGTGCAGTGAGAAGGACAGGATCTTCTGGGTCCCTTCCAATTCAGACACATTGGGACCAAAAGCTTGGGCTGTGTCTGGGTACACCCAAAGGGTGACTAGGGTTGGGGGGAGCAGAGAGGAATTATCAGAAGGCTTAGGAAATGAAGGCTGAGCTATCAAAGAACATGCCAGCTTTCCTGGGTTCATCCCAGGGAAAGTGGAACAGCTCAGTAACTTGAAGCCAGTTGTGGCTGGCAACAGGTTCCTCAGTCCCAGGCTACCCCACAAAAATCATCTGGAGGGAAGAAGGTTCCAGCAATGCCCAGATCGAATACCAACCCCTGGGGCCCAACATGGCCTTCTCCCTCTCCCCTCCACCCCAAGCCCCACATTTGGTATCCACACCTCCTGGACCTCAGACCCAGTGTCCCAGGTCCACCAATGACAACAGCCCCTCCACACTGGTCCTCACCGGTCCCCTGCTCACATGGGCCCCACTGGGAAGGGTGGGTGCACACAGCCCATACCAGACACAGCCCACTCCAGGAGTTGCTTACTAAACAAATACCACACAAGTTGCAGGTTTCTGTTTCTTTCCTTGTGCAGGAGGCTCTATCCGGAAGCAGCACCCTCAGCCCCAAACTCTCCCCATCACGCACAGGGCTCAGGGACCGCGAGCCATGGAGCCATAGGACTCCCCTTCCCCACTTCCCCAGGCTGAACCAGTGAATATCTGGACAGGAGTGTGGCGAAGGTTTTCACTGGACCAGCCTCAAAGGGTGCAGTGTGGGGTTGGCCACCAGGCTGGACCCCTGGGTGAGCTTCATCTGCCCAGGCCCGTGGGCATTTGTGCCTGGAAGGGATCTGTGCCCCCTACAAGCTTTACCGCCACTCCCCCCCATCCCCATACACACACACACACACACACACACACACACACACCAGACATATGATCTCAAAGTAAGACCGGAAAGGAAACTTGGCGACTGCTTCTCCATGTCACCAAATCCCAGTCTCACCCCCGACACACACACACACACACACACACACACACACACACACACTACCACCACCACCACACCACCACCACCACTACTAAAGCTGACCTGAGCACACGAGCAGCAAAGGAGCCGGGGAGGTGGACGCAGTGAGACCGGGAGGTAAGGGGTTCCCTTCCCCTCCAGTTTCCCACACAGGAGGCCCAGGCGTCCCGTCCGCGCAGAACACAGGCTTTCACTGCCCGCTGCGGCTCCTCTCCAGTAGAGAGTGGGGCAGGGGCGCACACCAATTCTGGGTGAAGCCACAGTCACCCTTTCCCTAAATCAAGGTGACTTCTCACTGCTCCGTACTCACCCGTCTCCCTTGTGAGTCCTCTGGCTGTTGGTGCAACAGCCTGGGCACAGACGCCCCTCGGGAGCTTTCCCTGTCCTTTCTACAACCCCACTCCCCTGTCTCCTTACGCTGAAGTCAAAGCCGTGAGGGACACGGAGTCAGAAGCACTGTCGAGCCAGAAAAACAGAGTAGACGTTCTTGTTCCGGGCGGGGGCACAGAGGCCCCGCGGGCCGGCGCGCCGCACTCACCGTCCCTGCTTGGTGATGATCATCTCTGTCTGGTGCTGATTAAACTTGGACCACAACAGGTGGTTGTTGAGCGCGACTCTCAGTTTCCCCGACACCTCCAGCCCCGCGGGTAGCGCGTAGTCCTCACGCGGCCCCGGGTAAAGCCCGGCGCGCGGGTCCGGGGCG
>NW_012102832.1:51922-52526 GCF_000951045.1 Mandrillus leucophaeus
AAAAAAAAAAAAAAAAAAAAAAAAAAAGTGATAATATCTACTGCTGATGAGGCTGTGGAAAAGTGGGTCCTCTCACAGACTATTGGTGGGGGTGTCAATTGGTAGCACCTTTTCGGAGGGTATTCTGGCAACGTGTTGTACCTACTAAAGTGCAAAATGTGCTCGGGCATCAAGGGACCTCCTTGTCTACCAACCTAGATCCACTTAATAGACTCAGATGGCCACTGGCAAACAGCCAGACAAAAAGCAAAGCTGCAGCCTAGGCAACATAGTGAGACCTCATCTCTACAAAAAATAGAAACAATTAGCTGGACATGGTGGTATGCGCCTATAGTCCCAGCTTCTCAGGAGGCTGGGTTGGGAGGATTGCTTGAGCCCAGGAGGTCGAGGCTGCAGTGAGCCATAATCGCACCACTGCACTCCAGCGTGGGTGACAGAGCAAGACCTTGTCTCATTAAAAAATAAATTAATTGGCTGGGCGCGGTGGCTCAAGCCTGTAATCCCAGCGTTTTGGGAGGCCGAGACGGGCCGATCATGAGGTCAGGAGATCGAGACCATCCTGGCTAACACAGTGAAATCCCGTGTCTACTAAAAAAATACAAAA
>NW_012102832.1:52576-62329 GCF_000951045.1 Mandrillus leucophaeus
CGCGTGCGGCAGGCGCGCGGCAGCTCTCAGGCTTCCTCTCCAGCGGGCCGCTGTCACTAGAGTCGCGCCGCTTTGCTGTGGCTTTATGAAGCTCTCCGGCTCCCCCCACTCAGCCACCTCGGCCCTGCTCCGCCTCGCCCCACCCCGCCCTCTCGTGGCTAATACTAGGCAAATTCTACGCTCTTAGCGAGGACTGCAGGGCCCCCCACGGTGGAGACAAGCGAGAGCCCGTGCGCGCTCACCCTGTAGTTCGAAGACCTTGCTTTCTGGGAGCGTCAGCTCGGCTGCCTGACACACCAGCCCGTGGCTCTCTTCTGGACCCTCGGGGAAATTCAGCCTAGCTTTGAAGGCTCAGTTCAAAAGCCCTCTCCTACAGGAAGCCTTCCGAGATGGCCCAAGTGGGACTCTCTGGGCCTTCTCTTAGCACTCAGAGGCTCGGGGCACGGGCACACAAGAAGCAACTTTGACCATGAACATCCAACTGATCTTTATTGATACCTACCGTGTGCCCAGACTCTGTGCTAAGTGACCTTTCGGGTTGCCCTCTTTCTCCTCACCAGAGGTCCACACGTGCTGAGTTGGCTGCATCTTGTAGCTCTAGCCCTGGGGGCATACCTGGAACCTGATGGACACCAGGAAGAGTTCCTTAAAGCGCACTGCATCAGCAGCAGCCAGGGGTTTGCAGGGCCCTGAGCTGAGCCTGGCCGGGCCCACAAAAGCTCCCCCACCCCGCATGGCAGTCATGGGCACTGGAAGTAGCATTGGGCTGCCAGTGCTGACAGTCCCAGGTCTGGGTCTGCCTAGCACGTATATGTGACCCAGGCAAGTCATTTTCCTTGCCTGAAAGTCAACCTCACGTGCCTCATCCATAGATTGGGGGAAATAAACAGATCTACTTTTCAGGGGGGCTGCAAGCCTTACATGAGAGGGTGTACGTGTGCAGCACTTTCCAATCTATTATTATACCTGGATGGAAAAGCTGCTTTGAACAGATTCAGAGCCGGCTGACAGGAAGGAAACCCACCACATGCTCTAAAGGGCTGCCTCGGAGATAGGACGACGGAGACTTTTCTTTCTCCATCTTCCTTTTATGTTAACTAATGTATTAGACTCCTTTTATGATGAAAACTATCCGTTCCCCCCCCGCCAATTGAAAATAGCATCTTTGGGAGTTTTCCTGTGTATAAAGATGAAACATACTTATATAGGAAATTTAAGTAGCACAGAAAAGTAAAAACAAGACTGTATAAATCACCCCAAATTCCACCCCCTAAAGGCAAACAGGATTAACATTTCAGTGAACACCCTCCGAGACGGCACTCCTTATACACTCTCTGTCTCTGTCTTTTGCACACATGCACAAATATATAATTTATATAAACACTACACGTGCTGCTTTGTAATGTGTACTTTTATTCACTCCACAAGGTGTCATAGAATATTTTGCATATCGATATATAAAGGTTTACATTTTTAAGAGTACTTTGAAAAATACCTTAATATTTTTGTTATGTTAAAGTTTAACTTCTCCTCTTCCTACCCTCACCCCAGCCCTCCCCAGTTCTCCCCTGGGAACTGGCCCCAGCTCTACACGTCTGTCCCAGCCTGACAGGGCTTCACCCTTAGGGGCCCATGGGGACTCTCTGCTCCCAAATAGAGCTGAACCAAGAGGCAGGTTGGCAGGCAAAGGCAAAGCTGGGGACTCCAGGAGGTGGGCATGACCCAGGGAGGGTTGGGAGAGAGAGAAACAGCACATCTTTTGAAGTTGGAGACCGGATACATGACAGTACCAGAAACACAGGACTGGACTCCTCCCCAACACCTTACCCGCCATTTCTCCATACCTTAAGGAAGACGGAAGTTTCTACCTGATGTTCAAAGTGGGACAGCATTGCTTGGAAGAGAGGGTGGCCTTGTGATCCTTCACTACTTTTAGGGAAACATGAGAGCTTTCAGTAAGACCCTCCTGAATGACTAATTCCCCAGGAGATGTGAAACTGTTGGATGCTGACACCTCTTTGCGGGACATTTTTGCTCAGTGCTTGGCTGTTGAAGATCAAATGGAGTCTTGCTCCTTCCTCTCTCTCCCCCTCCTCTTTTCCACACTAATCCTCAGGTCAAGTGATCTATCCCTTTGCCTCTGAACAGGATGACATGAGCTCCCACCCAGCTTTCTGGGGCAGGTGGAATTATGAATCTCAGAATCAGGTGGTCCTGGGGCCATGCCTCTGGAGGAAGAGGAAGGCTGGGGTGGTCTCTTTAGAACCTGACAGGCTGTTATAGGGTCTTACAGCCTGGTTCCTCAATCCCAGATTTCTCACCCCCTCTTTCCAATTTCTTCCACCCAAAAAAGAAAGTGCTTGTGAAAAGCGGGGGCTGAGTGGCCCTGGTGTCACTGCTGCCAGTCCCGCCCCTCTGCCAGCTTGGGTGAGAATAAGGGCCCTGGCAGTGACACCTCCTCCAGCTGCCACCTCACTCTTCTCCAAGGCCCTGGGGCTGGAAAGATGAGAAAAGAAGAGCGAGGAGATGAGGCCCCCTGGGATCCCCTCACTTCCCCATGACTGCCCCTCCAAGCCCGTCGCTATCCCATCAATACAGGGAGCATTTATGAGGCTGGCCCTGGTGAGACAGGAGTGAAGAAACACAAGGTAACTGTTCAGGAATGAGAGAGACATGACCTCCAACCAGCATCACATTTTATGAGACAGGGTGGATGGTAAATATTCGAAATGGAATAAGACACCAAACTCACACACTGCATTGGTGGCAGAGCTGAAGCTAGAACCCAGGTATCTTGACTCTCAGGCCAGTGCTCTTCCCACAAGAGTGAGGGAGAATCATACTAACACCAGAAAAGGTTTAGAAAACATAAAGGTTTTAGAAAACAGAAAAGGTTTAGAAAACAGGCTAAGCGTGGTGGCTCACACCTGTAATCCCAGCACTTTGGGAGGCTGAAGTCGATGAATCACTTGAGGTCAGGAGTTCGAGACCAGCCTGGCCAACATGGTGAAACCCCATTTCTACTAAAAACACAAAAATAAACTGGGCATGGTGGGCGCCTGTAATCCCAGCTACTCGGGAGGCTGAGGCAGGAAAATCACTTGAAACCAGGAGGCAGAGGTTGCAGTGAGCTGAGATCGTGCCACGGTGCTCCAGCCTAGAGACAGAGCAAGACTCCATCTCAAAACAAAAACAAAAACAAAAATTAGCCAAGTGCGGTGGCTGGCCCCTGTAATCCCATCTACTCAGGAGGCTGAGGCAGGAGAATCACTTGACCCCAGGAAGAGGAGGTTGCAGTGAGCCGAGATTGTGCTACTGCACTCCATGCTGAGTGACAGAGGGAGACTCGGTCTCAAAAAAACAAAAAGGAAAAAAGAAAAAGAAAGAAAGAAAGAAAAGGTTTAGAAAACAGAAAAGAAAATCATCCCTAATCCCACAGCCTAGACTCTGGTTCTCTCCATGCTGTTGTCCTCTGCAAACATTCAGGGCTTCCTTTCAAACTGTTTCCCATGAAGACTCAAAATGAGAGAAGCTCCCCGGAGGTCACACAGCACTTGCTTCACCTGCGGGCTGCAGACTGTGCCAGGAAGCTGTGACAATGTGGATTTCTGGGACTTGCTTCTAGATATTCTGAGGCCCAGGCCTGTGGCAAGTCTCTAGAATCTGTATGTTTAAGGACTCCAGGTGATGCGTCGGACTTCAGGGAGTCCATGCACCCCACTCCCAGGCTCCCTCCCGTTTTGCTGTCCCACCTCCAAGTCCCATCCTGTGAGTCAGTGTGCCCTGAGCTTGCTGGGTATGCACACTGAGGGCGGTGGTGGAGGTTTTATGCCTGAGAAGGGTGGCTGCAGGCACTGAGATTTCCTTATTAATGCTCTAGGACCAGATGATTCCTCACCCCAGAGTCTACCAGCCACCTGGGTTCTCTCCTGAAAATGTATGGAGTGCCGAGCTCCCTAGGCATCTGGAAGCCTCTTGGATGGGCTTAGTGGGGCAGCTGGGGAGGAACGGCTATTACTGGAAACTGTTTTTTTGTTTTGTTTTGTTTTTTGAGACAGGGTCTTGCTCTGTCTCCCAGGCTGGAGTGCAGTGGTGTGATCTGGGCTCACTGCAACCTCTGCCTCCTGGGTTCAAGCAATTCTCCTGCCTTGGCCTCCCGTGGTAGGCGGGACTACAGGCACATGCCACCATGCCTGGTTAATTTTTTGTATTTTTAGTAGAGATGGGGTTTCACCATGTTGGCCAGGCTGGTCTCGATCTCCTGACCTCGTGATCCATCCGCCTCAGCCTACCAAAGTGTTGGGATTACAAGTGTGAGCCACCGAGCCCAGCCTACTGGAAACTGTTAGTGGAGCATGGCATGGCACCAGGACCCAGGATTTCCGCCCTCCACCCTGCTGGGCAGAGCCTTAGAGGCTGTGAAAGGGTAGACAGTAAAAGAGAGGGGGCAGCAAGTTGGGGAGGCGGCATGAAAAGAAAGAGAGAGCAAAGTGAGAGGCTTAGGGTACATTTCTGAAAGAATGATTTAGAGCCAGAGAGGGACAGGGACCACAAAGTCAGAGACCCAGATCGTGACTCAGTGGGAAAGTCTCAGGCTGGGCCTGCGAGAGGGGCATGAAAGAAAGGAGACAGAGAGAGATGGGCCAATGGGAAGAAAATCTGCAGAGGCAGAGAGGCCTGGGGGTGCTGGAGCTGGGGCAAAGAGAAACGGAGTGGGGAGACTTAGTTGGGTGGCTGGGTTGGAACCTGAATCCCAACACTTACTGGCTGTGTGACCTATTAAAGTATCTTAACCTCTCTGGTTTTCTTGTCAGTAAATGGAGCTATCAGACCTCTGCCAGGACTAACTGGGTCTGTCGTGTGAAGATTGAGGGGTGCTGTCCTAAGGCTGAAACAAAACAGAGGCACAGACTGTGCTAACCCCTCTTTCCTCTACTCCTAGCCACATACAACTGCCCTTTCCTCCCTCTGGCTTAGTGGCTCATCCACAAAGTGTCCTTCAGGTCCATTCTCAGCCTCCACTCAGGGCCTGGGGCCAAAAGAGAGCCCCTGTGTTCATAAGACTCCCATCTTAGAAAGGGACAGGCTTCCCCTCCTGATACCCATATACCATTCCCTGAGTACCTGAGGGCTGGATAAGCCAGGCCCTTGGAGATCTGGGATCACAAAGATAAATTAGTCCCTGCCCCCAAAGAGCTCCTAGCAAGGTGACCCCAGGGGCCAGAAATCTCAAGCCCCTCAGCCCTCTTGCCCCTGGGGTGTAGACTCACAACACACCACGTGCACACACGCCATCATCCACGCATGTGCACATGCACCCCACGCAGAGCTATGCTAGGGAAATCTCTGCGATCCAGTCCCCGCAGCCCCATCACCTGCTCTTGCCCCACATCCAGCATCCCAGAGCTCCTTCAGCATCTGACTCTGCCCACCCCATGCGCCCAGAATCCCCTCCCCCTCTGGGCCCAGACTGCCAGTCCTTCAGAGGGCATGGCCGGAACCATCGGATTAACAGCCAGAGAGGGGGAAAGGGGAGGGACAAGCACCTGTAGAATCCCCCCTCCCTGTGACAGCTGCGGGAGTTCCGAGTCCCGAGCACCCAGCACCAGGCGGTCAGTGTGAACACAGAACAGAGGGCTCTTCCCAAGGTCAAGGGCTCCAGGCTCTCATCTGCAGGCTGGGTCACCCTTCCCCACGCACATACCCTTAAGCTTGAGCAGCCCTTACCCCTGGGCTCCAGGCCAGGCCTGGGTGCCTTTCAGTCCTCCTTCTCCATGGCATCTTATTTTCAATCATCTGTCCTCTCTCTATCTCTAGCTGCTCTCACCCCCGCCCAGCATTTCACACAAGACCCACATCCCCCACCCACACCCACGCATGCAGGAGGCCGCCCCCGCTGCACTCCCAGGCTAGGGTTCCTGCGCCCTCCTGAAGGGATATTCAGACGTCGGGTACTTGGGTAACTCTGTTATCAAGGGGGCATGCCAGGGTATGGATGGGCAAGCCCAAGCTTCAGGAGGCCCCGGGGAGAGGCTGTGCCCCCACCCTTCCTGGGGAATCTCAGCAGACAGGCCCTTAATCTCAGGCAGGAAGAAGGGTCTGGTTACCAGGAATTGGGGGGGAGGGGAGGAAATATCCAGGGCTTTGGGTAAAAGGAGCTGGGACAGGAGGGAAGAAAAAGAAGAGCCAAAGAAAAGGGACCTGGAGGGAGGGCACAGGCTGAGGGGTTGGTTAACCTCCATGCTGCCAAGCTCCTCTCTGCTTCCCATCTTGCCATCTTGGCATGACTTCCTGGCACAGTCAGGATCTGCCAGACCAGACCTCGCTGTCCTTCAGAGGGCCAGCCACCCCCTGGGGCCTCCTCTCTCCCTAAGGTTCCCCCTGGCTTCCTGGGATCTGTGGGCAGCCCTGTGTGCCCGTGTCTCTCAGGGCTCCTGAGTGTCTGGGTTCCTCTGGTCTGATTTGGCCCGTCTCTGGGTCCCCGTGTTTTTGCCTGAGTCTTGTGTATCCTCTTTATGTCCACTCCTATCCCTGGGACCTGTGAGAGGTCTGCACGCTGGTCCTGAGTGTAGGTTATGTGCCTCTCTCTCTGTCTCTGTATCTGTTACCTGTGGGCCTCGGAACTTTCCTTGTCTCTGTAGCGTGTTTGTGACGGTCTCTGCATCTTCATGTCACTGTCCATGTCTCCAGGGCTATCCAGCGCTCCATGTATCTCCTGCATGTCTGTCTGTCTGTCTATCTGTCTGTCTGTCTGGGACTAGGCCCCATCTGTGAGTTGGCTCTGGCCTTCCTGTGTCTGGCCTAGAGCTTTTTGCCTTGTGCACCTGGTTAATGTCGCAGGGTGCGGGTGAGACAGAACAGACTTACGGACTTGGCCAGGGATAAATGAGAGAGGAAGAGGGAAAAGGGCATGGGGGGTACTGGGGGGAAGAGTCCCATTCCTAAATGGTGCCCGAAGCAAGTTGCCCAGCCCCGAAATGCCAGGGTGAAGCTCTATGTGGCCAGGGGGAAAGGGAGAGAGGGCGTGGCAGGGAACACACCTGCCTCAGGGCTGGCAGCAGAGTTGCACAGAAACAGAAACAGACCTAGTTGGTACATGGAGGTAGGCCCTCTACATACCAGAAACGGGACGCAGAAACAGGTGGAAAGGCAAACATGGAACTCTAGGTTCTGATCCTGGCTCTGCCACTGGCCTAGATCACCTTCGGCTAGGCCCTTTCCCTCTGTGTGCTGCAGTTTTCTGCTCTGTAAAATGAGACAGTTAGCAAGGACCATCCCCTAGAATTCTGTTAGAGAGCCAGAGTGACAGAAGACATCCCTAAACCCAGGACAGAAGACTAGTTGCCCCTTTCTGTCCTTAAGGAGGTGTCCCAAAGACCCTTCTAGTACCAACAGCCTCTGTGTCTGCGATTCAGCACCACTAGGGGCAGGACAGAGGGAAGAATGGAGGTTAGACAGCAGGAAGGACTTCCCGACAAGCAGTGGGAGGGTGAGGAGACCCCAGCTTCTCCCAGCAGTCCTCCAGGCCCCTCTGTCAGGGGTGGGGGTGGCCTTCTGTCAGGGATGGGGCTGGAGGGGCAGGAGTGGGGGGCACTCAGCAGCTGGGTAATTAGCCATCACTCTCAGGCCCTGCGGGGAGGGGCTGGCTGGACTGAGAAACCAACGCAAAGTGACAGGGGTGGTTTTGACACGCGGTGGAGCTGACGGGCCCAGGGGGCTGGGGCTTTGGTTTGGGGGGGTTGGAAATCCCATCAAATGATTAAAAAATAGGTCAGAGGGAATAAGCCACAGCCGGCACTGGGTCCGTGGTGAGAATGCCATGTCGCTTCCCCAGGGCTGTGGGCCAGAATGGGGTGGGGGAGCTGAGGAGTGTTTGCAGTAGGCGGGTGAGCTGGGAGTGGGGGCAAGAGGGCTGCAGGCCAAGCAGCTGGCCGTCTGCTTTCCTCAGTCCTGTCTCACGGGGACATTTTGGGATTCTACCTGCAGCCCACCTCCTGGCCTTCCTGTTGTACCATCTTCCTCCTCAAAGGCAGGATGCTGCAGCTCTTCCTCTGTTCCCCCTACCCCACCCACAACATATATACAAACTCCATTCAAGAAACACTGAGACTACTGCCGCATGTGGAAACCCTTCTTACCTTCTAGCCTTAGGATCTCCTGCGTAAAGGCAGCTTGCTGACTTATCCTACATCTCTCGCCCATCTGAACTAATTCACCTGCCGCTGCATCCCCTTTGCCATCTTGCCAACTCTGCAAGGGGTCCACTTTGGCCCTCCAGCTTGTTCTCAGAGTGTCCTTTTCCCTCCTTCTCTCCTTTTCTGCCTTCCCAACTTCTGCCACAAATCATAACCACAGTAGCCTGGGAAAGGCAGAGAACAAGGAGGAGTGAGGTAGTAGACTCAGGAGCCTGGGACAGGTTGGTGATCTCTAAGCACTTAGAGATCTGAGTAGGTGGAGGCTGATTGACTGTGTCTGCATTGTACAGGAATTTGAGATTCCTGGTAATGTTCCCCCTATTTAGGCAGTTTAGAGCCACCTCCCACCTCCTCTACTGAAGACTGGGACATTCCTTCAGCTGTCTTCCCACAACCCCTTAAATTGCAGCTTAATCCCATTTCCTTTTCTGAGGTCACTGAAACTCATGGAGAGATTAGCACCTGAAATCTGGGAGTGGAACAGAGGCTTGGCATCCACATGCCACAACTACCTTCCTTATAAATCCTAGGCACAGGCAGAAATCAGGCGGGCACCCAGCGTCTGAAGCAGAGGGACAAACCCAGCATTAGGCTTCCAGCAGTGCTGTCTCCAGCTGAGCGGGCACCTGGGTCCCAGCCACTGGAATGGAGGACACCCAAGGCCATGTTGGCGTGAAAATGGATTGGCTAGGTCTGACCTTGAGTTTAACCCCACTTACCACCCCAGACACAGATCCGCTCTGACACACAAGTCTGAGATTTCCCCGGGAGCCTTCTGTTTGCTGCTTGCCCCGCTCAGTTTTCCAGGAAGTGTCAGAAGGCGTCCAGCCTATCTCCTCCCACCAGGGCCATGGGCAGCTGGCTGGACTGACCTGGGCACTGAGAAGCACCCTGGACCCACATCTCTGGCCACAAGGGACATAAAGCTGGCATGGCTGTCTAGTGTTGCCCCCTCTCCTTGCTCACCTCCATTTCTTTCCAATCACTGGCATCAGAACCTGACATTCTGTGAGTTGGGAAAGGGTGGTTATGGTCAGGCAAGTTCTTAGCAACTGGACCAGTAACTGGGAATTGAGATACTGACCTCATCGCCTTGCATTTCACACACATGCACACACTGAACTGGGGCCACCATCCGAGACCCAGGGTCCTGCAAATGGGCAGTGGGACATGGGGCTCCCAGGCTCCCATGCACGACCCTGGATGTTGCCAAATCTAGCTTGTACTTTGTCTCAATCCTCGACTCCCAGTGAGTTTGGAAACTGTAAAAGCCCCACTTCTTCCTAATTAACCTCCTCCTCCCATCACCACTCTGGGCTGAGGGGTAAAGGACGAGATAAGAGAATATCCCGGCCGGGCATAATGGTTCATGCCTGTAATCCTAGCATTTTGGGAGGCCAAGGTGGGCAGATCCCTTGAGGTCAGGAGTTCAAAACCAACCTGGCCAACATGGTGAAACCCCATCTCTACTAAAAATACAAAAAAAAGACTATCTGGTCATGGTGGCAGGTGCCTGTAATCTCAGCTACTGGGAGGCTGAGGCAGGAGAATTGCTTGA
>NW_012102832.1:62964-76665 GCF_000951045.1 Mandrillus leucophaeus
GTTGCAGTGAGCCAGGATTGCACCACTGCACTCCAGCCTGGTGACAGAGCGAGACTCCATCTCAAAAAAAAAAAAAAAAATTAAGTACAGGCTCACGCCTGTAATCCCAGCACTTTGGGAGGCTGAGGTGGGTGTATCACTGTAGGTCAGGAGTTCAAGATCAGGCTGGCCAATATGGCGAAACCCCGTCTCTACCAAAAACACAAAGGTTAGCCGGGCATGGTGGCACATGCCTGTAATCCCAGCTGCTAAGAGGCTGAGACAGGAGAATTGCTTGAACCCAGGAGGCAGAGGCTGCACTGAGCCGAGATCATGCCATTGCACTCCAGCCTGGGCGACAGACAGAAATTCTATCTCAAAAAAAAAAAAAAAAAGAAAGAAAAGTTAACTATCTTGTCAAGATCACACAGCTGGTGACCTAACGAACACTTAGGCTTATACTGTGCACCTTCCTCAGTGGAGCCTCCCACACCTGTGTGAAGAGGACACTATTGCTCCCATTTTGTAGATGAGAAGCTGGTGCTCAGAGAGGTAACACAATTTTCCCAGGCTCTCAGTTATTTTTATCCCCTGACTCTCTCTCCTTTAAGGTACCCAACCCAACCCTGGCTGAGTCCTTCTCCTCGTTCCCTCTGGAGAAAGGCAAGACGGAAGGGCCCCCTATGTCAACCAGAGAGTGTTCCCCTATGTTTTGGGAAGTCATCCTAGTGTCCTAACTGACATTACCCTTGCCTCAACCCAGGCCTCTTCTCACCTCTTCTGGTGTTCTTTCTGTCTGATGATCCTGCAGAACCAGACCCCATTACTCAGCAAATCCCATCCCCCAGATGGGGTAGGAGTATGGGAAGCAGGACTGAGAGACTGAAAGGGGCAGAGACTGGCTTTGTCACACAGCCACTGTGGCAGTGGAGGAAGATGAGTCCAGATGGGAAGGACCCAGGAGTCCTGGTTTCCAGGTGGAGTGAGAGGCAGGAGCCTTCCTCACGTCTCCAAACTCCCTGCCCCAGGCAACGGAGCCCACTGCCAGTCATCCAAGCTGTTAGGTGTTTCTGCCTGAGGAGGGAAGGGGCCTGGGCAGCTCCTAGAATGGGAAGAGGATGCCACTGGGCATGAGCCCTGCCAGGCAGTGCTGCCTCGGTCTTTCTGCCCATGCCCAAGTTCATCACACCTTCGGCTCTGCCCTCCTGCTAATCAAACCTGCACTCTTCTCCCTCTTGCTTCTCACCTTGGGACACGTGAGCCAGTGGCCAAGAGTGAGGCAGCAGAGCCAAGTGGAGCCACCAGCTGCCCCATCCCCTCCATGCCAGCCAGACTGCCTGGGATTCTGGGGACCCCTGTATGCCACTGCTGCAGCCTCAGCAGTAGCTCTGTCGACAGCTCTTAGGAGCTCCTGTTCTGGGCTGGAAGTGAGGAGGGGGCTTTCCTTGACAACAAACAGGGAGAATGAGGGGCTCCACGCCCTAGCCCCAGGCTCTTCTTACGATCTAACCCCTGGGGCAGGCCCTTCTTCTGGAATAAACCCAGGGAAGACTTCCAAAAAGATCACCTGAGGCAGAGTCCCTTTCTTGCCCCGGGGTATAAGTTCTTCTTCTAGTCTAACCTTGATCCCTTGCAAAGGGGTGGAAGGGGACAGAGATGAATTGCAGTTTCTTATAAACCTGGTGGCTTCTAGTTCCCCGACGACAATACAGCGGAGGAGCCCTGTGGTTCTGGCTCTGAGTCAGGCCCCATCGCCCGGGCGTCCCCAGTGCCATCTCCCTCCGCCCCGCCCCGGACTGGAAAATCAGGCTCATGCCTCTGCCGAGAGTCAGTGCTTCCCCTGCTTCCCCTCACCATCTCGCTTTCCCCTAAAGGGAGGTGTTTCCTCGAAGCAGGGAAAAGTCAAGGGGGCAGAGACCTCACCAGCCACCGGGAGGCGGCACTTGGTAGGCACGGGCATGGGGTAGGGGTGGGGCGACCCTGTCTTCCTGTCCCTTCCCCCTCCACCACTCCAGCCCGGCTCCCCGGTCCTGCTCTTCCAGCCGGCTGCATGTGTGCGTGTGCACACACACTTAACACACGTGTGTGGTGTCGGGAGGGGAGGGCCTCTAGCGCCCGAGGGAGAGGGCGGGAGGAGGAGGGGAGGTGTCATGCCTCTGATACGCCTATGAGTGACACAAACTTTTTCCACACATATGTTCTTCACATGTTCTGGGTCTGCACGTGCTCACCATGCCTCCCGAGTCATAAGTCTGATGGCGTCCCCCTCCCCGGCTTGGCATTGATCCCTGGGTATTAAGCAGATTCCCTCCGCCTCCCTGTGAGGAGACCCGCCCACCTCGGGAGGGAAAGGTTGGGGATTCAGGAGTCTCTGAGGATACCGGCACCTCCCTCTCAGAAAACCGGCCCCTCCTCCCAGCAGAGGACCCTCAGTCTGGTGGGGGCAGGTCACAGACGTGCCGTACAGACCCTCAACCTTCCTACCTGTTTGAGGGCTCAAAGAGATATCAGAACCCCACCCCTAGACCCTGGATGTAGGTGGGAGAGTTTGGGGAGGGTCTCGCCCCTTGGGGAAATTGAACCTGGCAGAAATTGAACCTGGCAGTTAGGAAGGTCTGGGTCAGCAATCAGAAGAACTCACATGCACCTGGCTGTCAGGGGTGGGGGGAGTATGAGGGAGCCTAAACAGAAAGTGAGCAGGACAGAGGGAGAAAGAAAGAGAGAGAAAGAGAGAAACTGAGACCACGGGCAGTCAGAAAGAGAGGGGAGGGCAGCGCGCTGGAGGTGGGCGGGACCTTCTGGATGGCAGGGCAGTGCGGTGAGGGGCCTGCGGGTCTAGGAAGTGGTTGTCTTTTCCCTTTCTTCTCTGGCATCACAGATACGTGAAAGGTCAGTGCTGAGAGAATCCAAGCCTTTCTTCTCAAGAAGGAGAAATCGAGTCTTCTTTCGAGCAAGACGGCTCAGAGCCACTAAAAGGGAACACAGAACCCTGTAGAGCCCACTCTCCTGCCTCCCAGGTTGTGAATTTTCTAACCCCAGGGGGAATCAGGAGGACCCAGCACCTGGGATGTTCAGCACAGCAGGGGCAGTTCCAGCACTCTCTGCAGCTCAAGCAGCTGGGCTGCCTAGCTGGTGCCAGGCCCTGCCCAAGGGATCCATGGTACCCAGTCCCACCAGCAGCATCAGCAGCTTAGCTATCCCGAGAACTGGGACCAGAAAATGCATGTTGAAAGGAGACTCTTTTGATGACCCAGGCGTCCTCCACCCCAACCCCTCCCCACTCCAAGCTGCTGGGTGTGCAAGCCCAGGGATACTGCTACCTCCACCTTGGTGACCCCCCAACTCCTGAGCCCGCAGACATTGCGAGGCACAGTGTGCACAGGCCCTGCCATTTGAGAACTCAGACCCTAGCAAAAGCCTCCAAAGAAAACAATTTTCTGCCTTGGCCTCTGACTCCCCTGAAAATCTGGGGGGCTAATAGGAGGGACTTTTAACCCCCTTAGTCATCCTAGGAAGCCAAGCTGAATAGCAGTGACTGATAGTCACCCGACCACAAGCCAATTTTGCGGTTTCAGTTGTTTTCAGAAGGAGCAGCAAAGCAGTGCAGGAGGCCCTGGGCAGAGGAGTGGGCTGACTCCCAGACCCCAGCCCCTGCCCAGGGCATTCTGCCCTAGCACAGCTCAGCCAAAGGCCAGCAAGACCCAGAATTGCACCCACTTTACAGATTCTCACAGATGGGGTTTGCAACAACTAGAAGCAGCCGTCTGTATCCCCTCCATGTACCCCTGGCTACTTTACTGGCAAGGCTGGCTGCTCTCTGCATCCACAATGAGCCCTTTTGCTTTGCTTTTCTCTTTTCTTTTCCTTCATTTCCTTTCCTTTCTGTTCTTTCATATCATTTCACTTCCTTTATGTCTCCCTCTTTCATTTTTCTTTCCTTCCTTCTTTTCTTCTTTTCCTCTCTTTCTCTTCCTACCTTATCCCCTCCTCTTTCTCTCTTTCTCTCTCTGCCCCTGCCCCATTACATGTGTGCCTGGCAGGAATAATCTAGGAGCCACAAGGAAGAGAGCAGAGGCCCCTGAGTCCCCCAGGTATACTCCAGAACCACATCTGTCACCTCCCTCATGAGCTCCAGGGAAAGAGATCAAGATTAGCTCTAAGGGAAGCTTCCCGCTGAGTGGAGTTTGGAATAATCTCAGAAATATAGAATGCCAAAATGTCAGAGCCGTGATGGAAATTAAACCACCTACTCCACTGAGGAACAGAAGCGCTGAGAAGCCGCACAACGTCCACAGAGTGTGGCTAGAACCAGAGGTGCCCACTCTCAGAACAGGCTCCAAACGGCTTCCTTCACTACCCTGCAAGCTGAGAATTCTCTCCCCTTCTCACGATTTTCAGTGTAAACCAGACCCCTTGTCCTCATGACCAGACAGAAGAAGAAAGTAAACAGAGATGGGCTTGGCTCAAGGATGTGGATACAGGTCAGTGGCAGCCCAGGCACAGAGAGCTACAGCATTTTGGTAACATATGGCATCGCCATGTCCTCTTCCTCCAGGAAGCCTGCTAGAATTAGGAATGGGCCTGTCTCCCTCCACACCTGGTGGCCTCAGCCATGGCAGAGAGAGAAAGGATGAACGAGATGTGCCTGAGTACCAGCCACAGCTCGCAGCCTTGAGTGACAGGGAGGGAGGAGGAGGAATGAAAGGGGCAGGAAGTGGGGTCCGGACAGGAGTGGGGGGTGCATGAAGCTAGGGAAGGGGAGGCACTCCCACGGGGAAAAAAGCTGCCCTGATGAGTCACTGCTGCCCAGGTGCAGCCCTCCTGGGGGCTGCCCAGCCGCGTTTAAGGTTTGTCATGTGATTTCTATGAAGGATAATGGAGTGGTGGGCCAGCTCTCAAGAGCCGATTATGAGTATCTCTTCCCAGTGCTCAGTGCTGAGGTAGCTTACATTGGAGAGCCGCTTGTTAAACATTTGCCAGCACACCACTGGATAATGAGGTCAGATTCAGAGCCAGGCGTGTACGTGTCTTCATATGGGTGCGAGATTTCCATGCATGTGTTAGTGTGCACTATTCCTGGGTTCCTGTGGCACCTGGGACACACCTGTGTGGCACTGTGATCCTGGTTGTGTGTGTTGGGAGGAGTGTGTCCCTGCACGTGGGTGCCCTGGAAGTCTGGTAGGTGGGGAAGGGATGTGCATGGAACTGGGTCGGTCTGTGTGCTTTGTGTATCTGGGGTGATATGACAGGGTGAGTCTGGAGGGTGGTGTGGTGACAATGCAACTGCCTGACCGTCTGTGGGGGACTAGGCCAGCACCTGAGACCAGAGACACACCTCTGAGCTCAGAGGATGCAGGGAGTGCTGAGACCCTGTGCGAAGTCTCACCTTTGCACTGCCTCTGTCCTCAGGCACAACCATCTGCCAGTCTGGGAGGAAGTGGAATGTCCAGGTGGGCACAGGGCTCTCTGATCCCTCATGTGAGTTCTCTGTGTGTGCTGGGAACACCATAGAGGCCAGCACCAGGGGGCACTGTCCTCTCCCTTCCCCCTTACCCATGCAGGGGTGAACTATTTCCTTCACACCATCTCCTGATCCTCCCCCTCACCTCCCATCCACAGTGTGCTTTTGCTGTCTGCGGGGGGAAGGGAGAGTTCGGCTCCTGCAACACCCACAAGGCCAAGGGCCCCAGGAAAGGGGAGGGGCAAGATCATTACTCAATCAGCCTGGCCACCTTCTCAGCTCTGGGCTGGAGGCCTGGCGGGCATCCCTCTAAAGTGACATGGCCCCCTGCCCCTCGCCTCACTGACTGCCTCCAGCTGCTCTGTCCCAGGGCACTTGGCTCCACTGCCACATTGACCTTTGAGGCTCCAAATGAGGTCTCATCTCAGTCTCCCCACCAAGAAGTCCTGCAGGTCTCTTGCTCCAGGGAGGTATGGGTAGAGGGACCAGAGCTGTTTCTTCCCACCCTCTCTCTGCCCTGGCCCATATGGCCAGAAGAAGAAAAGCATGAAGACAGGACAGGTGGGAGGAGGTGCGGAGCGGCAGTCTTTCCTCCCTGTACTCTTCCGCCTCAGATCCCTTAACCCAGGCTGTGGCCTGGGGACCTGTGTGTTCTCACGCCTGGACCCACCCTCATCCCTCTTGCCTGGAGCCTTCTGCCACCCACTCGCCTCCCACAGTGGGTCTCTCTGCTCACCTCTCTGCCTCTGTTCCCAAGGCCAGGCCAAGCTCCCCAGCCCTAGAGGGATCTGCTGTGAATATCCAGGGGACGGGATCCCTCAGTTCTTTGGAAATGTGTCCCCAGGAAGTTCTTCCTAAAGTTTAACCCAAGGTTCCTTTTGTTGCAGCCAGTGCCCAGCACCTCCCAGGCTGGAAGTTGGGTCTTCCTCCCACTCCAGCCAACACCCTCCTTCAGGTGAAGCTGGATCAGGTGGAGAAACAACCCAGCTCCAAAAACGAAAACAAAAGTCTCTGTTCATCCCCTACCCACCCTGCCCACCCCTGCCCCCAGCCACCACATAAACCCACAGGGCATTGGAGCCTTCATCCCAAAATGAGTCAGGGCCCTTCAGAGGGTTGAACTAGGGTGCAAGAATTCCCCTTCATGCCAAGCAAGGGTTCTATCTGATAGCAATCTCCATCTAGCCTCCTTGGGCCAAGGAGCAGGTTGGCCTCCCCAGTGGGAGAGGTCCGACTATCGGTGGGAGCTCGGCTGGCCTGGATGTGCCTTTCGCCCTGGCCTCCTCTAACACCAAATTTCACTCCCCCTGCTTGACACTAAGGGAGGATCTGAGCAGAGCACCTAAGTGTGGAGTTGGGTGCAAGAAGTGCTCAGGCCTGCTGAACTGGGCTCCGTGCCTGCCTCACAGTCTGCCCTCCACACCCACTTTCCAAGGAAGCAATGGAAATAGAAACTTACCCCTAGGTCTGAGGCCCCAGGGACCCTCACAGGGTACCAAGAGGCCAGCTCCAAATCTCCTGGCTCGTTCTTTCCACCCTCACACTCAAGGGAACAAGAAGACTTTCCCAGAGAGGAAGGAAGGGCTTAGGGGTCCCAGAGCCAAAGAAGATGCCTGGGAGAGTAGAGGCAGCAGTGGCCCAGCTGACCCCCAAGGAGAGCCTGCTCCCCCACCCCTGCCCCCTGCGCTGCATATATTCTCTCCCCCTAAAATAGCATCTCTGGAGGGAGGTATGGGGGAGTTCTCAGTTCACCATTCTCTCCTTCCCGCAGTGCGTTCACAGCTCTCGCGCTGTCTCTCACGACCTGGTTTCCCTGCCAGGCCCTTCTGCTCTGCCTCCACCCTCACCACCTCACCCTGCCAGGTGCCAGGACCTCTTGGCCAGCGAGGTGGCCTGCTCTCCATGGCCCATCATTTCCCACTTCCAAGCTGTGACTGTCACACCATTCCCTCCCCTCTTTGGGACGGAAGTAAATTCAATCCACACAGTTTGAGCATCAGATGTGTCTGTGCGTCTGTGCTGCAGTCACTGGGGCAGGGGACAAAGGTGTCGCACTGCCACGGTCCTGATCCTTTTCCTCCAGGATCCCATTGCCTGACACTCAGAGGCCTCTGACAGAGCTGGGAGTCCCTGGGGTTGCAGGAACGGGGGTCTACCTTTGCCGCTCCACACAGCCACAGTCTCACACTGGACCCGGATTTACCTCATGCCATTTTTAGAATCTCATCGCAAGCCCTTCTGCTCTATTGTGTGGCCTGTTTCCCATGTAGAATGGTCCATTGAGCTAGTTCCAGATTGGCAGGGGAGGTTCGGACCTTGGCCCTGGAAAATGCCGATTCTGGTGGGGAAGGCAGGACACAGACTGAGAACACCGGCAGAGACAACTCCCCAATTAGGTAGAGCTGGAGTCATTACAGCTGCCAGAGGGGCGCCAGGGAGAGGGTTCCTAGAGGAATAGAGTGGGGAAGGCTCTGAAGAAGGAAAGGTCAGGGCTCAGGTGTTTGGGGTTGAGGGAAGTGGGAAGCTAGAAAGAGGTGTCTGCCCAACCTGGAGAGGGATGAGCCACAGCGGTGCATTTCCCCTGCCCAGGGCCCTGCTGTGGGGCTGACCTCCTGTCCCCTGCACCGTGGGAGTGTTGGAGGCAAGGAAAGGGAAACTCAAAGTCCCCCCCAAGGGAATCGCCTCCCGCCTTGTTATTTCTGGCTCCATTTTCTTGGTCAAGAAGGGTGTCAGTGGTAATGCAAATTAGGAGGTGTTTGAGGTGCTGGCCGACACCCATCCTGTCCCCTCAGCCCTCCCCCTCCCCCATGCCCACACTCACATAGCCGAATAGGACATCTGTGAGATGCGCCTGGTGACTCTGCCCTTGGCTGAATTGGCATGCAGGATGGGTGAAGCTGTGGGCTAAGACTGGGTTCTCAGGGGCATCTGCCTCTGCTGCAAGGAAGGGCAGGAGCCGAGAGGGCCTCTAGCTGATGCCCAGGTTCCCCCTGCACAGCCCCTTCGTGCCCTCAGCCCTGCCAGACCCCTCCCTGGTCATTACATAGAGCCCCATGGCATCTACATGGCATCTGCATGAACAGCGAATGCACAAACCAGTAAGTGCCTCAAGCCGGAGCCCTCTCTGCCGGGCTGCGGTGTAAAGGGTGGAGGCCCCTGAACAGCATGGCTCGCAGCCCTCTGCAGATGTGGGTTGGCTCTCAGAAGGTAACCAGGGGGCACAGCCTTGAGCACCGAGAATGTCTCTGGAGTCAAAACAGAGAAAGTGGAGGAAGTGCAGGAATAGGGGCAGGTGCTGGAGGATTTCACACATTTTCCCCACACTACATGGCCACTGCCTCAGACACCTTGCTCACCCCTTTCCAGCTAGGGCCCCCTGGCCCTTGTGGTTCATCCTTATGTCTGACCTCTATTCTTCCTGTGGCTGCCAAAGTTGGTCTGTTCCTGTCCTTGCTGAGGGAGAGATGGGACAGGAGGAACTGTCCTGCTCTCCCTACCCTAAAAAGACATCACTGAGTGAGTCCCCCCCGCCCTCCATTCTTCATTAGTCCTGATCAGCTGGGTGAGGTGTTTCTGATTAACACGGCTGACTCACCCACACACCCCTCCCCTTGTTAGGATCCGATGCTCCCGACATACACTCTGCCGCACACTTGTGCACGTACACACACCACCAGCTGCTGAAAGGAGCTGTTGCTGTGCTCAGCTGATCGCCTGACACAGCCTGCATGGGGACCCAGGCCAGGAGCACGGGTCTCCATGGCCTGGTAGCTCTGGCTGCGGAAACCCTGTGGGGAGAAGGGGTATAGCCAGAGAGACCGTGGGACACTGGCCTTTAATACAGCATGTGGTGATGCGCCCGAGGGGGGTTTGTTCCCTGTGAAGTCGTCTTCCCCCACCTGTGCATGTCTGGCTTTGGGAGAGTGAGTGGGTCCCCCATGTGTGTCTTTCCAGCCTCGACAGAGGTCTTCCTTCCCTCCCACTTGCTCCTGCCACAGTTTTCCCACACTCTTCCCCTTTCCAGGAGCCTAGAGACCCCTTTGCCTCTGCATTTTCTCAGCCCCAGTGTCCTGCCTCCCTGTCTCCACAGAGTAATGAGTAGCAAGTGTCCTTCCATGATCACAGTCCTTGAGAGAGAAGGGATGAGGACTGGCAGGGCTCCCTACCTAGCCTTTTCCCAGCTCCCCACGCCATGTCCTCTCCTTTTGGTGGCAGGGGCAGGGGGGAGGATTAGAGAATTAAAGACTGGGGCACACTAGCTTTCTCTCCTTCCCAGCATTCCCTCCCAGCCCCCAGCAACTTTCCGCCCTGCACCTGAGCCCTCTCCCAGGTTCCTAGAAATCAAGGAGACAAGCTGCCAGAACCTGCGCCCTGTGTCCCCACACTCCCCCTCACCCTGGTGACAGGAGAATGTCCAGGTTGCAGGACACCTGGGTTCCCTCCCACCTTCAGACATGCGCAAGGACCAGCGGTGGTTACCTGGGTCATCCCCCTGCCTCTGCACTCTCATTCCCAGCTATCCTTTGCGCCTTTTCTCAACAGCAGGATTTCTTTTTGCCTCGTGTATCCCTAAACCACCCTTATTCATTCATGCACGTCTCCTAAGTGCTTCCAAAGATCCAAAAGGCACCCAGGTCCAGAAACTTGGGTGCTGCCTTCCTCCATGGAGATGGAGAAATAGCAGGGGGCACTATACGGGCACCCATATGTCAAAGGTTCCAAAACCTTCTTTCCCAGGGCTATGAACCCGTGTCACATAGGGACGGCTGGTCAAACTTCTCCTGGCACTCAGGACTTGGCTGTGGGTGGAATTGAGCTTGGATGAACTCTGAGAAGGCAGCATAGCTGTTAACTGCAACAGAGAACCCAGAGTGACTGGGAAGTCTTCCCACAGGCGTCTGGTCTTTGGCATTGAATGGGAAGGCACATTTGCCCTGACTCTAGAGCCGAACCTCACACCTTCAATGAGCAATTGCCTCTGTCCTTGTTTTGTTTTTAAGTGAACTATTGACCGAAAACGGCCACATGGAAGAGAAAGGCACCCAGTTGATGAACAAGTCACTGAAGCACTTTTTGCAGACATAGGGCACAGCCCCAGCTGGGACAGAAGTCATGGGTTCATGACCCAGCTCTGACCTTCCAGGCTGTGGGACTTCTGAGGCAGCTGCTGAGCCTGGAACCCAGGCCCTCCCCTGTTCTTAGACCCATGAGGACATGGAACACGGATGTTCTTCCTCTTTGAGGCCCCAGCCTGGTTCCTGACAAGCAGAAATCATTTGATGAAGACATAACTGTTACTGATAAACCCCAAGGCTTTAGAACCTCAACTGGCCAGACCTATTGGGTGGGAAATTCAAGAGGCCTGCTCGGGGCTGGGTGGCTGCTTTATATCTATCTATCTGTTCTAATGACTGCCATGCCACAAGTCATCTGCAACCACTTACATGTCTACACCTCCAGAACCGCTCTGAATGTGGGTGCCCCGTGCATCCCCTACTTGCCCAGTGTCTACCTCCCATGGTCATAGTCCCTTGAGATACACTTTCCAAGACCTCCTGCTACCAAGAGCTCTACCCGCCCCCCGCCCTGCCCCCAGCCACAGAGGGCACAGACTGAGCACAGATGGAACAGGTAAGTTTTATTTGGACTTTTAACTTGTTGAGAGAGCACAGGGGGCCCCACCTCCCCTCTCCAGGCCCCCTTCCCCATTTCCCCTCCCTGGGGATGCTCAGGGTACAAAGACATGTCCTTGGCCCCTTCCCCGCCCGACACACCCCTTCACTCCCCTGCTCTATGGAGGGGAGGGGTGCAGGGAGGTGGGGCCTGGAAGAGTTGGATAAGAGCGGGACATGCGCTGTCGGTAGCGGCCACTGCTCCCCGCCCGGAGCTGAGACCTGGGAGAGGCGCGCAGTGGAGCGGGGTGGATTCATTGTGGGGTGGCAGGCTTTCGCCGTAGAAGGCTCCCCACCTCAGCCCTGGGGACCCCCTGGCCTCCTGCTTACCCGTCCTTCTGAGGGTACAACTCTGAGGTAGATTTCACAGAGGAAATGTAGGTGGGTGGGTGGAGTGTGGGAAGGGGTTAGCTCTTTTGAAGTTGATCTCCAAAGCACCCTGGGCCCGTTCTCAGGTTCTGGCCTGGGAGGCAGGGGCTGGTGACACCCACCCAGCTAACAGAGGCTGAGTCACACAAGGGCTCCAGGGCACCTGTGGTGTCAGAGGCTCCAGTGGAGGGTTGAGGGGCATCTGCCTTCACAATCTGTGCCTCAGTGCCAGGGGCGTCAGGAGGGCATGGGTCTGGGAGGCTGGCAGACAGTCCCCTGGCCATAGGGGCATGGTGTAGGGCCTTGGCCCTCAGAGAAGACTCTTTATGCTAGATCTTCCCAGTCCTCCAGGATCCTCCTTCTCCTCTCCACCCCTCCCTATTCCCTAGAGTGGGCAGAACAGGGAAAGGAGGACAGGGCTGGCCTGTAGGGAATGGCAAGAAACAAGATATCTCCCTCCCCCAATGGGGGCCCATGCCATGAGCCCTAGGCTGGCCACAGGATGGAGGAACTGGGGTCAGTGCTTAGAGCAGGCTCTGAGACCCCAAAGACAGCCTGTGGATGCTCCCCAGACAGAGCCCCATCTGAAAAAGATGGACATTTGGGGAGGGCTGCAGGAGCTCCTGGAGTCCTCTAACACCTTCCCCCCACCCCAGGCCCAAGCACTAGACACCTTCTTGGATCCAACCCTGTTTAAGAACAGAAAGGCAGAAGGAGAGGCCTGGGAGGGGTATGCCATCCCCATCCCAGCCCAAGTCCCCACCTCCCAAGCAGAAACCAGGAGCATGGGAGAAGCCTCGACTGACCTCCCAGGAAGAGCCAGAGCTGAGTGGTGCCTGGACCAGGGAAGACGGCACGCACGTTGACTCGGTAGCAAGTGGAGGTATCTGGGGGTCGCAAGGGGCAGGGACCCCCCACGAAATTCATGCAGCATTCAAAGTGAGTGTTTGGGGGTGACAGGAGAGGACAGAGAAACAGCCAGTGGGTGGGGGTGGTGCCCTAGATCTTGCTGTTCTCCAGGTGGGAGTCAATGTGTTTGATGAGGGCATCATCCGGGTACCCGACAGGGAAACCCAGCTGGCAGAGGGGGCAGCTGCGGATGTCGGAGCCCACCGTCTCCATCAGCAACTGTGGGGAGAGAAGGAAGTCACTTATGGTCCCCAGCCCCCACTCATGGTACCCACATCCCAGCCTGCCCTGTCCCAGGACCCAGGGCAGACAGGGCTGTGGCATGCAGGAGGGGTTCAGCCACCCTTTCTTCAGCACTGTCCTCCCCCACACCAGCTGTGTCCACGCACTTGCCCAGGGACAGGGTCCCCAGGAGGCAGGTATGAGAGAGTCACTGCTCAGCTTGCCACGGCATCTGTGGTAAGGAGGGAAACCAAGACCCAGACATGCCCCCAGAGTGACTAAGACACAGCTCCCGGATAACTCAAAGCAATGGACAATCCTAAACAAGGTACAACCCCAAAATAATTTTCTGTCTGGCTTTGGAGTATATTTTGGTCTTTCCAGGTTGCAATGGGTGGCTTTGACATTCAGGGAACTCATTATTTCAGTGAAACGATTGAGCCCTGAGATAGGCTTCTGTCTTTCAGGACTGACAGAAAAGGGCAAGCGCTCTGAGGCCTGAAGGAGGGAGCTGGATAAACAGGCCTGTTTGTGTGTTGGCTGGTGGCCTGCTATGGTCAGTAGCCACCATTACCATAGCCAATATAATAGCAAATGCTTGAGCCAGGCACTGTGCTGACTGCTTTAGGCTCACTGCCTGCTTCTTAAGAACCCTATAAGGTAATCAGATACTATAATCATTATCCCCATTTTGCAGATGAGAATATTGAGGATCAGAAAGGAAAGTAACTTGCACAAGGTCCCACAGCTATTAAGTGCTGGTGTTCGGAATCAAAGGCAGAACTGTCACTCACTCCAAAGACCATATCCTCATCCAAGGAAATGAACGAAATCTTAATGGGGCAGGCCCCAATTTCTGGTGACAGATGACCTCGAGAAAGGGAGGTGAAGGGACCTAGACTGTGGCCCGGGGTTCAAGGAGGGTGAATAGTTTGTGCGCTGACACCCGAAAGGGGCAGGGCCCCCAACGGAGCGTGAAGCTCTGGGGTCTCAATCTCAAGGCCCGGTCCAAGGTGGGCGGAACGCGGGCGCCCCACTCACGTTGATGGACGGCCAGGACTGCGCGTGCTCGGCGTGGGCGTAGGCGGT
>NW_012102832.1:77265-91428 GCF_000951045.1 Mandrillus leucophaeus
AGGCGGGGAGGGGGAGGGGCACTGGGGGGCCGGCGAGTGCCGCTGTGACAGTGGCGAGTGCCTCTGGCCTGGAAAAGAAACCGGGACGGGGTCGGGGGACAAAAGTGCAGAGAGAAGACTTCAGAACTGGAGCGCCAGGGGCTTGCCCGGACCCATGCCCACCAACTCCAGGCCACAGGAAAGGAAATAAAGGGTGGTTCCCAGGACCAAGATGGTTGCCATGGCTACCGGCTCCTTCCCGGGTCCCGCCGCAGCCTCCCCTGCCCTGCCCCATCTCACCGCCACTCCGGGCCTGCTCCTGCAACAGAGTCCTCAAGATTTTCCCCTGTAGGGAACTCAACTCCCGAAGCCGGCCCAGCTCCTCTGTCAGCTCGGTGTAGGCCAGCGCCAAATTCACCCTGAAGTCAGAGGGCAGTGGGGAAGACAAGAAGGGCAGTGAGTCTACCGTCCCAGCTGTGGAGGAAGAACTGGCTCTGCCCCAGCATCTGGCCCCACCATGCTCCCTCCCACCCGCAGGGTGCTCCTACCCCAACTGCAGAAATCCTCCCTACCTTTAAGGTCCAGCTCAAAAGCCACCTCTTCCAGGGAGCATGCTGAGACCCATTCCCTGGGCTAGGGCAGTGGTTCCCAGCCTAAGTGCAGGGACAGGGAGCAGAGATTCCAAATCCCTGAATCCCTGCGTGCATCAGGCACTGTCCGTGGCCTGAACACAGCTCATACAGGTATGTGTGAATGTTTTTCTAATCTGTGCAAAAGCTGTGATGATGAATTGAAGCATGGATTCATTAAAAAGCTGTACTGAATTTATAGTAGCTTCTGTCACTGTGAATTTTCTCAAGCAGTGCATACTAAAAGTGTTGTAAGTATAATCTGTGTACTGGGAGTGGGATCCATGAAGAGTCCTCACCTTTGAAAAGGTTGGGGACCCTGCTGCATAGAATAGCTCGTTCCATAAGTGAAGATGGTTTCCTGGCTGGTGGAGGTGCTAACTGATAAACTTAACCACAAGCCAACCCAATTCCATGTCCACTGCACCTGGCTCCACCTCAAAGCTGCCTCTGGGCTCTTTTCAGCCTTGCCCCTCCCAGGACCTCCTTGCTGTACAACTCCACCAAGGCCTTAACACTGAGATCTTTGTGAACAGTTGCTGTACACTGCACACTTGCAGGGAGTGCCAGTCACACTGGGCACTTCTCAAAGGCTGCCTTGTTCTAGAACTTTATGGGGAGTTCCTTGATGGTGAGGATTATGTCATTGTATTTATATTCCCAGCACCTTGTCCAGGGCGTGGAAACCAGCAGATGTTCAGTAAGTGGATAAGGCATTTGAGCCTCTCCCTGCATTTTTCTTTCTCCCTCCCTTTCTCCCTCCCTGCTTCCTGTTCAGGCATCTTGGGCACCGACCCTCATGGAGCTGGAACAGACTTGGCAAGGAACCTCACCCACTTCCTTTTCCCCTCCTTTCTAGGTCATTTGCAACCCAGAACCATGGAAGGTCATCACTCCACTGCTCTCTGCCTTCTCCCCCTGTGGCCTGCGCGGTCCCAGGAGCCCTCCCTGACCTTATGGGAGGCTCTGCCATGCCCTTGGGCCCTGCCTTCATCACTGTTCTGAGTATGGACAGAGCTTTGAATCTCCCTGAAGGCAGAGATTTGGGTTTCTTTGGCTCTCCCCACCTCCAACTCCAGAAGGGACTCAGGAACTTAGTGGAAGCTGGAGCTGGGAGAAAATACCAGGTGTCACTCCACACAGATCTCCTCTCAGGGGAGGTCTTGTCCCAGGACAGAGAGGTCAAGGGGGCCCAAGTTCTAAAGCCTGGAGGGCCCTATCCCCATCCCATAGTGATGGACATGTGGATGGGAGAGTGTGAAGACAGGTGTGAGGCCAGGCTGATGAATGAGGAAAGGGGTGAATGAGCATAGGGGTGTGTGTGTATGTGTGTGTGTGTGTGTGTGTGTCTAACCCTAAAGGAGAGGAGGGGAAGTCGTGAGGTTAGGGCTTCAGAGGGCAGGAAAAGAGAAGTGGAGAGGGCAGATGACTAGGCTCCCTGCTCTGCTCACTGGCTCTCTCTTACTAATCCTGGGGCCGAAACTGCCCCTCCCACAAGACTATTTTTAACCCATTTGGGCCAAAGCCAAATTACTGCAAATGGGCCAGGTCTCTGGGAGACAGCTCTCTTCTTAGGGAGGGAGAGTCCTTGCCACTCATCTGATGGTGAGCAGGGCTGGGCAGGCAGAGAGTCCTAGAAGCTGCTGCTGAGACCCTGCGGCCTCCATCCCATCACATCTCAGCCCTTGTTTTTGTTAAATGTGTCCTGTGCCCCCTCACCCTCAGCTCATGGGTCTGTGGGAAGAAACGGCGTCTCCCCGATCAGACTGGGAGGTCCAGGTGTGTCCCACATCAAATTGGGGACTCCCTAAGGGAAGGCTCCCCCTCCAGACGGAGGACATCTGTGGGCAGGAGCTCCGTGTCCCCCATCAGACTGGGGGCTTTCGGAGGGCAGGATCATGCTATCTCCTTGACAGCAGGGGCAGGAGAGGGCTCTGGGCAGGGCACAGACAGTGTGTGGTCCTCTATCCACACAGCCAAAACTTCTCTCCCCATCCACTTTCACTGCTGTATCTCAGGCGACAGATACAGGTCGTTGTCTTCACACCCCTCCTCAGAAATCTCACCTGCCACACTCAGTTCCCAGGCCCCTGTCACTCCCCTGCTTACCTCCCTCCCCTTGTCAGGAGCTACTCCAGTTTCTACCACCCAGCCCCTGGCATCTTTCTCACAGTGAAACAGACAGGGTGGCCAAAAATGGAAGGAAGAAGCCCCTGGCCCAGAATGCCCAGCCCCTCTCCCAGCTCTGCCCCCTGGGGCCTGAGCCAGGGGGGTTCTGTCCACTCAGAACTTCAGGCAACCCTCACAAAGACTGCTAAGTCCCATGCAAGGTGATTGACCTGACCTCCTCCTGATGCCCCATGGCCTTTTGGGACCTCCCCCTTCATTGAGTGTCTCTCTCCATCTCAAGATGCACAGGCCTGGGCCGCTGAAGATGCTAATGACCTGAATGACTCACTGAAAACACTGCCAATTCAGTGGAAAAAAAAATCTCAACTTCACAACACAACCAAGAGTTGCACACGTGCACCGAAATACACATTCCATTTCCTGGCTTCCTGGCCCACACCTGAGCGCTTTTTCACCATCATGACTCTTTGGGAAGAATGGGTCAGGTAAATGGCAGCAGATGGCTGCATTTGGATGCTGCTTTATTGCTTACATGATAGGAAAAAGTTCTGAGTCTTTCAGAACCTAGGAGGCACCCAGAAAGAAAAGAATCAGATGATCTGTATGAGTGCTCACCCCAGGCCAGGCACTCTGCTGAAAACTTTATTCATCTCCACAACAACCCTACGACATTGCGACTGTTACCTTCATTTTAGGGATGAGAAAACTGAGGCTTACAGAGGTTAAGTTACTTGACCAAAATCACAAAGCCTACTAGTAATGGAGTTGCTGGGATGGGAGCTCTGTCCCCTAGACTCCAAAGTCCAGGCTACTGACCATTATGCTATACTGTCCCCCAAAGAATCGGGAAGGAGGGGAGAGGAAAGGCAAGGCAGCAGCAGAAGGGAAAGACAAAGAGGAGGCGGGGGCTGGGGACATTGGCAGTGGCCTGGAAGCCCTGAGAATCACCACCCCTTCCTTGGGGGTGATAGGCACATGTGGAAATGGAAGATCAGAGCAATTAAGAGGCTGGCTCAAGGTCACAGAGTGGCAGTGGCACACAGCAGATTCAAACGCAGGTTCTTGGCACCTCAAGCTGGCAACTTCGGAGGTGCCAGAGAGCAAATGGCAGAGCTGGCATGAAGGAGGGCCCCCTGGGCTGCGAATATTCCATCCTTCACATCCTTTCATTCAGTCTTTCCACGAATAATTCACGGATCTCACACACTTTTCCAGAAACGATAATCATCATTGTACTGTTAAAGCAACTGAGATCAGTAAGGTCTGTGACCTGAGCGACCTCCTCTGTAAAAGGCCTCTTTCTGCCCAAACCAGCTGCAAGACACTTGAGATCTCGCATGCTCCGTGCTGCCCTGGAGCCAGGTGAGGATGCCTCAGGGTCAGAATTCAGGTTAGTGCGGTGTCACGGTGTCACGGCATTAGAGCTGGGGACGGCCTTGAGGACAGGATTAAAGGAGCCAGCGTCAGACTAGGAGTGGGGTTGATGTAGCACGTGGCCAAAATTATGGACAGAGTTGAGGGTTAGGATCAGGAATAGGGTTAGAGTCAGGGATGGGAGCAGTAAAAGGGTTAGGATTAGGGTTAGGTTTAGAGCTGTTCATCTGGTCAGCATCATCGTCTGATACAGAATTGGGAGGAAAACAGAAATCCAACCTTCCTGGGCCCTTCCATCCTTGCTTGAAGCTGCCCCCCGCTGCCCCAGCCACCTCACCCCTGTGGGTGAATTTAGGGACCAAACTTTCCACCACCCACAGGCACACCCAGCATCAGTCTTCCCGCCCGACCCTCGGGGAGGGGACCACAGGCACCGGGCCGTGGAGCGGACTTGAGGTTGCGGGCCGGTGGGGAGGAGGAAGTTGCTTTGCAACAACCCAGTGCTCCACCACTTCCTTTCGGGCGCCTTGAGCCCCTTCACTCTCCTCGACCAGCTATGACTGGTGGGGTCCCCAAAGCCTGGCTCTTCGTGGCAGCCCCTGCCACCAATCCACCAGAGCTCCCGGGTCTAGAAAGCCGTCCCAGATGCAGCTGATTGGAGCAGCTCAGGGCTAGGCCTGGAAACCAGAGTTCCCACATAGGCGGGGTGCCCAGAGATCCCAGTTGGCCTAGGACTGTCCCGGTTCACACTAGTCGCCCCAGCATAATTATTAATAGTGCCCCCTTTCAGTTTCAAAAGTGATCCAGTCTGGTCAACAAATCACACAGTCGTCCCTCATATAAGGGCCTTCTACCTGAAGAAGAACCTGAACCAGAAACACACCACCGAGACGCCATCACCCCATCTGCTCAGGACCCACTTGGCATCTGCACTGAACTTCTTACTGAACTTCTCAGATTACTTCACTTCTCTGCACCTCAGTTTGCTCATCTATGTAAAAGGGGGATGATACCTACATCGCGTTTGTGAGAATGAAATGAGATTTTGTAGGTAAATTGCTCACATAGTGTCTGGCATGGACAAAAAAAGTTCAGGGGAGTGCCTAGGAGACAAGTGGAGAAAGGGGGATACTTGCTTTGAGACTTTTCTTGGAGACACCAGCCTAGTGGCTTCAGTTTAAGGAGGGAAGATGGGCGTTTCCCATCGAGGAAGAGGGCGCGGGCACGAGCTGCCCCCGACCCTGCTGGCAGGCAAAGCACCAAGGACTAGGGCTGAAAGCCCACACATCCCTCAGACTCGCCTAGAGCCCTTCACCAGGCTCTGGGAGCCCCCGAGGCTGCAAGTGCTCAGGGGTTAACTCCGGTGAGTGCAGCGCGGGTGCCCTGGCCGAAGGAGACTTGAAAGAAAGGAAGTAGGGAGGGTGAGAAGCGTGAAGGGGGAGGCCCTGGGCCTGCTGGTTCTGGGGCATGAGGCTACGCTCAGGGTATGCGGGGGTCTCCGACTTCCGTCCTGACCCACCCCACGCTGCCCTTGACCTCCGTGCAGAGTTTCCATCCTCTCTCTCGAGTTCACACTTCTTCCCACCACTAACCGCAGCCCACGCAGAGGCTTGTGGGTGGAGAGAGGGGTGGGGGGGAGGTGGTGCGGAAAAGGGCCCGGGCTGCAGCGCTGAGCCCCCAGCGTTGGGAAGAAAGAAAGGCCTACAGTTTTTTCCTCATCGCCCATACTGAGTCCCCATCTTCTCCTAGATGGACCCTGCACAGATGAGCCCACCCTTACTGGGTCCTCATTCCCCTCACAGACCCCCTGTCCCCTCAGAGCCTTTATCCCCCTCAAGGAGTCCCCTCCTAATTTCCCCTCCCCCTCAGCATGGCCACAGCCTCCAAAAGGCCCCACTCTGGAACCCCAGGCTGGGAAGCTGGGCCCAGAGAGAAAGGGGCTGTGGGTGCTGCACCTCCCACCTGGGCTGCGACCCCCTCAAGGGGTCTTCACCTCCCTGTGTATCCTCAGGAGCAGGGTGGGCTCTGCTCCCACTGCCTCCCTCATCACTGCCTTTGGCCTCTGCGTGACCCCCAGTGGCTCTTCCTCTGGGGCAATTTGTCTCCCTGGGCTCTGTCCCCAGGAGCTAGGTTAACGAAACCATGGGTTTCCCAGGGGGTCAGACCTGGAGGGGAGTAGTCTGGCTCAGTCTGATCTGGGTGTCTGTTTGCATGGGAACGTTAACGGCCAAAACTTGTGGGCCAGGGGCTGGGAAGGAAGGGACTGGGAAACCCTAGGGCTGGGGCTAGGACCCAGGGAAGGGAATCAATAGAGATGGGGATGGGGGCAGTTAACCTTGAGGACTCCCGCAATAAAACTGGCTGCCCTGGAGGTGTCTAGACCAAGACAGGGGGGCATACATACATACATACAGAATTTACCATACAGAAGACTCCCGCCTAAGAGCGGGCTGAACTCAGGAATTGTGTGTCCCCCTCCTCAGCCTTCACATCCTGGTCCTCCTCACCCCAGTCACACCACCAACCTGGGTCATCCAGCCTCGACACTCACTCCACTCCCGGAAAAGCCTACTTGTAAAATTCCGACCAGCCTGGAAAGTCAGGTGGAAACAGAAGGAAGAGGGGCGCTAGTGGGGGAAGAAATGCTGAAAGCAAGTGACTGAGGCTTCCTTGGGTGGGAGGACAGGGGAGGGAGCACTCGGGAAGCAACCTATTACCAAAAGGAGCTGAGTTTATAAGAAAATAAAACTACCGGGGGAGTGAGGACTTCCTCTGAGAATTAACGCTTGCCAAACTAGGGCTGTCCAGAGATGCTCGCTCGGCCTGAAAGGAAGCGTGTGGCTGGGCAGCAGGGCCTGGCTGGCTCCAGATGCAGAGATCTGGGAGGCTGGAGGCAGAGCGGAATCAGAGGGAAGGAGGGGAGGAGCCAGGAGGTGGCCTCTGGTAAGCCTGTGGGCCAGTCCCCAAGCAGAGCCCAGCTCCCTCCAGCCAAAGGGCCTGAGAAGGGCAGGCGCCTTGGGAGAGAGAGAGGGAAGGGGCTGCTCTTGTTAGAATGGGCAGCGTGGATGGTACGGCCTCCTAGTCCCTTATGGGGTGGGCTTCCTTTCACTCATAAAATACAACCTTGGCCCCTGGGAGCCACTGCCTTTTCTCTGCCTCTACCCACCGCCTCTCCTATCTCCCAGCATTGACTGGCCCCTGAGCCTGTGGAATCCAGAGAGGTAGAGTCCAAGTCAGTAAAGAAAGGTCCCTGGGATTCAAAGCCTGAAAAGCCAGACTCCAGCCCCACCAAAATGTCCTCCCTTGGAGTTCTACCAATTCAGGGAGATTCACTGTTGGTTTGATAAGAGGGGACTGGGTTCAGTGACCCACAAAGGGCCCTACAGCATGACTTCTGGGACAAGCTAGGATTGGAGAATGTGTGTGTGTGTGTGTGTGTGTGTGTGTGTGTGTGTGTGTTCCAGGTCTGGGCACATGGGCTACGATGGGCCCCAAGCCCCAGCCACAAGCTAGGGTGGACCCTCTCCACAAAGGCCTAGCCGAGGGGTCCCACCCACCAGTCCCACAAACTGCGTTCTCACCACCTCCCCAGCTATCACAGCTCCACCCAAGCCCTCACCCTAAGGTGGGGAGGTAGGCGAGGGGTATCCCCAGTTGGCCAGAGGCTGGGAGGAAGATGAGGAAGAAGCCTGCTGGGCAGGAGACCTCTGGAGCCCTGGAGCTGGGTATGCTGTGCGTTGGGGGGTTGGTTCCTGCCCCTCTCTGGGCCTCAGTCTTCTCCTCCAATTAGAGTAGGGAGTCTGTGCCACACAGCTCATCTTAGGGGAGAGGACTTAGGCGGAAAGAGGTTTGAGCTCTGTTTCTCAGAAAGTGGGAGAGGGTGAGTTCAGTGCGGATGTGGAAGGCACCAGGTTCCACTGTTGCCGGGTGGCTGCTCACTCCTCCCTTGCTGCCCAGTGCCCCCCTGGAGGCCCCAACACTGGGTCCCCCACCAACACAGCTCCCTTGCCACTCTCTGCTGCCCCCTTCTTGGTAGGATTCCAAGGGAGCACCTCAGCAGAGCAGATTCTAACTCCCCACCCCATGGCTGTGTGAACCCAAGGAAGCCTCTCCTGTCTCTAAGCCTCAGGCTTCTCTCTCCTGAGATCAGCAGACAAGGCCTAACAAATCCCGAGAAACACCACCTCCCTCTTCCTCACTACGGAGGGGAGGGTGAACCCAACTCACTGGGCCTTGTCACTGCAATAGAAAATGGGGCCCTACGGAGGCCCAAAAGCTCAGCAGGGGATGTTACGCTGGACACAGCGACAAAGCAGCCGAGTGTCACTTAGCTCCAGCATCTCCAGAAGATACAGGCTTGGGCCCCAGAGGAAAGCAAAGGGAATGTCCCAGATCCCACTCAAGAACCACACCTCCTGGGAGTCGAGACCAGCCTGACCAACATGGAGAAACCCCATTTTCTACTAAAAATAAAATAAAAAAAATTAGTTGGGCGTGGTGGTGTATGCCTGTAATCCCAGCTACTCGGGAGGCTGAGGCAGGAGAGTTGCTTGAACCCGGGAAGCAGAGGTTGCGGCAAGCCAAGATCACACCACTGCACTCCAGCTTCGGCAACAAGAGCGAAACTCTGTCTCCAAAAAAAAAAAGGAAAAAAGAACCCCACCTCCTTCCTGTGAAGGATGCACACAGAGCAACAGCAGCCCAGACACTACATCCCTGAGGGCTGGCTGGGGAGGTCTCCCAAACATCACGGAGGGACGAAAGGCAAACCTAGGGGGCCCAGGGTTACCAATGTGACTTACTGATCGTCCCCAACTCTTTTCACCCATGCCATGTCCCGCTCCGACTGGTTGGAGGCCAGATCCTAAGGAAGAAGATGGAGAGGTCAGAGCCCAAGCTCACCCCTGCCAGGGCCCTTCTCTACCGTTCCCTGGGCCAGTCTGCACACAGTGGGGAAGGTCCAGCCCTGGACCTCCAGAAGCTATTCCAGGTCCCTGCATTTACCTGGGCCCGGGTCTCCTGCAGCTGCTTCAGCTCCCCCTGCAGCCGCTCACACTCTGCCTGGAGCTGCTCCTCCCGGAGCTGAGCCCCCCGGGCCTCTCCCTGCGCTGCCTCCAAAGCCTCTTCTAGCCGCCGCCGCTCCAGGTCACTCACACTGGGTGTGGGGCCCGGCCAGCCTGCTGTCGGTGGACAGGACAACGTCAGGTTGGCTCAGCTGCCTCCTCCAGCTCCCAGAGCCACACAGAGTGAAACAGGGGAGGATGCAGCATGGAGGATTCAAGAGAGAAGCCAGGACAGCTAGCCAAGGAGGGATGACCGCGACAAGGGCAGCGAGGAAAGATGGGCTGAGCCGCATTTCTAATCTTCCTGGAGGCCAGGAAAAAAATAAGATGGGCTCTTGAAGGCTTTACTGGCCAGACTCAAGTCTAGAGCTTCTGCAGGGGCCTCTCCTAGTCACAGCCAGAGAAGGGGCAGGGGGACTCTGGGTGGGGGTGCCCTCTGCTGGCAGGCGCAGGAATTGCAACGAGGTGGTCGGAATGCCCGAGTTAGAAGGGGAGAAATTAGAGTAACAGTGCGGTGAGGTGAGGGGACAGCAGGTAAGGGAGGATGGGGTGATTATGGAGAAATAGATTATATTACAAATGGGATGGTAAGTAAGCGGGAGGTGTCTAGGAATGCTGAAATGGGGGTTGGGGACTAGGAGGTGAGTAAGTTGGGGTCACTGAGATCTCACCATGACTTAAGCCAGATCCCCCTCTCAGTGCCAGGTAGTGCAGGTCCAAATCAGCGCAGGGCGGCGCGGGGGCTGGCGGCGGACTCAGGTTAGAGAAGGCTGCATCCCGGAGGCCTTGCTGTTGCCGCAGCTGCTGCTCCAAACCACAGATCTGGCGCAGGTGCGTCTCCACCAGGGCCCTCTGGAGAGAGAGACAGAGGTGAGGGTCTGTACAGGCCCAGGACTTCCCCATGTCTGGAGAGTCATCACCCCAAACTACAGCAGAGGCCCCAGATCACATGTTCCAAGCCCACTCTCCAAGTGGCCGTGAGTGCGAAGTCTGGTCTCAGCCACCTCAATGCAGCTGTTGAGGGCTGTTGCCCCTGACTAGGTCAAGTTAATGCCCCTGCTCTGTCATTAACACACAGGGACACTTAAAAGAACACTCAGCCCCCCTGTTTGGAGGCCAATCCCCCTCAGGAGCATCAGAACTTCCATTTGCATACGTGACAAGAGCTTCCGGGCTTCACACACCTGTTCCATAAAATGGGGATAACAGTCCCATACTCATCTCTTAGGGTTGTTTTGAGATTTAAAATGAGCTAGTGTATGCCAGGTGAAAAGAACAGTGCCTGGCACACCCTGAGTACCACATAAATATCTGTGATTATGAAGGCAAAGCATCTATATATGAATGCCCCATCACCCTCACTACAGCCTGGTGAGGGTGTTAATATTTGCCCCACTTTTCAGAGGAGGGATAGAGGCTAAGTGACTTAACTGAGGTCATGGCTTGGGGTTGGCTGAGACCATGTCTCCTGATTTTTTTTTTTTTTTTTGGAGACAGGGTCTGGCTCTGTCACCCCGGCTGGAGTACAGTGGCTCGATCTTGGCTCACCAAAGCTTCCACCTCCTGGGCTAAAGTGATTCTCCCACCTCAGCTCCCTGAGTAGCTGGGACCACAAGCGTGCACCACCACGCCTGGCTAACTTCTTTTTTGTATTTTTTGTAGAGATAGGGTTTTGCTATGTTGCCCAGGCTGGTCTCAAACTCCCTGACCTCTCAAAGTGCTGGGATTAGAGCCATGGCCACCATGCCTGGCCTGTCTCTTGATTTTGACCTGCTCATCAGCACAGCCACACCCTGACTCAGAAGCACACCCAAGCACAGGCCCATTCTAGCAGTCACACACTCCTGGTCACCTCTGCCCTCACCCTCACAGCCTCCCGGGGCAGTGCTCACGGGCACAGGGTCACCCCAGCGTGACAGCCAGGCATACACACAGACACAGAGGTTCTCACAGGGCCACTGCATGGCCAGGATGCACACAGTCACTGCAACATGGATAGCACATGCAGTCTCCCTCACAAGGGCAAACAGGCGGGCACTCACAGATATACATGAACACAAGCAGGGCACATACAAGTGGTGTGTGACACATGGGATTGCACACTGTCACAGGCTGGAATCCTCACACACAGAACTAAATGCACACATGCACACACACAACCAGCACAATCCAACGCGACATCCTCAAGCACCCCTGGCTCCCCAGGCCTCACCATCTCCCCAAGCTCCGTCTCCAAGTCGCTCTTCTCCACGCAGAGTTTCTCATAGGCCTGGATCATCTCTCCAAGCTGTTCTTCCTGCTCCTTGTTCTTCTGTAACTGGATGAGGCCCAGAGGGCCCCACCACAGGGTCAGTCCCACACTGGACTTGGGGCTGGGAAGCTCACTGCACCTCCCCACCCCCACTCCCAGCACCCCACGGAGGTGCAGGAGCAGCTGCAGCTGGTCTTAGGGAGGACCTGGACATCTCTAATCAAAGGGGCAGAGGCCAGATCCTGGGGGGTGTGGAGGGAAGGGTATCAGAAACAGACTGGAGCAAGATGCTCAGGGGGTGCGCCCAGCCTGGGAGGCTCACCTCGTGCTGGAACTGGTTGAGCCGTTGCTGCAGGCTGACCTTCTCCACCTCCAGCAGGGAGCCATCCTTGATTTCATACAGAGAAAAGCCATGCTCCTCTCCAAAGTCACTGATCAGTGGGTACTGCGGGTGGGGTAGGGCTTCAGGAGAGCGGGTTCCCGGATGCCCAGCCCAGGCCTCAGCCTGGCTGTGCCCCCAACCCCACAACCTGCCTCAGACCCTTGACCCTCATTCTCCTTGGCTAGTGGGATCCCAATTCCCATGGGCCTGCAGCCATCTCCCACCCACCAGATCTGTTTTAGATCCCAGATCCAGCCCTTCCGAAGCCAACAGGAGACAGTCGGCATCCAGAACAGCCACGTCTCTCATGGGAGACCCTCAAGTTCCCAAGAGTCTGCACAGTGACCCCTCTTTTGAATCCCTGGTATCTGCCAGATTCTCAGTACCCCTCCCCACCCCACACACACTGTCAGGCGCGCCCTCCTCTCCAAGGTCTGACCTTGATCTCGTAGACTTTGAGGCGGCGTCGGAGGGTGGCGTTCTCCCTCTCCAGGCCCCCCAGCCGTTCCTTGATGTCTCCGTAAGCCGTGATGAGGGCAAAGTGGGAGGCAGAGCACATGTCGTCCCCAAGCGAGGGGTCTCCGGGACCGTCTAGCCACACTTCACTGGGCCCCAGGGCCTCCTGCGTCAGTATGCTGATATCGTCCTCGAACATGGACTCCATGGCGAGGGCCGGGCCACGGCCCACACAGGGCCTCCTGGGAGAGCAGGAGCAACCGTGGACAGGGCCGTCTGTCTAGGGTTTGTCCCTGGTACCCCTCTCCCTGGTTCTGCACGCCCTGGGGCCGGCTGAAATGCAACTCAAAAGCTTCCTGCCCCAAGCTCAGCGGGGACTCCCATGGCCCCTTCCCAGACTCCTCAGCCCCATCCTCTCTGCCGCCTTGGGGAAAACGGACTGGAACCAGGTGAAGACCCCGCTGCCAGGGTGTTGACAAGTAGGGACAAGTAAACCAGGCCGGCAGCAGGGACAGGCTCCTGCCAGAACCCAGGGAGACCTGTGGATGGGAGAGGGCTGCCTTCCCAGCCGGGCCGGGCCCAGTCCTTAGCGCTTCTCCACCTCAGGCCTTACTTCCCCAAATACCTCGCCGCCAAGCTCCTTAGCCTGGGCCTCTGGCACCCCAGCTCCTCCCCAAGGAAGGCCCAGAGCTGCGCGAGGGTCGGCCCCTCCACAGTCGGCACGCCCTCGGCTGCACCCCCGCCCAACTTCCCCACTTCCTCCCGCAGGATCCCAGAGTTCAGGAAAAGGAAGCGCCTCCCCCGGGCGCTCCGGGGTTGTGGCAGCCGTCCAGGACCCCTTGGCCCCTGACCTGGGACCCACAGGAAGTCCTTGGCTGAGTGTCACGGGGCGCAAACTGGGGAAGGGGGCCCAGGTGGAGGGGGACGCGAACGAATTCCCAAGGCCGTCTCAGGGTGCCTGCGCGCCGGGAAATGGGGAACCCTACGAGGGGGCAGGAATGACTCAGGCTCCCGAAAGCAGGAGTAGGCAGTGAGGGGGTGCGTGTGTACTTCTCGCGGGCCTGGTTATGAATGTGTGTCTGGGGTTGGCGTGTGGGGGGAGTGTGCGTCTGTGAATGAGTGTAGGTGTGTCAGTCAATGAGTGCCTTCAGGGTCGCAGGGGCGTCGGGACGGAGTGGGGCAGCGGTCGGGAGGCTGGTGTGTGTGCACGCGTGCGTGAGCGCGTGGGCAGGGTGGCACGTTGGGGCCGCGTGTCACGTGAGACGCGAGGGGACTGTCCGAGGTGTGTGCGCGCGCTGAAGCGTGTGTGCGCCCCGGAGAGGGGGCTCGGCGGGGAGCTGTGAGTTCAGACAGCGGGGCCCCCAGATCCGGCTGCAGGAGCTTGGGATGCAAAGGGCTCCGGCGCAAGCTCCAATTCAATCCCCCGCCATCCCCTGCCACCCACAGGCCCATCTAAGTGCCAGGGAAACGCGAGTGACTGGGTCTGAGTAAGGAGTGTGTGCGCGCGTTTGTAAGGCCGGCCCCACCTTTAACCCTCTACTTCCCACGCCATCCCCTCCCCCCAGCTCCGCGCGCCAGCGCTCACACTCCCAGACCCCTGCCCGCCCCGCTGCGCCCACAACCCTAGCGGGGCTCTGTCCCCGAGGCCGCCCCACAAATGCCTCTTTCCTCCGCATTCCTCTCTGGGCCCAGCGCCCGGATGAGCGCAATGGAAGGGGGCTGGGGAAGGGGTGCGTGCCTCGGTCGGCCCGGGCCCCTCCTGCGGCTCCTTTAAGAGCCGCCCTTTAAACCCCTTTCGCTCGGCCGACAGAAATTGTCGCCCCTCCCCTCTCGGGGACCGAGACCACTCAGCCCCCTTCCCCACAGCCGGCCGGGCCCGGGGCCCCCGGACACCCTCTC
>NW_012102832.1:92303-103492 GCF_000951045.1 Mandrillus leucophaeus
CCCCGACGCCTCCCGGCGCAGTGTGGCGTGGTGGCGTGTGTTGGGGGCGTCTGCGGTCAGTGCAGGGGCCGGGCTGGTGCTTTGGTTGTTTTGGTTGTTTAGTTATGGGCTGTATATTTGGGGAGGAAACGGGGCTGTTTATTTGGATTTTTTTTTGATTTTTTTTTTTTTTTTTAATCTTTGCGCTTTTGAGAAGGAAATCATTAGACTTACTCTTCGTTGTTCCTGGAAAAAGGGGCATTGCTGCGATAAATACATTGAACATAGGGTACAGAGAGATTAGAGTCAAAGCTGTCACTTCTTTGGAAGTGAGAGTGAACTAAGGAGGTCAAAGGTTCATTCATGAAGAAGGACAGCCATCCCCCTTCCCACACACCACTCCCCGGCCACCCTCAAGTACCCACAGGTCAGGGAAATGAAGAAACAACAGATTTCACCCTGTCCACAAAGATTATTTGAGCACCTGCCAAACTCCCGGGCAAGAGAAACAAGTTTTTTGCTACTTTCCTGCTGTGTGACCTTGGGCAAGTTACCTTAACCTTTCTAAGCTGGAGATCATGCCCCACCTAAGCACTCTCATGGAGGAAGAATGGGAATCAGAACTAAATACAGCAGCCTGCGAATGCTCAGGAAGTGTTAACGAGTCATTTTGAGTATTGCCTGGTGGATTAAACAATGTGGACAGAGGCATGGTCAGCCTAGCTGCAGGTAGGGAATGATCAGGGGAACCGTGGAGGACTCTGGCTAAAGAGCATCCTCTGTGGACAGGGAGGCAAAGCCCGGAAGCAGGGGATAAGCTGGGCGGGGGCTTTTGGCAGATTCAGGCTTTAACTGTGAAGACTGCTGGGAACCTGAGCCTACCTTTTTGGATCCTGAGGTGGTGTAGGGGGTGGGAATCTCCCAGGGGAAGGATGGAAGGAAAAGGCTTCTTGCTCTCTCTGAGCTTTGAAAAGCAGCAGTTGCCATCTTTCCTCACTGCTGGGAGAAAATTGGACTGAGAGGTGAGCTTCTACCAGGAGAGCCAGCCAGAGCTCTAGACTTGTTCTCTTCATAGAAGGGGGGATTCTCAGTGGCTTCGTTCCTCCTCCTCCTGCTGGGTTCCCTTTCAGTCTTTCCTGCCAGCACCAGCTCCCTTTGGTAGTCCAGAACAGGAAGGCAGGTCAGCCACTTGTTCTCTGAGGCACTAGCTTTCTCTGAGCCATGTGGGATGACCCCTCTACCCTTTAGATATGAAGGCAAACCAGTGGGGACATCTGTCACCCACTAATCCCAAGGGCTAGGCAGATATTCCTTTCCCTAACACTCTCCAAGATCTCTTCTGAAGCAAGGGACCAGGCAAAAGATTGGCGGCTAGGCTAGGGGGTGTAGGGTTTTCTCTGGGACCCTCAGTGATCTTGGACTTGGCCACAAACAGGACCCATGAGACCAACTGGCAAGCTCTCCCTCACTGGAAAAGGTAATGGGTCCCAGGACCCTCTAAGCACACACTCTCTGGGATGAGTCATCAGCCCCTGCTGCTGCTTGGATGCTCAGGGCCTAATTGAGTCACCTGGCGGGGTGCAGCCAAATGGTTCTATCCTTGGTTCTAGGTGATTGGTAGCAAAAGTTCAACAGAGATTAGGCCTGGTTTAGGTGCCCTAAAATCCTCCCCCTCCTCCAATCTGGACCTGATCTCACTGCATTCTCCATTTCTAGTTCTGCTGCTCATACCAGGCAGTTCTGAGAGCAGGGATTACCATTCTTGTATTCTACGTGCCCTGAGGGTTGGTACCTGCTCATTGTATATTTATTCCGCAAAGATTTCTTGAACATGTATTATGTGCTGCTGGGTACTAAGAATACAGTGCTGAACATGTCTCTGACAGGTATACATGTCTCTTGCTCTCGTGGAACTTGCAGTATGGTAGAGAAGTCAGAAAAATAAAAAGACGAATAAGTAAAACCACTAGAAATTGTGACAAAGGGCCAGGCACAGTGGCTCATGCCTGTAATCCCAGAATTTTGGGGGGCCGAGGAAGGCGGATCACCTGAGGTCAGGGCTTTGAGACCAGCCTGACCAACATAGGGAAACCCGTCTCTACTAAAAATGCAAAAGTTACCCGGGCATGATGGTGGGTCCCTGTAGTCCCAGCTACTTGGGAGGCTGAAGCAGAAGAATTGCTTGAACCCAGGAGGTGGAGGTTGCAGTGAGCTGAGATGACCCCATTGCACTCTAGCCTGGGCAACAAGAGTGAAACTCCGTCTCAAAAAAAAAAAAAAAAGAAAGAAAGAGATTGTGATAAAGGATAAAAAAGAAACACCAAGGGGCAGCGCTAGAGAAGAATGGGAGGGTGGGATCTGCTTCACAGTATTCAGAGAAGGTCTCTTTGATGAGCTCTTATGTTTTTTTTGGTTGTTGTTTTTGTTTTTGTTTTTTTTTTAAAGACAGCGTCTTGTTCTGGCCCCCAGGCTGGAGTGCAGTGGTGCGATTTTGGCTCACTGCAGCTTCGCCCTCCTGGACTCAGGTGATCCTCCCACCTCAGTCTCCGGGCGTGGTGGCTTGCACCTCAGCTGGGACTACAGGCGCACGCCACACGCCCGGCTAATTTTTGTATTTTTTGTAGAGACAAGGTTTCACCATGTTGCCCAGGCTGTTCTTGAACTCCTGGGTTCAAACCATCCACCTGCCTCGGCCTCCCAAAATACTGTGATTACAGGCATGAGCCACCGCACCTGGCTAAGCTAAATCTTAAAAGAGTAAGAAAGTATATTCTTTGTTGAATGAGTAAATAAATGAGGCAGTGTGACTTAGGACTAACTACTTCACTTTTCTAGGCCTGTTTCCTCATCTGAGAAAGCTAAACATTGGTCTGAATCCCTTTTAAGAGCCCCTGATATTGGCAGGGCTCATCATGGTGGAGACAATAATAGGGGGTATAGTGAAGGGGATTGGAGCCACGGTGGGAGGAGAGTGGGGAAAGTGGTGGACAGTGATCAGGCGTGAGTTGTAAAACATTTCTAAATGGTCTTCACAGGCGTGGTAACAGAAGACCCACCTCCAATCGTTACGGTAGGAGAGACAGTGCAAAGGCAGGTCCCCAGAGCTGGCCCTGCCAGTGTTTCCTCCTTGGAAACCACCAGGGAGAGACTCTCCCACTCCCATGACTCTTGCTCTGGAGAAAGACTTTGTCTTTCCTGTCCCATTATTGCCTGAAAAGAGTAGGAGGAGGTGACATTAGCAGCCAGTTAAAGAGGCTGAATCAAAATAAAACCCAGATGACTCAAATGGAACCCTGGCGGGCAGGAAAATTGATTAACCCCATGTGACAATGCAGGATCTGGGTGCCACCTTCGCCCTCCAGTTCCAGACCCCAGAAAATGGGCCATTGACCATGCAAGCATCCTAGAACTCCAACTGTAGCTGCAGGTGTTCCATCAGATTGGAGGGTAGGGCAGTGGTAGAAAGACATTCCTTCACCATGTCCCCAAATTCCTGTGGAGGTAATGCAGAGCCTCTAATTGAATTAGTAGGGTTTGGGAGAGAATAGAGTGTTTTGTTTTTGTTTTCTTTTTATTTGAGACGGAGTTTCGCTCTTGTTGCCCAGACATAACCTCTGCCTCCCGGGTCCAAGCGACTCTCCTGCCTCAGCCTCCCGAGTTGCTGGGATTACAGGCCTGTGCCACCATGCCTGGCTAATTTTGTATTCTTTGTAGAGATGGGGTTTCTCCATGTTGGTCAGGCTGGTCTCGAACTCCCAACCTCAGGTGATCTGCCCGCCTCGGCCTCCCAAAGTGCTGGGATTACAGGCATGAGCCACCACGCCCAGATTTTTTTTTTTTTATAATTCTGTATGTACTTCATTTTTATCCACAGCCATGTTCTTTTCTGCTGTCTCCCAAACAATTTTTTAAAAAGTTACATTGAATTATTGAATATTGACTATTTCTTATCCATCAGAATGTGAGCTCCACAGGAAGATTTTGTTTGCTTAGTTCACTGCTATATCCCCATTGTCTCCTGGCACGTAAACAGTTGTTTGGTAAGTGCAGTAGCGCAATCACATCTCACTGCAGACTTGATCGCCTGGGCCCAAGTGATCCTCCTGCCTCATCCTCCCACCACACCTGGGTAATGTGTTTTTTTGTTTTCACTTTTGTTTTGAGACGGAGTTTCGCTCGTCGCCCAGGCTGGAGTACAATGGCACGATCTCAGCTCACCACAACCTCCACCTCCCAGGTTCAAGTGATTCTCCTGCCTTGGCCTCCTGAGTAGCTGGGATTATAGGCACGCGCCATCACGCCTGGCTAATTTTGTATTTTTAGTAGAGACAGAGTTTCACCATGTTGGTCAGGCCTGTCTCAAACTCCTGACCTCAGGTGATCCACCTGCCTTGGCCTCCCAAAGCGCTGGGATTACAGGCGTGAGTCACTGCACTGGGCCTTTTTTTTTGTGACAGAATCTCGCTTTGTTGCTCAGGCTGGAGTGCAGTGGCGCGATCCTGACTCACTGCAACCTCTGCCTCCTGGGTTCAAGTGATTTTTCTGCCTCAGCCTCCTGAGTAACTGGGACTACAGGCATACACCACCATGTCCAGCTAATTTTTGTATTATTAGTAGAGGCAGGGTTTCACCATGTTGACCAGGCTGGTCTCAAACTCCTGATCTCAGATGATCCGCCCGCCTCGGCCTCCCAAAGTGCTGGGATTACAGGTGTGAGCTACCACACCCGGCCTAATGTTTTTTATTATTTGTAGAGACAAGGTCTCCCTATGTTGTCCAGGTTGATCTCCAACTCCTAGGCACAACCGATCCTCCCACCTCGGCCTCCCAAAGTGCTGGGATTACAAGCATACACAGTGCCTGGCCAGTGGTAGTTGACTGGTTAATCAATGTGAGTTCAAGGTCCTGTGCTAAAAACTTTGTATGTATTATCTTTCATCGGGATCCCTGTTTTACAGGAGGAAATCGAGAATCAGAAGAGGTGGAGAATTTGCCCAAGGTCATACTCAAGACTGAAATATTTTGAAGGGCAATACCCAGAACATAGCAGGCATTGCTCATTGCTATGAAGAGCTTATTCACACAGAGCCATTTGTGAACTCTTTCCTTTGGAAATGGTGACAGGCTGCCCCTCTGCATCCAGAGCTAATGCTATATGCCAAAGCTGAGATGTACTTTCCTTTCAGACAAAAAGGTACATTTCACACTGAGGACAGCTCAGCTTGGTAACCTGTGGCCAAGGAGCACCTGGGAGAGGGAACAGCTCAGGCTTTGAAGGCCTCCTGCCTGTGCTGTGCATGGGATCAGCTGACGGAGCTGGGGTAATTCAGATGTGGAGCTTACTCAGCAGCCTAGTGGCCTTTTTGGCCACAGAGCACCAACAACCACCCCTCCCCCAGCCCTGGTTCCCAAAAGCTTCCAGCTTAGAGAAAACGGAGCAGAAGTGCAGGGAGATGGTTTGGTTCAAACTCCAATCAGGAGGGAAGCTGATCACACACATATTCAAACTCCAATTAGCAGAGAAGCTGATCTCACACACATATACACTCAATTAAGTCTGGCAGTTGCCAAAGGTTAATAATGGAACTTATTATAGAATTAAGACAAAATGGCTTTGCTACTGAATTCCAAAATCTCTTCAACCAGGGTTCTCTCTGATTAATAACTGTAAGCTCATTTACAACACTGGCACACAACGTAGGCTAGAGGTATAAATCTGGAAGGTCAGCACTGCTTGCTAGCCTGTATGACTTTGGGCAAGGTTCTTAGCCTGTTCCCATTTCCTCCTGTAAAATGGGACTAAAATGGTGCCTTCCTTACAGTGTTGATAAAGTTTATTACTCTATGAAAGATACTTATAGGCCTAGCATCTTGTAAGTACCTAAAAAGAACATCATGTAAATAATGACTAACTATTCACTAATCCTGTTCCCATCAGTTAATCCAAGGTTGAGAAGTCAGCCTGAAGTCATCCAGCAGATAAGACCTAGAAGTCTTCTGTGGCCCTGCCATTCCGAGGTTTCTGGATGCTCTGCCCTTCAAAGACTAAGTGATGCCATCACAGGAACTCTGTGAACTCTATGTCATTAGTTCAACAAATATTTGTCAAAAGTCTACTGTATGTCAGGCACTCTCTCAGCTGAGCATACTAAAAGACAGCCAAGGTCACTGCATTAGGGAACTTATGTTATAGTGGGAGAAACTGGCAACAAATAACGAAATTGAAATATATTTTTTGGTAGTGCTGGGAAGGGAATAGATGGCATATCTTAAGTATGTGCAATATGGACCTTTGTTTTTTATCACCAAGAGGCTCACAGCATCTGTCCAGGGCAAATGTGTAAAGCCTTGATTTGACAGACCTGGCTCTGAATTCTGGCTCTAAGTGACCTTGGTCTGATGAGTCAATCTTTCTGCCCTTCCTTCCTCATCAGTAAAACAGGAATACTAAGGTTGCTGTACAAATTAAAACATAAAACCTCAGTGTTTACCATTTTTCACTTTAGGTGGGCCAAGCTGGGACCTTAGAGGCCAGGTGGAACTGCAGGCTTGCACTGTATGTTTCTGAATGTTTGTTTTGGGACCAGGTATACGGTAATGGGGTTTCTTGTGGGAGCAGTTGCTCCTTCTCTGCCATTTGATGAACTAATTGCATTCTTTGCTCAAATCTCACCTTCAGTGGAGAAATGTTCTCAGTGAATCACTGCTGTTCAGGACTTAATGCAGTCTGGTAAGAATTAAAAGTTACTCTCTCTAACTCAGTAACCTCCAAATTGGATTTAGAAATACTAGAACTTCTATTTATCATATAATCGCTTTTTACTTTCTATTTTTGTGTCTTATGATTAGACAATACGTGATTATAGTAGTCCAAGTATATAATTTATAAACACATGGGATATGCATGATCAAAAGTTTACTAACAGGTATACAATCAGAAAAGGGGAAAGGCCACATGGAGTCTACAGCCCTCATTTTGCTTAACTAAGAAAGGGTTATTTCCATGAACCACCCTGCAGGCACCACTATGCTAACAAGCAGCAGGGTTAAGGAAAGGGCCTAGTCTCCTAAATCTCAACTAGTGTTCTTTCCAAGTTTCTTGGTGGGGGGCGGGGGGAAGGCAATGCAAGTACAAATGAAATACGTTATAAAAACTAAGTGAAAGGCCAACTTTTGGATGATCCGTTAGACGACACATCATTAGCTTGAGAAACAGGCACAAAACAGAGGACAATCTCTGCTCCTGCTTCAAACTCTCCAAACACAAAACCTCCTCCACGCATACTTTTTCCTTACCTCATTTGTAGGACACTGCTTCATCTACATCACATTACACTACGTAGAGTCCATTTTAAGATGTGTGTCCCTCCTTTCCCCCACACACATACACAAACACCTCTCACCACACATTCCGACTTCTTTCAAACCATTTCACCTCCATGGAGGTGACACCATTTGGGACAAAAAAAAAAAAAAGCAGCAAGATGTTGAAAATAAAAATAAAGCGGACTTTATTTAGAAGATAAAGGTGGTGGTTATCGGTTTTGGTTAATCTAGTTGGGCTCAAGTGTTTTACAGGTCTTAAATGCCATCACAAACTGGCATGCCAAGGGCATTCTGAATGCCAATTACAGATTGAAGTTGTTTCAAAAACAAAGATGCTATCAAAAGCTGATGGGAGTTTGGAAATTTCTTAAAGTCGGACTAATACACTTCTTAAATAGTAAGAGTAAATAGATTGCTTGGTTCTGAAAGTTAAAATGCTACGCTGAGCAATTCCCCTTCCTTCACAAGTCCCTAAGGCAATATTACAGTTGCCTCTGACAGCAAGAAGTCCAACATTTCAACAGAGGGGGGCTGAGAAGAACTGAGAAAAATGAAAAGCAAAATTAATAAATGTAATTGATATAGGCAGCTGCCACTTGTGGTAAACCAAAGCCTAGTCTGATGCCCATTTTCTTCACGTTTGCACTGACATCTTCCCAAGCAGACGGTAACTACATTCTTGAAGGAATGTGCCAAGACTAGGGTGGGGAAGGCCCAGACAGTGAGTGGACAGAATGCATTTTGCATCCAGTTGCCTTAGGTGGTATAACTGATTTAAGGACAAATACCCAGACTATGGAAAATCCACTAGCAAAAGGTTAACTAGAAAAGAGGATTAAATGCATAACCAGTGCAGAGTAACTGCAAGGCACCAAGACCACATCCAACCAGCCCATTTTCCTCCTCTCCACCACTGAATGGATCTGGGAGAAAGCATTAGTAACAGCACTCATCAACTGCTTCCCTGGAACAAAACATGACAAAACACACGGAAGGTTTTTTCATTATGGTTCTCGGTGTACTTTATTCTCCTGCTGTCTAGCTAAGCAGCCCACACAGGACAGAAATGGGTAGCACTGAGGAATGATCAGATTTTTTTTCTATCCCCAATATTTCTGCCCCCTCCCTAAGCCCTGACCCAAGCCTATCTAATAATCAGGAATGGTTAGTACATCATTCTGTTTCTCAAAGAACAACTGAAATGGAAACAAGGCATTAGAGGACCAGGCCTCTTCTTAATAGGGCTTAGGAGCTGGTATGAGCTCTTTATTCACAATGGAGCGTCTCTCCTTCAAATACCTGGATTTTTTTTTTTTTTTTTGTACACTGGTTCATAGATCGGCACTTGACTTTGAACCTGGCACCAAAAGGCACAATATCTGATACCCTGTACAAGAGCTATTAGAGATGCTGCCATATGGATGGGCAAAACTGAGCCAATCCCACTTATGAATGGAAGGCTTGGACATGGAAGGGAGGATATAAATGAGGAGTTGGAGAAAAACACAAGACCATACTTTTTGCTAGAGTGGAAATGAAAGTGGGAATGAGGGTCTTGTTTTTAGTCCTCTAAGGACCAGGAAGCAATTTTAAAACTTCCTTGGTTTTTCTGAAAGCAGCATATTCAAAATGCCAGCAAAAACTCCTAACAACTGCAAAACCAAAAGAGGATCAAAGCTCACCAACATCCCTTCTTATTGCTGAAAGACTCTAAAATTCAGGATGCCCTGTTCCCCTGTAAAAGGGAAAATAATTAAGTCTGATTTATGGTAATCATACATCACACTTCTAAAAAAATATTAAAGTGTGTGACCAGGGGACGTTTGACACCATTTTATTAACCTTCAACTTCAGTGGAAAAATATAACCTTTTTCAAGTGCCATTTTCATCACAAGAGTTCTAGTTAGTGTGTTTGTGTATTCACACACACACACTTTTTTTGTTTTGTTGGTTTTGAAGTGCAGCAAGAGACCAATACCGCATTGTAGTCAATCAAATAAAAGAACAGAAGGCCAAGCAGTTTCCAAATGGTTATTTTATCAGATTGTTTGAACATTTAATTTATCCTGTTTGCAATCCAAAATAGTTACCTGAAGTTTGCTGTTCTGTGTGTATGTGTGTGTTTACTTTTATTGTATATTTATTTTTCTAAACTCTTTGGCACAATTTTCTGGGGGCGTTCAGACTGCCACAATACAAGTCAGGAGAGGGCGTTTTCTTTGTGCTGCCAATTCTGATCATTTAAATTTTGGTTTGTTTGGGTTGTGACTTTTTTTGTTTTTGAAATCTGCGTTATTTGTAACAATTGTACTTATATTTTTCTATATCCTCTAACGCCAGAGTTTTCTTTTTCTCCCCCCTCCCCCCCACTTCTACATTCACAGTTGAACCATATTATTAGGAAAGGCGCCTTGATGAAAAGATCAGGATAGGAGCTCTGACCATTCGTCAGTGTTTTCCCTAGAATAAAAAAAAAAAAAAAACAAAAAAACGAAAAAACAAAACAAAACCTAAAGAGCGTCTTTCCTGTTTTTTTTTGTTTTTTTTGTTTTTGTTTTTGTTTTTTTTTTACATCTCTTGTGCTGCATCAGTAGACAGAACTTCGGTTTTATGAAATGCAACATCTAACCCCTTGTTTTCTGGGAAAAAGAAACTGCAATGACTTGAAGTTGAGAATGTGGATACCGCCTCACTCACACACACTCATTCTCAGACTGTAAAAAATCCCTCACCCTCCTTCTAGCCGGCAAGCATAGAGTACCATGTGGCAAAGGTACAGCGAAGGTGGGCTTGAGACCCAGACTCCATCTTTCTCCTCAGTAGCAAAGGCCAGGCTGCCTTTTACAACAAAGCACCACAGCTGAACCCAGTCCCTCCTCCTCCCCCAAACCAGGCATTCCACTCCGCACCGGCCAAAAGACAGAAAAGCTATTTCTAGCCTCTCCTGGGAAGAGACAGCTTTCTTTCTTTCTTTTTTAATAAGTAACTCCATTGTTTTTCTCTTTTCCAAGATGGCCGATGTTACGGTTTTCTACGAAGTCAGTGCTTACTTAGCTCACTAACAGCGCTGCTGTTGGCGGCTGCGGCTGCTGCTGTGGCAGGATTTTCAATGTGGTGTGTTTTCAAGCCTCACTCACTCATCCTCTCATTCCCAAACATTCAGCATCCGTGCACACTCCTCACTTCCAGGTTTTTCAAAAGATTGGAGATTTCCAGTGGGGGTCCTCAGGTTATCATCCCAATGGTAACAGATCTGAAAACAGATGGAAAAAAAGGTCAATCTTTGAGATCGCATATACCCAACAGAGCCAATAATGCTGACTCCTACAATTACATGCTCCTAGGCCTGAATGGAATTTGTCAACTTTTCAAGGAATGACACTCTTCTTGTCCTATGTGCCATCCACCTGCTCTTATTAACACCTATATCAGAGGATTGGAGGGAAACTCAAAGAGCCAATTTTACTGAGATCTGTGGGGTAAGATAACTAATTAAGAGGGAAAGAAATTAAAACTATATTTCAGTCTGGGTGCAGTGGCTCAAGCCTATAATCTCAGCCCTTTGGGAGGCCAAGGAGGCAGAACTGCTTGAGGCCAGGAGTTCAAAACCAGCCTGGGCAACTGGAGACCTTGTCTCTAAAAATTAAAAAAAAAAAACTAGCCAGTCATGGAGGCTCTTGCCTGCAGTCCCAACCACTTGGGAGGCTGAGACAGGAGGACCAATTAAGCCCAGGAGCTGGAGGCTTCTATGAGGTATGATTGTACCACTGCACTCCAGCCTGAGTCACAGAGGAGACTCTGTCTCCAAACAAAATTGCATTTCAAAGTAGGAGCCAAGGCCTGGAGTGGTGGTGCACACCTGGGAGGCCGAGAAAGGTGGATC
>NW_012102832.1:104142-106341 GCF_000951045.1 Mandrillus leucophaeus
AAAAAAAAAAAAAAAAGAAAAAGAAAAAGAAAAAGAAAAAAGAAAAAAGAAAATTAGTCAGGTGTGGTGGCATGTGACTGTAATCCCAACTATTCAGGAGGCTGAGACAGGAGAATTGCTCAAACCCAGGAGGCGGTGGATACAGTGAACCAAGATTGTGCCACTGCACTCCAGCCTGGACGACAGTGAGACTCTGTCTCAAAAAGAAAAAAAACACACACACAAAAACAAAGTAGAAGCCAGACAACTTTGACTTTGGAAATCTTCTCTAGAGCTAGAAAACGTCTAAAAGCACTGCTGTAAAGAAAGAATAGAATGGAAAGGAATAGAAAACAGAAGAGAATTAGGGGGAAATGACATTACTGATGATTTTATTAGGACCCAAAATACTCTGGTAATTTCAGTGAATTCCAGTTATAAAAGTTCTGCTCTCCATCACTATGAGGAGTCAAACATTTGGCTCAAGGAAAAACTGAGGTTGCCTGACTCAGAAGCACCTACACGGGAAACAGTACAAACAAAAAAATGCCAGAGGGCAGTGCTTGCCAGAATGGCCTGAAGAAAATATACCTCCCTCCTCCAAGTAGTAGAAGAGGACAATGGAGGCAAGATCTTACCAAGCTTGGTTCTTCAGTTTCCTCAGTTCTTTTGTTGCCCATGTAGCAAGGGTTTTTGCTTTGTTAGTCTTCGATCTCCGCCCTTCAGTTAACAATTCATGGATCATTGGCCTAGCTTCTACTAATTTCAGTACATCCTTCCCAAATGCTGTACATAAGTCCCTGTGCAAAACAAACACAGCTGAGAATGAGCTCCTGGCCCCATACCAATATCATGTTTTGAGCATTCCAAACCAGTGCTATGGGTTTCTTAGCATAATTCAAAGATAAATAAAACCCTCAGTAGAGTTCACTAAACAGAGGCAATTTGTTGACCAACATCAGAGTTTATTGGGGTGTAATACAGAGACCTTGAGGGTCTGGAATAAACTATCATGTGAACACTCAAAACAGGACATGAAGGGTTCTACAAAGAAATCTCTATGCCAAAGAAGTGAATTGTTGCCATCTGCGATACTCTCAAAACTCCTTACTCCATGTTTCTCATTTTCCATGAGAAGTTCTATTCAGCTCTTAGAAGCAGGGTATAACTTACCCTATTAGTCCGGCAGCACAAGCTACTACTCCATCTGTATGATCCTCATCTCCAGCAATGTGGTCAATGAAAGACAGAATAAATTCTACTCTGGGTTGTACCAGCATCACATCCGCTATAAAAGAGAGAGAAGGTATTGGTCAGGCGCGGTGGCTCACACCTGTAATCCCAGCACTCTGGGAGGCTGAGGCGTGTGGATCACGAGGTCAGGAGATCGAGACTATCCTGGCTAACATGGTGAAACCGTGACTCTACTAAAAATACAAAAAAATTAGCTGGGCATGGTGGCGGATGCCTGTAGTCCCAGCTACTCGGGAGGCTGAGGCAGGAGAATGGCGTGAATCTGGAAGGCGAAGCTTGCAGTGAGCCGAGATTGCGCCACTACATTCCAGCCTGGGCGACAGAGCGAGACTCCATCTCAAAAAAAGAAAAAAAAAAAGAGACGGTCTGATGCCCCTGTCCCTCATATGGCAGGACTACATCCTTTTTCAAAATTTCCAACTATTATACCCCTATCATACAAGGTCCAAGCTGGATAACTAAATGCATATAGTTATATCAAATTATTCTTCCTTTGACTAATGTGTCATTCCTCAAGTCGACAGAAGAGACAAATATTCCTCTTCCTATAGGCAAATATAGAAGAAACAAATGTAACTTTTTCCTGAGCTAATGATACCAAAGGGGCGAAGTAAAAAAATTTCCCCAATCAGCAACAAGAACAAGTGACAGGAATTCTGACTCCCCAATCCTCCAATTTAGCTTGTGAGGATGGGAAGCGGGTAGGGGACCTGCCACTCATGGTTGATACAGAAAGCACTTATGTTGGGTTTCTTCCCCCCAACACTTTTGCAGAATCCCATCCCTTGCAAAACTCAAGAAATATGAGAAAAAGAAGCAGAGGGCTGGGTGCAGTGGCTCACGCCTGTAATCCCATCACTTTGGGAGCCCAAGGTAGGAGACTACCTGAGCTCAGGGGTTCGAGAGCAACCTGCACAACATGGTGAAATCCCATCTGTACTAAAATACAAAAGAAAAAAAAAAAAA
>NW_012102832.1:106836-135033 GCF_000951045.1 Mandrillus leucophaeus
AAAAAAAAAAAAAAGAAAAAAAAAAGCAGCAGCACAGCAAAAACAATACTATACAGTCTTCCCTAAGCCACTCTCTTCATTAGGGCACTGCTCTCCCTTCTTCCTGCCTTTAAGCAACAGGCACTAATTCACAAGCGAGCTACAGAATGACAGACATAGCCCATTTGGCTAAGTGCACACTGGCCAGTGGACGAAGGGAACTGGATTGTATACTCAACGGTGTACGTTCTCCTGATCCCCCTTCAATCCCTGGACGATTCCGGTATAGGCTTCCAAGCAGCTTTCCCTTAGCTCATTCAGATAATCCACCATGTCATAGTCTGACTGTAAGACACAAAGAACAGAACCTACATCATACTGAACACCTTTAGCTGCATGTTTGTCAACAGTCCCTCCAATTAGAGATAGACTTAAAGAACAGCCAAGATAGCTTTAAGCTTACCTTGTCCACCTGGGCTTGGGAGGCCTGCTGAAGAGTATTCAATACAACCTCTAAGTATTTCTTAAACTCTCCACCAATAGCAAGGGCAATATCACCAAACACTGACAGAATCTGTGGCTTCACAGACCTGTGGACATTCTCATTCTGACAAGGAACAAAAGGAAAAGTCAATTAAGTCAAAACTTGTTTGGTCCAAAGATCCACAAAAATTTCATTTCTAACAAGCAACTACTGATTTTAAATATTTGGATGGTCCTTTATAGCTTACAAAACCTTTCCCAATTGCACCTCACATCAACTGTAAGAAGCTAGCCAGGTATTGGCATTCCCACTTTACACATGAGGCAACTGACTTAAGAGTCAAGTGACTTGTCCGAGAACACAGAAGCAAAGTAGCAAAGTTGGATATAGAACTTAAAGACACGTATAATAATTAACAATGGCTACCTCTGGAGAGAGGTATAATATACAAATGGTCCCCTGCTCATGATGGTTTGATGATTTTTCTACTTTACAATGTGTTTATTGGGACCTAACTCCATCATAAGTCAAAGAACAACTATATTTACTTTTCCTTTGCATTTTACTGTTTTGTTTTAAAAACCTCTAATAGAGCACACATTCCTTTAATTAACTTTACACTTTCTTTAGAATCATCCGTGAAATGAACAACTCCCCTGTTTATAAGCCCAAAGCCAATGTTCTAGAAACTCACAGCTCCCTGTCACTGATTTTTTTTTTTTTTTTTTTGAGATGGAGTTTGGCTCTTCTTGCCCAGGCTGGAGTGCAATGGCGCGATCTTGGCTCACTGCAACCTCCACCTCCCAGGTACAAGCGATTCTCCTGCCTCAGCCTCCCGGGTAGCTGGGATTACAAGCCCCTGCCACCACGCCCGGCTAATTTTTTTTGTATTTATAATAGAGACGGGGTTTCACCATGTTGTCCAGGCTGGTCTCGAACTCCTGACCTCAGGTGACCCCACCTACCTCGGCCTCCCAAAGTGCTGGGATTACAGGCCACTGTGCCCGGCCTGTCGATATTTAACTATCTTTCCAACTATTGATTTCTTCAAAGAAGACTGGTTAATTAGATTGTGTGTAGATACTCACCCCCAAATTTTCCAGAAGCAGCTGCATCACCTCATCACAGAAAGGTATGATGTTGGATTGCAGGGCACGGCATAAGTCTCCCACTAAGCCCACAGCTGCCAAACAAACCTGCCAAGAATCAAGGAAATAATCTTCTAACAGAAAAGGCTGCCTGCTGGGGCAAGACATTATTTTTAACTAGCTGCTAGGCTTTTATCACTTGAACCTAGAGTCAAAGGAGAAAACATCTTCCCTCTGCCGAGATTAATTTTTCAGCAACCAACACGGCAGGAAGGGAACAAAGACTATCTGAGAGAGATCACTGATAAAGGTTTAAAAAAACAAAAAAAAAGGCCTTGCTCTCCAGGGTGCTGATAGCTCAACTTTACAGCTGCTCCCACATTACTACTGTCTAGGCAAATAAACAGTCACCTTATCCACCTTTATCTGGTGCATCTAATATCCTGTTTTTCATGGACTACTTCCAGTTCAAATATTCAGGCAATGAATAAAGCAGCTTGCCTTTTAGGACAATGTATAAGGAAAAACTACTTAAGCTATAAGAACCTGGTTTTGTCTGCACTACAGTGACTATCAGGTATAAATGGGAATATACTATTTTGAAAAGCATATCCTACCTGGTACTCAGCATAATTTTTTAATCCAATGCCCAGGAATGGTTTAAAGGCCTCCATGTACTTGAGGAATTCACCACCCAACACTGTAATGAAATAAACTATTAGCCAATGACAGCACCACGTGTTAACAGAGAGGCAGGTAAAAATAACCCATAACCTACCTCTCCCAAAATGTACTCACTCCACTCAACAGGTTGGGTGGAATGTATGTTAGTTACCGATTCCATCATGAAGACATTAAAGGCTTGCATAAGCCAAATTTATTACTGCTGGAAGGGCCCTAATTCTTACACCACAGAGACAATGCCCACTCTCCACAGAATAGGGCTTTACTCTGGCTAATACAACAAAGTGGTATGGCCCTCAAGGAATGTTGGGGTTAATTTTAAATGGTCCGAACCAGCAGTACTGACTCTTGTCCGCCCCCTCATCTGATAACAGCATGTCCTTTCTGCAGGCCAGCTGCAAAACAGGGTCCTTAGGCAGTCCCATCAAGGGCTAAACAAGCCACAGTCAGCAAAAGCAGCACTGGGCTTCAGATCCAAATCAGCCACTCCAGGAGCCAAAATTAACTTCTTTGCCCTTTCAGAGGAGTGGTCACATGTTGACAGACCAGTTGGACATAGGCTGTTTATGCCAAAAACAGGTCTGGTCCTCAGAAGAGTGGTCCTCAGGTAAACGGCCTTAGTAATGTTACTTACAGGCCACACATGAAGAGGCATTCCAGATTCCTAAAGTGCTTTGTAATGGCCCTTCAAAGAGTCTTAAGTCAGATATGGCTTCCCCAAACCAATTTTGCAGTCAGACATGTAAAAATCAGAAAATCAATTCCTAGAACTTGCTCAATGTTTCATTTCACCCCATACCAGGCACCATGATGTGTCAACCTTAGTCTAAAAGCATTATGAACCAAATCAGGTGATGGCAAGTACCAGGAAAGAAAATAGAAACTTTTGGCAGGGCACAGTGGCTCACGCCTATAATCCCAGCTACTCAGAAGGCTGAGACAGAAGAATTGCTTGAACCTGGGAGGTGGAGGCTGTGGTGAGCCAAGACTGTGCCACTGCAATCCACCTGGGCAACAGAACGAGTCTCAAAAAAAAAAAAAAAAAAAGAAAAAAAAAACCACCTCTACCAATCTTAGCTGCAAACTGGCTCTCCATTTAAATGGACTGACAAGGCAGTTACACAAATTTAAGTGGTGTGCACTTAAGTTCAATCTAACTTTGAAGTGACTCATGCCCCAGTAAAAGGACTATGCTTTCTGTAGTCAAAAATTCTTTAATGTCCTGGCAAGGAGGATTGCCTGGGCCCACAAGTTTGAGGCCAGCCTGAGCAATATAGTGAGACCCTATCTTCACATACACACAAAATTAAGCTGGGCCCAGTGGCTCACATCTATAATCCTACCACTTTGGGAGGCTGAGGCAGGAGGATCACTTAGGAGTTGAAGACCAGTCTGGGCAACATGGCGAAACCCCGCCTCTACCAAAAATATAAAAATTAGCCGGGCATGGTGGTGTGCACCTGTAGTCCCAGCTACTCGGGGAGCACTGAGGTGGAAGGATCACTTAAGCCCAGGATTTCAAGGCTGCAGTGTGCCAAGATTGTGCCACTGCACTCCAGCCTGGGTGACAATTATTTACGGCCACTGAAATGCCTACATTCCAAAGACATTCCCTGACCAGACAGTATTTCTCACTGACCTTCCACCAGTGTGCTAACTGCCATCAGGGCATCCTCTTGTACTCCACCAGATCCAGCTGTGCTTTGGAACATCCTTAACAGGGAGGCCATAACCACATCAGAGATCTGCAAAGCATCTTGATGTTGCACTTTCCGAAGAACATTCTGTGAAATGAGTTAAGAGTTCAAGATCAGTTGATTCCAAATCTCCCATTCAGAACACTATACCTTTTCTTTTTAAAATCAATTAAGTCCCTTGATATTTTTAAATTTTGGGAATGCCAAATGTACTTTTTATACTCAAAAACATTGACAGTACCAGTCATCAGCAATGCATTTTAACATTTCTCCTGTTTCTCATTTCAGAACAAACGTGAGCTGATCCTCCATTGTGCAGAAGGTCATTTCCTCTGAATTGCGTTTGTCTTACTGTCTGACAAATCCCTGCTGGTAGCCTCCACAGTCCAGTCTTACTAGAATGATAGTTAAATTACTTCAGCTTTAGAGAAGGCCCTATCACCTTACTCTTACTCATAAAACAAACAAAAAGCAACTCTTCCTATATCCTACCCATTTACAGATGATCTAGAAATAATCTTGATACAATCAAACCAACCTGACTTCTTCCATCAAACATTCCTTCCTCTTGTTTGTTTCAACTAATATCACTGACATTAGGTCAAACAGCAAATGTTTCAAAAGATGAAGGTACAAATTCAAGGCTTTATTTTTAGCCAAGTGAACTACAGCTAGGAACCAAATCTGACTGAGCAAGGCTTGAATAACCTAACAAAAAACCAAGAGTTTTTTGGTTTTCAAAATCGAAATACCAAAACCATTCAAGCTGCCAACACAAATGAACTATACAGCTGAGAGGAACCATCACACATCAAGTAGTTTCCTTCTCTACACAGTGATGTTAGTTGAAACAAACGAGAGTGAGGACGGGAGGTTTGATGAGTATATATTGAATTAGGAGAAGTTAAGTTGGTTTGATTTTATCAAGATTACATCTAGACCATCTGTAAGTAAGTAGGATTTGAATCTTTCTAGACAGACAGGAAAGGCAGGTGGGAAATTCCTCTCCCAATCAATCACAGATCAAAGCCTTCTGAGAACAGCTTCTGATCCGCATCATCTATACCATTTTTGAGTTCTGTGTGTACACGAACTTGTCATACTGAGATATTAATTATCTTCCCTGGAGTTAAGAAGTGATAAGGCACCATCATACCTGAAGAGTTGCACAGAGTAAAGACTGAAGGTCATTGAACTGGATTCTATCGGATGTGCTCTGGATATGTGACTACAAAGAAAATAAGAAAACATACTTTACATAAAAACCTTCCACTTTTGCTGGGACCACTTAATAATCTTCCCTAATACTAACATAGGCAAGTAAACAACAACAACAACCAAAAAACCCATAATACATATAGTGGAACACATATATGAGTAAACCGTGACAAGCAATGCTAATGTTAAAGTGCAATTTTTTTTGTATAAGCTTTATATCTTTCTGAGAAAATATATACTTAAACACTAAAAAGACAGAACAGTCTGGAAAATAGACCTAGGCGTCAAAAGTACTGCCCCATTCCCACCCATAGTCAGGGGTGCTCTTAGATCTCACCTCCATCTGAAGCACCTGTTGTAGTCGTTCCATGATGACCAAAGTCGTTTTCTGGACAGCAGGATAACAATCCTTGGCACTGTTTTTTACAATTTCCATCAGAGATTCATATGCAGAACTCCGCAGGTTGTTCTGGTGTCCATCAGGTCTGTAAAGAACACAGCAAAAATCTTAAAGTCTCAACTGAAAAGGACAGGGAAGGACATAGACAATGTCTTGCCAAAAATAAGAACTCAGGAACTGGTATGACTGCGGACCTGGTTTGAGTCTGGAAACATAATATCCAAGAACCAAATCTTCAAGTCCTTTGAGCCAATGGCTATGTTCATTATGGTCTCCAGACAGTTAAAATTTAGAATGGCCCTTTTAGGAAATGGGCTAAAATTATAGAGGAAAAAATGGTTTGAAATGGTAAAGAATCATGTGAACAATTTAACAGGTTGTCTGAAGAGCTATGAAGAAAATACCCCAATTTTCTCGCCTAGATATGGTGGCTCATGCCTGTAATCCCAGCAATTTAGGAGGCTGAGGCTGGCGGATCACTTGAGGTCAGTTTGAAACCAGCCTGGTCAACATGGTAAAACCCCATCTCTACTGAAAATATAAAAATTAGCCAGGCGTAGGGGCGCATGCCTGTAATCCCAGCTACTCAGGAAGCTGAGGCACAAGAATTCCTTGAACCTGGGAAGTGGAGGTTGCAGTGAGCCGAGACTGCACTCCAGGGCAACAAGAGCGAAACTCTGTCTCAAAAACAAAAACAAAAACAAAAACAAACAAACAAACAAAAAGAAAATACCCCAATTTTCTTCATTCCTTTAAAAAAGATGTCTTCATATACAATCTCAAAGAGGCATGGAGATGATGGGCACAGTGGCTCAGGCCTCTAATCCCAGCACTTTGGGAGGCCAAGGTGGGCAGACCACCTGAGGTGTCAGGAATTTCTGACTAGCCTGGCCAACATGCAAAACCCCATCTCTACTATAAATACAAAAATTAGCCAGGCATGTTGGTGGGCACCTTTAGTACCAGCTACTCGGGAGGCCGAAGTACGAGAAACATTTGAACCCGGGAGGCTGCAGTGAGCCAAGACTGCACAATTGCACTTCAGCCTGGGTGACAAGAGCGAAACTGTCTCAAAAAAAGGGGAGATTTTTGTGCTCAGCTCAGGTTTACTTTGCTCATGACTTTAGGTATAGCTCACACAAAACATGAACTGTTAAAGGTTGTCTCCAACTTAAAACACCTTTAAACAACATTTCAAAAGCTTTTTTCTAAGTCAACTGCATTTACCCCAAGTTCTTCATCCTACATAAAAATATGCTAGTTGGCCGGGCACGGTGGCTCATGCCTGTAATCCCAGCACTTTGGGGGGCCAAGGCAGGTGGATCACGAGGTCAGGAGATCGAGACCATCCTGGCCAACACGATGAAACCCCATCTCTACTAAAAATACTAAAATTAGCTGGGCATGGTGGTTTGTGCCTGTAATCCCAGCTACTCAGGAGACTGAGGCAGAAGAATCGCTTGAGGAGGTTGCAGTGAGCCGAGACTGCACCACTGCACTCCAGCCTGGGCAACAGAGCAACACTCTGTCTCAAATAATAATAATAATAAAAAATAAAAATAAAATAAAAATGGTAGTTATTGATTTGGTGTGGCAATCAAATTCATAATGAATACTATCATTTCTCTTGTAACCAAATACTCCTGTTAACTGTCAATGCTGCAAAATGAAGGAACCTCTCTAGATCAATTACTGTCTACAAAGAAACTAGAGAAATTACACTATATTCAGATTTAAGCTATAAACTGAACAATTTTAAGGTAGGTGGAATTTGCATCTCTTTATCTTTAAACAAACCAGTCAACCAATCACGGGATTCTTTTTTTTTTTTTGAGATGGAGTTTCACTCTTGTTGCCCAGGCTGGAGTGCAGTGGTGCAATCTCAGCTCACTACAACCTCTGCCTCCCAAGTTCAAGCAATTCTCCTGCCTCAGCCTCCTGAGTAGCTGGGACTACAGGCATGCGCCACCACACCTGGCTAATTTTTTGTATTTTTAGTAGAGACGGGGTTTCACCATGTTGGCCAGACTGCTTTCGAACTCCTGACCTCAGGTGATCCAGTTGCCTCAGCCTCCAAAGTATTGGGATTACAGGCGTGAGCCACCGCGCCCAGTGGGATTCTTTTTTTTTTTTTTTTTTTTGAGACCGAGTCTCGCTGTTGCCTAGGATGGGAGTGCAGTGGCGCAATCTCGGCTCACTGCAAGCTCCGCCTCCCGGGTTCATGCCATTCTCCTGCCTCAGCCTCCTGAGTAGCTGGGACTATAGGCGCCCGCCACCACGCCTGGCTAATTTTTTGTATTTTTAGTAGAGACAGGGTTTTACCCTGTTAGCCAGGATGGTCTTGATCTCCTGACCTCGTGATCTGCCAGCCTCGGCCTCCCAAAGTGCTGGGATTACAGGCATGAGCCACTGCGCCAGGCCTCTGGCGGGACTCTTAATTCCACTAGAGAAGGTAGAGTCTTGTCCTGTCTCACTATGCTTCTATGATTAAGCTAGATATCCTCCACACAGAAGGCAACAGAACTTGGATGCAAAGACGTCACTCATTTCTGTGAAATATCAGTTACCTGTCTGTAGTCTCCAGGAGCTTCTGAACTATGAGTTCAAATGAAGAAGACAAGCAATAAGTAGCTGGTTCTTCCTGATCATCAGCAACATCTGCAGCTTCATAAGCAGCTTCAGCCAGACTGGAGAAAGCCTGAAATGCAGATAGGTTCAGTGTTAATCCTGAAAGAACCCCACACCTTAGGACCATCTCATTTTTCATTAAGATACTTTGGGCTGTGTCAGTGAACTTCCAACTTTTTCTGCCAAGGTAATCTCTAAGATGGCATTTTACAGGTGTCTTTTAAATTAACTATTTATTTATTTGATTTGTACTTTCTGTTCATCCTGTCTGATAATCTGACAACTCTCTAAGCAGCAGAGTACTTTCACCAACACTTGCCATTTCTTCTGTTTCTGATCACAGAAATCCTGTCCATTTCATTTCTCCTGTTTCCTTTCACAGACTTTTAGCCCCATTCCTTATATTCCTTATTTGAACTTCCTCCCCTTAACCAATTACATTAGCCTATACTGACTCAGCATTTAGGCTGCCTACCTTCCTTTCCTCTTGCCCTCTTCTCAGCAATGATACTTCTTGTAGCCAACAACTCTCTACCTTAATCAAAACTTCTTGTCCCCAAGCAATTCAAGAAAGCAACCCAAGTCCAGATAGTTTCCCCACTGGGTTACCATGACTGTTCTAAGTGGTTCAGGAACCAGTAACCGTGAGTCAACTGTTCCCACTGGCTCTTGCAGTTGGAATCTCCCCCACATTTTAATTGAATAAATTAGGAAGAAAATGTTATTCAGAAAAAGGCTTCCAGTGAGGCAGATCCATTTCTCTCCCACACCTTCTCCTTTCTTGCCAATGGCAAAGGCAAGCTCCTTTTCTCACCCGGAAGAAAACCCCTTACCCAGCACACATTTGAAGCCACTCTGGGTTCAGCACTGAGGCCCTCAATCAGACACTGCAGCAGGGGAGCCAAGTAGACATCATTGATGGCAGCTTCAGGAAGCAGCTCACAAATTCTGCCTACAGTCCATGCAGCTGTATCTCGAACAACTACACTGGGGTCTTTCATTAATTCTATTAAGGTGGGCATAGCCTGAAAATATAACAGTTATTAGCAAAGCAAAACAAAGATTAAAATTCATGTTAACTACTACTTCAGAAAAAGAAATACTAATGGATGGCTTAACTCAAAAAAGTCACCAAGATACTTTTGTAATTTTACAGGACGTGGTATGAAACATCTTTCAAAATATTTGAAAATATCTTTCAAAACTCCAGTTTAGAGTTTTATATTAAAAATTTGGTATAAATGCTTTCAGTAGTCTGCAATAAATTACTCAGATAGAGGCCGGGCATGATGGCTCATGCCTATAATCCCAGCACTCTGGGAGGCTCAAGCAGGCAGATCACTTGAGGTCAGGAGCTCAAGACCAGCCTGGTCAACACGATGAAATCCGGTCTCTCTACTAAAAATACAAAAATTAGCTGGGCATGGTGGCACATAGTCCCAACTACTCAGGGTGCTAAGGCACGAGAATTGCTTGAGCTGGGGAGCTGGAGGTTGCAGTGAGCCTAGATTGTACCACTAAGCTTCAGCACTCCAGCACAGGTAACAGAGTAAGACTCCAGCCCCCCGCCTCCCCACTTCAAAAAAAAAAAATTACTCAGATACTCAGAATTCCCAGGATGCAGCTATGATGGCATCTGGCTATATCCAGAAAGACTGAATTCTTTAAGCACTAAACTCAAGTATAACAAACTCCTTTTCTTTTTTTTCAGATGGAGTTTCACTCTTGTTGCCCAGGCTGAAGTGCAATGGCACGATTTTTAATAAAAAAACAAGCACAACATTTCCACAAGAACATTTTCAGTATATAAAGGCCATTTTGTCCAAAGAACAGAATAATAATGCCATTATTAAAAATTATGGGGAATCAGTGCTAGGTGCAAAAAGAAATTATCGGGAAATGTTTACAACATAGTATTAAATGAAGAAACAAGTTATAAAACAATCTGCACAGAAAGCGCCTGTTGCACACACATATACACAGGAAAAAGCTTCAAGGATAAATACAGAGTTAACAGCGGTTATTTCTGGGCAATGAAATTAAAGGTGACTTCTCTTTTGGCTTTTTTCAAAAGTCTCTGGATCATGCTGACTAATTAGAAACCTAAGAAATATATTTTACTCTCATTAAAAGTAAATAGGTATCTAGAAATAATCTTTGTAGATGACAATTTACAGTTTTGTTTTGAAAAATAAAGATATGCTTTAAGTTTAAACAATAAATATTCTACTTTCTACTCCAAAAATCCCTCAGCTTCACCTGTATAACTAGTGGTTTGAGCTGACTGGGCTCTGGTCCTTCCAAGATACAACCAAAAGCCATCACTGCTGCATCCCGGTACCGCCAATCTGGGTTCTTGATGTGTTCTTTAATGAACGGGAGGACATGTGGGACAATGTCATCTTCACAGCAGGTGGCCAGAAGCATGAGGCACACCCCTGCTGCTTTGCAGGGGTTCCAGTCATCGTCATCATCATTTTCGTCCTGGTGAAAGAATATGGCACTAGTTAAGATTTTGTCCAAAGAATCATTTTAACTCTAAAGGTCCTCTGACTACTTGAATGTCTTTAGAACTTAAACTTCAGGGAAATAAAATATAAGACCTTTATATTTTATCTCTTCCACAAACATTCATCACAGCACAGTCTTTGTTAAACAAGATTCAGAAGGAAGAAGATTCCATTTAGTACTAAACAACAAGAGTGAAAAAATTCCAACTACATCCAAAAAGAATGAATCCCAAACATTTAGAACAAAATGCAGAACTAGAGTGTATGCTGTATGATTCCAGTTATATAAAGTACAAAATTGCAAATCAAAAGTTCAAAAAAGAGGCAAGGCGCAGTGGCTCATGCCTGTAATCCCAGCACTTTAGGAGGCCAAGGCAGGCAGATCACTTGAGGTCAGGACTTCGAGACCAGCCTGGTCAACATGGTGAAACCTGGCCTCTACTAAAAATACAAAGATTAGCTGGGTATAGTGGCACATGCCTGTTAATCCCAGCTACTCGGGAGGCTGAGGCAAGATAATCACACGAACCTGGGAGATGAAGGTTGTAGTGAGCCAAGACTGCCCCACCACACTCCAGCCTGGATGACAGAGTGAGACTCTGTACCCCCCATCCCCCGAAAAAGACAAAAAACAAAAACACAAAAGTTCAAAAAAGAAAAGATTCCACTAATATCTCCTCTTAAGTTAAAATCCAAGGTATAGCTTCCTAATTGTGGCCATTCACACCACATAGTAACTTAGGGCATGTTGCCTACGCAGTTTCAGAAAATCACACAAAGAATAATTTGTTCTCAAAGAGGAAAAGCACAGTAAAAATATAAGAAAGTAGGCCGGGTGTGGTGGCTCACACCTGTAATCCCAGCACTTTGGGAGGCCAAGGTGGGCGGATCACAAGGTCAAGAGATCGAGATCATCCTGGTCAACATGGTGAAACCCCATCTCTACTAAAAATACAAAAATTAGCTGGGCGTAGTGGTGCATGCCTGTAGTCCCAGCTACTCAGGAGGCTGAGGCAGGAGAATCGCTTGAACCCAGGAAGCAGAGGTTGCAGTGAGCCGAGGTCTCACCACTGCACTCCAGCCTGGCGACAGAGTGAGACTCAGTCTAAGAAATAAACAAATAAATATAAAATATACACACACACACACACACATACACACAAAAGACAAGACACAAAGTCGAAAGATAAAAATAGCAACGATAGGCGAGGCGCAGTGGCTCATGCCTGTAATCCCAGCACTTTGGGAAGCTGAGGCGGGCGGATCACCTGAGGTCAGGAGTTCGAGACCAGCCTGGCCAACATGGCAAAACCCCATTTCTACTGAAAATACAAAAATTAGCTGGTTGTGATGGTGCGCACCTGTATTTCCAGCTACTTGGGAGGCTGAGGTGGAACACTGCTTGAACCTGGGAGGCAGAGGGTGCAGTGAGCCGAGATCATGCCATTGCACTCCAGCCTGGGTGACAGAGTATGACTCCGTCTCAAAACAAAAGAAAAAAAAACAAAAACAAAAAACCTGAAAGGAGAGGTTAAAATGTAAGGGAACATCCAGTTCATTTTAATCCAAACACATCCCTACTTAGCTTTTGAAACTACTATATTGAGAATCATACACATCCCTAAAAACAATTACATTCCTGTGTACAAAGAAATGATGCAGTGCTCAGTTACCAGCATTGTTTCCTCAGAGTACTGGCAGCTCTTTGGTAATAACTTCACATGCACCAAAAGAACCTTCCCAAACACCGTATCAAGAAACACTGTGTTGCATAAAGTCGGGAGAACAAAAGCAACCAGGACACGGTCCTCATAAAAGAACTTCTATATTTACTCATTAGACCCCAATCTTTATGAAGTCTTGTCACTTCACTTTCAGCCTGAATCTTAATAATTCAAGTTAATCATCTTAAAGGATTAAGTAGAAGGGTTTCTTTCTTGGGTTGGGGTCCTTCATTAGGATCTGAATAACTCATATCCAACTTCCTTAGCATTTTAAAAGCATATACCCTGTGAACTCACAAAAGTATCCTAGACATTAGAACAGATAGGCAAGTGGCCTAAAACCAGCATATCTTTGTTCCCAACCTTGCTTCACTGAAGCGTCGATAGAGCACCTCTCTTCTATGAGTTTGGACAATGGAGCACTCAGGAAATCAGAGCAGCATGTGGCTCACTCCTGAGCAAGATGCATCTGAGATGTTAAGACCTAGTTCTCCTTCACAAAGAAGTCAGAGCCTAGGGGATCTTCTAGATCCAGCTTAGCTGTTCCTGAGCCATCAGCAACAGAACATCAAATAGTTGATGGGTTGCCAAGTTCCTTCCATGGAAACTGTTCCACAGCAAACAGTTTACTCTTAGTAAGGTTTCACAGCTTACCTACCTATATTTGGAAGGTAACTCACCTGTTTAGTTAGTGTCTGTGTGAGGATTGGAACCAGATACTGTAGTGCTCCCTTGGCATAAAACTTGCTGGTGTGCTCAGGGGGCCGTCCTTGTTCTGCTGCCTGAGGAGAAACAAAGCAAATTCTAGACAAAAGCAACCAAGCTCTGTATACTAAAGGCATACAATGAGAGCTGACCAGGGATCTCTTAACAGAAACAGAAACATACAGGGACAAATGGTAACATACAATGTGATCTTGGAAAGTGCTCATTTTTTGGTCTACTTCAGTGAGAATCTTTTAGGCCCTTTTAGGCCATATATTACAGGTCCAAGGCAACATTGAGTATAACTTTTTTTCATAAGTTCAATTCGTATTGACAACCTGATATTTAAGTGTTCCTTGGATCAACACACACACCCAGTTTGTCTAAAGATGCCCAAAAAAAAATTTTTATTTTTGTCCTGAAATAAGTAAAGACAAAGCTGGAAACAAAACTCTGAATTCAAAGATTCCAAATACAGAACTCCCCCTTCTCCCCCATATCTGACTCTTTCACCAGAGTTAGTAAAGTATCAATTATACATCCCAGGCTTGCATTAGGACTTCCAAAAGGAAGTAATTCAGCATCAGGTATCACCTTGGTAAACTGCAACAGCCTGCTGCCCCCTTGTGTTCACAGTGATAATATCACTATTTATGCTCAATCATGCCTGACTGCTTGGCAAAAACTGAGAGCCCTCCTAAATTATCTGCCTTCTTCATGAAGGGCTCTGGCTAGCAGAAAAGTCAAAATCTCTGCCAATGGAGATACCCTCTAAACCCAGACAGAATAAAGTTCTCCTACAAGGGGAATGTCATCCACAAATGAGATATGTCCCAAAGTCTATTCAGAATAGTAAGTTCTCCCCAGCTCACCTCTGAAGCCTCAATGGCCAAATCCATTTCCTCATCACAGACATTGGACCAGAATTCTATCCCTTGTAGGGCCACCTCATCAATGTCACTTTTCATTGCTTCAATTGTGATCTTAAGAAGAAAAACACCCCAGGCCCCAAATAAGTACTGATTCAAGTGAGTCCCTGCCCCAACCCGGCTTTAACCACAGACATGCAAATTTCAGAAATGTAACTTATAAAAAGCAAGCTAGGCTTGAAAGAAAAGATAGAAAAAGGAAGATTTTCTTTCTTTCTTTTAGAGATGGGGTCTCACTCTGTCACCCGGGCTGGAGTACAGTAGCACAGTCTCAGCTCATTGCAACCTCCACCTCCCACACTCAAGCAAACCTCCCACCCCAGCCTCCTGAGTAGGTGGGACCACAGGTGCATGCCACCTCACCCGGCTTATTTTTATATTTTTTGTAGAGGCAGGGTTTCACCATGTTGCCCAGGCTGGTCTCAAACTCCTGGACTCAAGTGATCCCTCAGTCTCAGCCTCCCAAAGTACTGGGATTACAGGCGTGAGTCACCAACCCAGCCTCAGATTTTCAAAATGCAGGTTTTTTCTTTTTTGTTTTTGAGACAGAGTCTCACTTTGTGGCCCAAGTTGGAGTGCAATGGCACGATCTTGGCTCACTGCAACCTCTGCCTCCTGGGTTGAAGCGATTCTCCAGCCTCAGCCTCCCAACTAGCTGGGATTACAGGCGCATGCCACCACGTTCGGCTAATTTTTGTATTTTCAGTAGAGACAGGGTTTCACCATGTTGGCCAGGCTGGTCTCGAACTCCTGACCTCAGGTGATATGCCCGCCTCAGTGTCCCAAAGTGCTGGGATTACAGGCGTTAGCCACCGGGACTGGCCTCAAAATGAAGGTCTTTTACCCACACAAAGTAGCACCAGTTTTCTTGGCACACCACTGATAAGCTTAAACCTAACAGTCTCAAGGAATTTCCTTGATTCCATAATATTAAGTAAAATATTACAGAATTGGCAAAATAGCAACTAAGGATGATGGGCTCTGTAATTAGCTACAAGCTCAAATCATATAAATAGAAATACTTACTGCAAAAAGAGCAGGACCCATATATGTCTCCATGTACTGATAATATAAGGACATTATCTTCACCAGATTCTGTAAAGCAGCCACTCGTACCTTTTATGAAGAGCAGATCAGACAGTTTACTAAAATAACAATGCAATCTGACAAAGTTAGAGTCACTCAAATGGGCCAATAATCCTAAGGATTAATTGAGGTAAATATGGCATATACTATCATTTCCCTAAAATTCGTTCTCTCCCTTCAATTCCCTCATTATCCGTTCCTATTTATTTTCCCTCAGTCCCCTCCGCCTTTTTTTTTTTTTTTTTTTTCGCATTAAAGGTGCATGTGGAACCCATGGTAGGGCTAAATTCACTAATACTATATTCTTTCTTTTTTGGGGAGGGGACAGAGTTTCACTCTTGTTGCCCAGGCTGGAGTGCAGTGGCGTGATCTTGGCTCACTGCAAACTCTGCCTCCCAGATTCAAGCAATTCTCATGCCTCAGCCTCCCAAGTAGCTGGGACTACAGGTGCCCGCCACCATGCCTGGCTAATTTTTTGTATTTTTAGTAGAGACAGGGTTTTACTATGTTGACCAGACTCATCTTGAACTCCTGGAGCTCAGGCAATCCACTCACCTCAGTCACCTAAAGTGCTAGGATTAAAGGTGTGAGCCACTGCGCCCGGCCATTTCTCTTTTTTTTTTTTTTGAGACAGTCTTCTTGCTCTGTCACCCTGGTGCAAGTATAGTAGCCATGATCATGGCTCACTGCAGGCTCAAGCAATCCTCCCACTTCAGCCTCCCACGTAGCTTGGACTACAGGCTCACCCCATCACGCACAGCTAATTTTTGTGGACATGGAGTTTCGCCATGTTGCCCAGACTGGTCTCCCAACTCCTGGGCTCAAGCGATCCTCTGGCCTCAGCCTCCCAAAGTGCTGGGATTACAGGCATGAGCCACAATACCCAGTCACCCAATCTTTTTTTTTTCCGAGATGGACTCTCCCAGGCTGGAGTGCAGTGATGTGATCTCAGCTCACTGCAACCTCCACCTCCCAGGTTCAAGCGATTCTCCTGCCTCAGCCTCCTGAGTAGCTGAGATTACAGACATGCGCCTGTGAAGTGTTGAGATTACAGGCGTAAGCCACTGCGCCTGGCCTCAGTCCTTTTTTTTTTTTTGTATTAAAGGTGCGTGTGGAACCCATGGTAGGGCTAAATTCACTAATACTATTCAAAGACTGAAGATGTTACTTCTACCTTCTTGAAGGGTCAGGTTTCGGGTATAGCAATAGCAAAGCTGTTTTAATGGCTAGAGTGGAAAACAATCACTTGAATAAGTGATTGTTGGCAATAAAGTAGCAAATCACTAGGCAATAAAGTAGCAAAGCCAATCAAAAACTTTTTCTCCCTTAACTGTTTGCGTATACATATATTTTTAGTAGAAACGGCTTGAATAACCTAAGGCAATGAAGTAGCAAAGCTGATCAAAAATGTCTTCTCCCTTAACTGTTTATTTGTGTATATTTTTTAGTAGAGATGGTGTCACTATGTTGCCCAGGTTGTTCTCCAACTTCTGACCTCAGTGATCCTCCTGCTTTGGCCTCCCAAATTGCTGGGATTATAGTGTGAGCCACCACACTGGCCCCTTAAACCTTTTTTAAGAGGATGGCAACCTCCATTACAATTCTTCTCTCTTCTCCAATGTTTTTATTAATATTAATTATCATGATTACTTTTTGAGATGGAGTCTCACTCTGTTTGCAGTGGCATGATCTCAGCTCACTGCAACCTCCACCTCCCAGGTTCAAGCAATTCTTGTACCTCAGCCTCCCCAGCAGCTGGGACTACAGGCACGTGCCACCACACCCAGCTAATTTTTTTTGTATTTTTAGTAGAGACAGGGTTTCACCATGTTGGCCAGACTGGTATGAAACTCCTAACCTCAGATAATCTGCTTGCCATGGCCTCCTAAAGTGCTGGGATTACAAGTGTGAGCCACCATGCCCAGCCAGAATATTAATTATTAGTAACAATCAAACCTTATTGCTGAAGTCAACTGATTCCCAATATTTCAAACTTACATTAGATTTGACATTTCCTAGGAAAGATGTGAGACAGATTTTTCACATAACCTTACCCTTACACTTACCCTCGTATCTGGACACTGTGTGGCTTCACAGACCACCTGCATAATAAAGTGCCTTTCAGACTGTAGGAAGAACAAAAATAAAGAGAATTAGGAGAGCATAACCTGTACATAGGAAGATTTCCAGACTCCCTCTACAAGGAAAACCGCTCGCTCCCTCAGGGCCCCACACAGCCCTGCCTGGTACAATCAAGCCACTCTCCCTTGAGATGGTACCGCACTATAAAGGCTATAAAGAGTTTACCTTCGGTGTCTGCTATGTGACTTGCCCTCCAATGAGGTCCCTAATCTTTTAATCTCCAAGATGACCTTCACTAACAAAGACTTCAGGGAGGAAACAGAAAAATGTAGGTCACAAAGTTTAAATAAAAATGGTTGGTTAAAAGATAAAAATCTACATGTAGGAAAATCAATTTCCTTATAGTTAAAATATAAGAGAATTCAAAACATCTGCTTTATTTCAGAGACCAAATTTGTTTTCTGAGAGGTAGCAAATTCACATCAAATGTGGCGAGAAAAGGGAGAATAGAGTAATGAACTTTATGTGCTACCCTCCTAAATCTTCCAAAATCTATTAAGGAAAAATCCAGTTTTTTAATCAATTAGAATTGCCATTTGCTCTGGGGTTTCAGACCTTTCGAAAGTCAAGAAATGGTAAAAAGCCAGCTAAAGTGTCAACAAACATATATACAGAAATACTTTCAGACCATGACCCTGGCAATTTTACTTGTAGGTATTTACCCAAAAGGACTGAAAGCAGAGTCTCAAAGACACACATGCATACCCATGTTCATAGCAGCATTACCCACAATAGCCAAAAGGTGGAAGCAAGCCAAATGGCCATGGATGGACGACTAGATAAACAAAATGTGGCATATACATACAATGGAATATTAATCACCCTTGAAAAGCAAATTTTGACAGATGCTACCCCTTAGATGAATCTCGAGGACATCATATTAAAACAAACCAGTTGCAAAAAGACAAATATTATATTATTCCACTTACGTAAGGTATTTTGTTAGAGTAGTAAAATACATAGAAACTGAAAGTAAAATGATGGTTACCAGTGGCTGAGAAAAGGGGAAATGAGGAGTTGTTGTTCAGTATGTACAGTTTCAGTTTTGCAAGATGAAAAAGTTGTGGAGACTGTTTCCACAGCAATGTGAATCTACTTAACTGTACGTTTAAAAATGATTTAAGATGGTTTTATGTTATTCATTGCATTTTCAGCCAAAAGTTTATATACATATTATATATACACACAAAATGTTTACATATATATTATACATATACATATACATGTGTATATATACAAATATCTACACACACACAAACACACACACATATATGTATTTTTTTTTGGAGACAGAGTCTTGCTCTGTTGCCCAGGCTGAAGTACAGTGGTGCAATCTGGAGCCTTGAACTCCCAGGCTCAAGTGATCCTCCCACTTCAGCTTCCCAAGTAGCTGGGATTATAGGCATGTGCCAGAACACCTGGCTATATCCTGTTTCTTAAAAACACCTTCCTAAGGTAGTATGAAACAGACCAATTGCCATAATTTTTATTTATTTCATTTTTCATTCTTTTTCTTTCCATTATAAGCCCTGTAAACACAAGAGCTCACAAAGCTGGTTAAAAACTCAGTTGTTCCTCTCCACAGAAATCTTTATTTTTTTAGAGATAGGGTCTTGTTACATCGCCCAGGCTAGTCTCAAACTCCTCGCTTCAAGTGATCCTCTTGCCTTGATGGCCCAAAGTGTTGGGATTACCAGATGTGAGCCCCAGCACCCAGCCTCCCCAAAATCTTTAGTACAAGGCAAAAGATTTAAAAGATTTACACAACCTTAAAAGAAACCAAAGTAAACCAAAGTATATAGTACATACCATAATTTCTTTTTTTCTTTTTTTTTTTTTTTGAGACAGTCTTGCTCTGTTGCTCAGGCTGGAATACAGTGGTGCAATCTCAGCTCACTGCAACCTCTGCCTCCCAGGTTCAAGTGATTCTCCTGCCTCGGCCTCCTGAGTAGCTGGGATTACAGGCGCACGCCACCACGCCCGGCTAATTTTTTTGTAATGGGGTTTCACCATGTTGGTCAGGCTGGTCTCGAACTCCTGACCTGATGATCCACCCTCCCCCAGCAACCGGCCTCCCAGAGTGCTGGGATTACAGGCTTGAGCCACCGTGCCCAGCCTATTTCTTTTTTTTTTTTAAGAGACTGCATCTGACTTTGTTGCTCAGGCTGGCCTTGAACAACTGGCCTCAAGCAATCCTCCCGCCTCAACCTCTGAAGTAGCTGGAGTACAAGTATGCACCACCATGCCCTATAATTTTAAAAAACCCAACAACATTCCACGCTTTGGACTGCAAAAGGAAAAACCTAAGCTTAGAAACACTTTATTTCCAAAAGCATGATGAGAAATGGCAAACACTCCATGGGCATATCTCACACAATACAAACTGGACTAAACTGGAAACAAATACTTTTAAGTAGGTGGTACTTTCTAAATCATAAACTTAAGAAAACAAAACAAAAAATTTACATTTAACTCCTTCATCCTTTACTGTCTGAATCTATACCTTATTGTGAAAAAACTTACCTCTTTATCAAAGTTTGCTTTGGTGAACTCCAACGAGTTCAGGAGTGCATTAGTAGCAGCTAGCTTCACATTATTACTAGGCTCTTCTTTCCTCATCCCCTGGATTATGGCAGTCAGAATCTCATTGGATTTATCTTGTAGCTGCTCTGGGTCCTGTAACAAGCAAAGAAGTGCAATGAATATACAGTCGGCCCTCTGCAGCCATGGGTTACACATCTGTGGACTCAAGCAACTATGGATTGAAAATATTTAGAGGAAAAAAAGTGGATGGTTGCATTTGTACTGCACCAAAAGGTGCGTGTACACCTTTTTTTCTTGTCATCATTTCCTTAATACAGTATACCAACTATTAATATAGCATTTACATTGAATTAGGTATTGTAAGTATTCTAGAGATGATTTAAAGTATAAAGTATATGGGAGGATGTGCATAGGTTATATGCAAATACTATACCATTTTATATAACAGACTTGAACATCTGAGGATTTTGGTACCTGAGGAAGGTGTTGGAATCAATCCACCCCAGAAGACTACCATAAGGAGCTAAAATATTAGCTTTCTTCCCCCTTCTGTGCAAATGGAGATGGCAGTCTGTTGGTGTTTTCCAGGCCATCTGTACTCTATGGTAAAGCTTCAGGACATTTAAGGGCCAGGTCCAAGGCCAAGAATCAACACCTGGGCACATCTACGGAGTCTAAGTCCAGGTCAAGTGCTGTGGGCTCCTGTGTTTCATAAAGTCTATATATTAAAATAGACACCAAGAGTGGTAACCTCATCAGGAACAACAGTGCTGGGAGGGCTGCATCTAAAATACCTTGTCTCCAGTCGCTAAACCAACTACATCAAGTGTTGGCAAAACTTTCCGTAATGTAGTAAATTAAAATGCACCACAACAATCATGGTACATTCAGGATCTTAAGAAAAAGGATTGGTCAGGGATGCTCCAAATGAGAATATCCTCATTTTGTAAGTCTAGAATCTAAGACTCTTCAAACATGGACTTCTGTTTTCAGTTTGTGATCAAGTTTCTTAACTTTAGGGCATGATTAGTAATGTGAAGACAAGAGGCCTAGGGGAAATAAATCAGTCTTACTTTCAAAACACTGTGCAATTTAGCTTGGCTTTCTTCGTGATTCAATAAGGTAGTACCAATATCATTCATGTCACAGCTAGAGGCAATCAGAGGTATATAAACCAGATACATTAGGCAAGCACTTACTATATCTTGGCAAATATAACCGATAGCTTCCAATGTCGACTCCTTCATGTGCTCTGTGCTGTTGGGGTTTGTGACATTGGCCACCAGCTGAGGAATGAGTTCTGGCCACTGGTTTACTGGGATCTCTGCACAAGCAATACCAGCCACACACTGTGAGGCAGAACTAGGCCGGTAAGTTTCTGTGCCCAATGTCTGCAAAACCTGCACCAAAAAAGACAAAAGATACAAATTTCTAACACTATTTGACCACATTTTGCCCACCACCACACTTCTTATATTAGTGTCTCTGAATTCTTCTTCTTTTTTTTTTTTTTCTTTTTTAAGACAGGGTCTCACTCTATTGCCCGGATTGGAGTGCAGTGGCACCGTCACAGCTCACCGTAGCCTCACCTCTATGGTGCAATCTATCCTCCCGCCTCAGCCTCCTGAGTACCTGAACTACAGGGGTGGATATGCAGACATACCCAGCTATTTTTTGTAGAGACAGCGCATCACCATATTGTCCAGGCTCTTAAAAAAAAAAAAAAAAAAAGGAAATACAAGGCCTTACTCTGTTGTCCATGGTGGAGTGCAGTAGCATAACCATAGTGCAGTGGCACAACGATAAACGATACTGCAGCCTCGACCTCCCAGGCCTCCCCATGTAGCTTAGACTTGCAGGCACGTGCCATCCCACCTAGCTAACTTTTTTGGATTTTTAGTAGAGATGGGGGTCTCCCTATGTTGCCGAGGCTGGTCTCAAATTCCTGGCTTCCCAAAGTGCTAGGATTACAGGTGTGAGCCACTGCGCCCAGGCAGCTGTCTGAGAATTCTTTTTTTTTTTGGAGACAAAGTCTCGCTCTTGTCCCCCAGGCTAGAGCGTGATGGCGCAATCTCGGCTCACTGCAACCTCCGCCTCCCGGGTTCAAGAGATTCTCCTGCCTTAGCACCTCCCGCCAAGTAGCTGGGATTACAGGCGCCTGCCACCATGCCCAGCTAGTTTTTGTATTTTTAGTAGACGGGGTTTCACCATGTTGGCCAGGCTGGTCTCAAACTCCTGACCTCAGGTGATCCACCCACCTCGGCCTACCAAAGTGCCGGGATTACAGGCATGAGCCACCGTGCCTGGCCTCAGAATTCTTATCTATAATATGGAGAAGCAGAAAAGGCTATCAGAAAAATCCAGCACAGTAGCAACATCAGCATAATCAACACTGCCCCAGAACCTAGAAATAAAACCAGTCATCCCCTGCTTCCAAAAGGAATTCTCCAAAATAACACACCTCACTTCAACCTTCAACACAAGATGGGAAACCAGAAGTTACAAGGGGAGGTAGCAGTAAATGGCAAAGGAGAGAGATGGGGACAAAACTCATCTTCCAGGCTCATTGTTGCTTTTATAACAATAACAACCTCATTTTGTGGACAGACATGGACACTAGAATGAAGCTAGTTCTGGGGCATTCAGGTGGGTCTGATTCACAGTAGATCACTGTCTAACCTGATCCAAGGAGATCTCACTCATGAGACGTGGGCTGAAACAAAATGTTTTCCTTCTAATCACTGACAACCCAGCACTCTGGGTGACTTACATAGAAAGGCCTTGGTCAAGTAACAACATCACTAAATACAAAAACAAAGTTGCTGATGTTAATAACATCCATGAACTTATCTTTATATAACTTCCAATTTGAAAGGATTTGTTCTGTTTGCCCAAGAATCAAAGAACTGTTCTCTCTACCACTGACAGAATCTAGCCAGATGTCAAAACAAGATCCACTTGTCATTAAACATGTCTCGCTTGACATGGTAACCACACCATCATTTATGTAAAGGGTAATGGCACAGGTATGATAAAAGATGAAGTCACAATTGACCTAGAGTTAATCATTACCATGATCAGCTAATTCAGTCAATGAACTCACTAAGAATCACCAGTCCACTCACAGGCAAACAGTTAACGGTTCTGGCATGAATACGGGACAAAGAATAGCTGCCAGATATTCAGACCAGCTCTGCTGACTGGGTTGGATCACTAAGTATCCTGCTTTGCAGCAGCTAGTACCAATAATGAACTCCCCCTTTCCTTCTTATATGGTATACCATCATCCCTGGCCCCCACCCCCATCAGCTCTACCCAACACTAAACAGTTCTGGTTGATGTTGAATGAAAGGCTTTGCTCTGGAGGACCAGCAGAGCTAGAATGGACAAAAACTGTATGTCAAAGACATGAGGGAACAAGGGGGAAAAACAAGGTGAATTGTCCAAAATGCCAGAGGCTGAATGGATATTATTAACCCAAGTCCAGGGTGCCTTCACACCACACTACATCATATCCTAGTACATATGTGGAGTGCACTGAATCCCATTCTACTTTTACCTTTTTCCTTTAGATTGTTTTCTGAAGACTCCATATTACTTGAGGTGATTAAGAAACTACAAATGTCCAACTCCTGGGTACTAAAAGTTTTCTGTTTAAACTAGAGGTAACCTTAATAGTAATATTCAATTATCAAAAAAGAGAAACTGGCTCAATTGTGCCCCAGTATCCAGATTTCAAAAAAGATCACTGACAGTGAAACTTAGTATTAATTATCAGTTGTGCTATGAAAGAGAAAAAGGCCAAGGTAACTGTTAGCTTTCTTTTCCCCCATGCCCAAGGGCTTAACCATGCCTATACAAATTATTATATAATATTTATTTATTTTTTTTTAAGAAACGGAGTCTCACTCTGTCACTCAGCCTGGAATGCAATGGCACAAACTTAGCTCACCGCAATCTCTGTCTCCCAGGGTCAAGCAATTCTCCTGTCTAAGCCTCCTGAGTAACTGGGACTACAGGTACCCCCTACCGCAGCCAGCTGATTTTTGTATTTTTAGTAGAGACAGGGTTTCGCCATGCTGGCCAGGCTGGTCTCGAACTCCTGACCTCAGGTGATCCACCCGCCTCAGCCTCTCAAAGTGCTGGGATAACAGGCATGAGCCACTGCGCCCACTTGTTTTTTTTAAAGGTTGGTGTTAAGAGTGATGTGCCAAAAAATAAGCCAATTACAATTCCAATTACATCTTATCCCATTTACTAGTGTGTAATTTAAGAAGATGAGAAACTGAATGGGCACTATCAGTATCGAGATTTCCAGTGATAGAATATACTTCCATTTATGTCACTTAGCTGAGAGAGAAGGAATTAAAATGTTATTATTACACAAGCAGACCCAACATGAATAGAAATAGCTCTACATATTCCAAAAAGATTTGAAACCAAGTTGGATTTAATAAGCTGGCTCCCTATCATGGGTATGCAAAATTGGTGACAGGAGGAGGTACACAACTAGATAGAGAAGTTGTTGCCTTACAGGGCACTACTTTACCTAACGCTGATATCTAGAACCAGGAATTAGCAAGTATGATGTGCATAACCATGACCTGCACAAGTACATATGTAGGAATTCCCTACTAGTTTCCACTCAGATACCAAGGACAAAATGATGATTGCACAGGTATTTAACTCACTCCTCTTTGTGCCTTACCCATGTCAGACAGATCACTAAAGAACTTAATTGAAAACCAGCCAGGTGAAGTGGCTCACGCCTGTAATCCCAGTACTTTGGGAAGACAGGCAGGCAGATCATCAGAGGTCAGGAGTTCAAGACCAGCCTGGCCAACACGGTGAAACCCCCATCTCTACTAAAAATACAAAAATTAATTAGCCAGCCTAGTGGCGTATGCCTGTAATCCCGGCTACTCAGGAGGCTGGGGCAGGAGAATCACTTGAACCCAGGAGGTGGAGGTTGTAGTGAGCCGAGATTGCGCCATCGCACTCCAGCCTGGGCAACAGAGCAAGACTCCCTCTCAAAAAATACAAACAAACAAGCAAAAAACCAAAACAAAACACCAGTCCATATATTCTGAGTCCTTTGCTTCATTTAGAACTATGAATTTCTAATTCAACAAGACAGTAACAAGAATGTCATGATTCAAAATTCATCACCTTTTCTCCCCAAAATTCGTCCCATTCTAAATGCCCTGGGAAAAAAGTCAAGTGTTTCTGAAGAAAGATTTTTTATAATTGGCTAAGTAGATAAAACGCCATTAATGTCACACTCCTATTTCACACTCTTTGGGCCTCCAAGGCCCAAGAGATCATGTAACTTTCCTTCTGACTCCACATAGTGCCATGCTAAACCAGCAAAGATTGAGATTTAAACAGCAGAAGTTCAACAAGAGCCAGGTGCTGGTTGACTGGATAATCACTTGGGGAGACAGTTTAGAAAACATCCCTTGGCCAGGCGCAGTGGCTCACGCTTGTAATCCCAGCACTTTGGGAGGCCGAGGCAGATGGATCATGAGGTCAGGAGTTCAAGACCACTCTAGCCAAGATGGTGAACCCCCGTCTCTACTAAAAATACAAAAATTAGCTGGGCGTGGTGACGGGTGCCTGTAATCCCAGCTACTTGGGAGGCTGAGGCAGAGAACTTCTTGAACCCGGGAGGCGGAGGTTGCAGTGAGCCAAGATCATGCCATTGCACTCCAGCCTGGGCAACAGAGCAAGACTCCGTCTCCAAAAAAAAAAAAAAAGTGCCTGAGCTGTACTCCAGAAGTACCAAATTGGAATTTCTGGAGAGCTTGGAAATACGTATTAACAAATTCCCTAAGTGATGTGGGTATACAGCACCAATTTATACACTACTCCCATTTGTCAAACAGACTTTTACAAATTATGACACACAATTAAAATTTCCCAAGCTGCTGCAGCCTACCTCAATCATCTAAAAAGAATTCCAATCCATCAATGGGAATGGACAAGCTGTGTTGAGAAAGATTTAAGACAAAGACAATTTTTATCTTTAGGTGAAGTTCAGGTCCCAGAAACCTATCACACTGTCAGCTCTATCCCATGCAAATAGCAAAAGATCTGAGAAAGCAATTTCTTGTTCTCTAGGCAATATAACCAAACAGATGAATGTTACTCACATAGTTCTTGACTTCTCGTCGAGCATTAGCATCAATAGCAAGCCACCTCTGCTGATATTGTGCCTTGATATCTGGATCTTTAGATGTCAAAGAGTTCTTGATTTGTAGACCAGCTGCAACTCTGGCAACCTGACTATTTCCTGGATTTGCCAGCACTCTGGACAGTTCCACAAGGAAAGTGGGCTGTTAAGGGAAGATAAATTTGTAAATAAAATTATCTTAGGAATTTCCACAACTGAGAATAATTTATGGAGCACTGAACCACCGGAGGAGGGGCGAGGTGGGGGGGGGGAACTAATGTCTAATTTTTTTTTGGTATATCATAAGCATCTCAGGAAACCACAAAATACCTACTAGGAGACTTCTATAAAAATGTTACTTAGTATATAACAGGAAGTCTTCCACTTTTCTCATGGAGCCTAGCACTTAATGAGGAATTGCAGATTTTCCTATCAAAATCATTCCTAGTACCTAAATAGTCACGTTATACCCCCTGAATTGCAAGGTTTTAAAGTATGGTAGTAGTTAGTCTTCTGTGTATACTGAGGTGTCCCAAGAATTCTTAATAATGTCTGGTACTTGAATGAATGGCTGTTACGATGCGGGTAGAAAATAAAACTGTTTATCTAAATTTCAAAAACCTTGGCCCCAAAAGAATGATCCAACTTTCCATCTCATGGCAGCAGCAGGGTAGCTTTTCATCCCATGGAAGGAGGTGATCTTTTATGAGAGAGGGAAATACAGATAAGCCTAAACAAACTTAGGAGTCTCATCCTCCGTTTTATTTGTGGGCACTCAGCAAAAAGGGAACAACGAAAAAAACGGATTTATAAGGAAAAGTGGTAAGATATTTAGAAATAGGGAAAAAGTGAAAGAAAAAAATGTTCAGGCAAGCTATTCAAGAAAAATAACTTTGTATCTAATAATCAACAATTACTTGCTCCTATACATTTGGATTTTAGTTGAGGAATACAGTGGATCCCTGAAAAGCATGTTCTTTTGTAACCTTTTGTAATCCACAGGCCTCAAAAACTACTCTCTTTGTTTAAAAATTTAACACACACACCTCTCTCTCCAGCAAAAAAACCGTGCCCAAACAGCAAAGTTAGCAGGAAAAGCCAAAAGCAGATACATTTTTCTTACTGCTAACAAGTTCTGCAATCACAGCAGAAAATAATTCTTAAAAGTTTTATTAATTATGTACCACTAAAGAATGTTAAGAATGAAAGGAATAAGATAAAAAGCTTCTTGCAAAATTAGCAAAAGCAGAAACAGGAATAATACCCTAAATGGAATTATCAGCCTATACTAGTGGAAAAATCTCTTCTAGGAAAGGATAAACAGGTTAGTTGTAAAAATTGGCACATATGAAGAACAAAAAAAAATCATTCAAAGGCAGTCTGTATAAAATAAGCCTTGTCACTTTGTTGATGTTGACATTTTGCCTATATAACACAAAGAAACACATATGGTTACAATGTTATTCAGACTTATTTCCTATTACCTTTCTCAAAGATGGCAAGCATCATCCAATCCTTCCCTCTGACCCCATCTCCCAATAGGAGATGGACACCAAAGAGAAACTTAACTGGCATCTAGGCTGTTTCAACCAATCCATCCCACATTTTTATACAAAGGACCAGTCTCTAGCGGACTTAGCTTCATTTTCTCCGGACCCCTTAAATTTTAAAATATGAAAAACGAATAACTTTCCTCTGTGATTTCATCAGGAAACAGGCCCGATCTCAAAGATGAGCCTCAGACTGTTGTCTGGGTGCAGATCCCTAGTGATTAGGTTTCTATTCATCCAGGTCAGAAGGAAAGGAAAAAAAAAAAAAAAAGGAAGAAAAAGAAAATACCCCGAGAGGAATAAACGGGCAGAAGAGGGAAAAATATTAGTGGAAATGGGTTAAGAGGCAGTCGGGTGCCAGGCCTGGCCATGAGCACAGACCAAGGTAGCGAGGAAAGGGCAGAGCTCTAGGAAATAGGTGGGGAGAGCCACAGGGGCCACGGGACAGGAAGGATAAGCCGGCCGGGGTCAGACAGGGAGGGCAACCGGGCCCAGAGCTTCCACATGGCCCCTAGGCCTGACTCCCCCACCCCCACCTCTGCTGAACACGCAGCGCCGCGCAACCTAACTTCCCTTCCCTCCCTCTTTCTCCCTCCCGCTGCACCGCCGCCCTCAGGCCGCGCAATGATTGGGCGACAGGCAGCCCGGCGCGCCGCG
>NW_012102832.1:135083-136520 GCF_000951045.1 Mandrillus leucophaeus
AGCTACTCGGGAGGCTGAGGCAGGAGAATCACTTGAACCCAGAAGTCAGAGGTTGCAGTGAGCCAAGATTGTGCCACTGCACTCCAGCCTGGGCGACAGTGAGACTGCCCCCCCTCCCCCCTGCAAAAAAGTCAATGAAGATTAAGTAAGATGACATCTCTGAAAATCCTGGAATTGTCCTTACGTGAGTTACCTACACTACAAATTATCCATAATTTGTTTCACTCAGGCTAACTTTCCCCTGCTCTCCAGCAGTTTGCTGGGCTACCTCTGTCTCAACATCAGTCATGATGATACCAGTGAGGGCAAATGGATTTTTGAGACAGAGTCTCACTCTGTCACACGGGCTGGAGTGCAGTGGCGCCATCTCGGCTCACTGCAACCTCCACCTCCTGGGTTCAAGCAATTCTCCTTTGCCCTTAGAATATAGACAAAACCACTTGCATGTCAGGTAAAGTCTTGTATGGTCTTGCCTCCACTCAACACCAGCTTGACTCAATCCCTTGTTCTCCCAAGTAGCTGGGATTACAGGTGCCCACCACCACATCCAGCTAATTTTTTTTTTGTATTTCAGATGGGGTTTCACCACGTTGGCCAGGCTGACTTCAAACTCCTAACTTCAAGTGATCCACCCGCCTCGGCCTCCCAAAGTGCTGGGATTACAGGTGTGAGTCACCGCGCCCAACCTATACAATTTTGAAAAAGGCAGGCATGGTGGCATGTACTCCAGGAGGGTGAGGCAGGAGGGTTACTTGAGGTCAGGAGTTCAAGGCTTCAGTGACCTATGATCCTGCACTCCAGCCTGGGTGACAGCTGGACCCTGTGGCTGAAGTAAAATGCTGAGAAAATGAAAGTTTTGCAGCAAAGTTTCAATCGAACATAAAATCCTTACCAAAATCAAAATGAACTGACTTTAGTTGAACTAAAGTTACTGATGATGCTGTTTAGTTCCCATCAAAAGTACATTCAATAAATGCTGGTGAGGTACTGGAGCTTGAGTGATGAGCACAGACTCCAGAAATTGAGTGCCTGAGTTCCTATCCCAGCTCTTCTACTTCTTAGTTTGTGAGTTAACTTTCCTCAATGTAAAATGGGACTATTAATTGTCCTTACTATGTAGGGACAAATGGGGAGGTCCTAAGTGAGTTAAGACCTGGTGAATGGGCTGAGTTCAGTGGCTCATGCCTATAATCACAGTGCTTTGGGAGGCTGAGGCTGGAGGATCACTTGAGCCCAGGAGTTTGAGGCCAGCCTGGCCAACATGGTGAAACCTCATCTGTACTTAATACAAAAATTAGCTGGGCCTGGTGGCAAGAGCCTATAATCCCAGCTACTTGGGATGCTGAGGCAGGAGAATCACTTGAACCCAGGAGGTGGAGATTGCAGCAAGCCGAGATCACACCACTGCACTCCAGACTGGGTAACACAGCTCAAAAA
>NW_012102832.1:140960-141656 GCF_000951045.1 Mandrillus leucophaeus
GAGAATGGCGTGAACCCGGGAGGCGGAGCTTGCAGTGAGCTGAGATCCGGCCACTGCACTCCAGCCTGGGCGGCAGAGCGAGACTCCGTCTCAAATAAAAAAAAAAAAAGGTACCTTCTGGTAGAATAAGCTAAAAGTTGCAAATCATTGAAGTGTGTCCACTGGGTCCCAAAACTGGAAGTTCACTGAGGCCTGTCTTCTGGGCCAGTTGTCACAGGGAATCCTGTACTCTGGCCCAGGGCTCTTCTTTTCTGTTTTTATCTTTTTATATGTATAATTGCATAATGCTCTATTTTGATTATCTGCTTTGTACAATTTGTATGTATGCATGTGTCTTTTGTCCTGAGTTAGACTATGACTCAGGGTTTCTCAACCTTGATTATTTTGGACAACATAATTATTTTTTTTGCAGGGGCGGGGGTGGTGGTGGCAGGAAACAGAGTCTCACTCTTGTTCAGACTGGAGTGCTGTGGCGTGATCTTGGCTCGCTGTGACCTCTGCCTCCCAGTAGCTGGGTAACCTCCTGAGTAGCTGGGATTACAGGCATGCACCACCACACCTGGCTAATTCTTTATTTTTTGTAGAGATGGAGTTTTGCTGTGTTGCCCAGGTTTGTCTCGAACTCCTGGCCTCAAGTGATCCACCCGCCTCGGTTTCCGAAAGTGCTGGGATTACAGGCATGAGCCACTGTGCCAT
>NW_012102832.1:141706-144471 GCF_000951045.1 Mandrillus leucophaeus
GGGGGGCGGGGGTCACCACAAGCCCATTCACCGGCTCTTTCTGGGTAGTCGCTCCAGCTCCCCTTAGTCTCTTCTTCTCTTACTTCCTCCCTCCGAATGGGCTGCTGGCAGCGGGGGAGGGACCCCGGGGGCAGCTCAGAGCGCGCTGGTGCTCGGGAGGCGGAGGGAGAAAGAAGGAAGAGAAGCTGTGAGTGAGAGGCGGCGCGCAGGGAGGGAGCGAGGGCGGGAGGAAGGCGGAGGGATATTCGGGCCGGACCTCGCCGCGACGGCGCCGCGCTCCACGGCGATTGGCCGCTGTTCTGGCCACGCGGAATCCCCAATTGGCCAGGCGCTCAGCGTCGAAAGGCCGCCTTTCGCCCATTCGCCTGCTGGTTTCAAGGCCCGGGGTGGCTGGGCGGGCAGGGGAATGGAGCGCCCTAATTGGCCGAGGGGAGGGAGATTGGGATGGGGCCGGAGAGAGCCCACCGCTGATTGGGTGGGCTTGGTAAAGGCCTTGAGCTCAGACCGGCTGAGCACCGAGGAGGGTGGACCGAAGGCACGACTCGGAGCCTGCGCGATTGGCTGGGATAGTGGGCGTTGATAGGATAGGGTGCCTGGGAGAACTGGGGAGAGGAGTCCGGGGTCGGGGCGCGGGAAGGCGGGAGGCGCCCGGCTGCCCTAGGAGCCCGGCGCGGGGCACGATGGGACGCCCCCGGGAAGAGGCGGAGCTGGGTTCGACCGCTGGGGCTGCGGTTGGGTAAGCGCCGTCGCTCCGAGGGGCGTGTTGAGCGAGGCTTTCGCGGGCGTGAGCGGGGGATGGGGGGACCGTTGAAGTCCTGCGCCGCGCCCGCAGGAAGCTGCTTTAATGGCTAGGTCGGCTTGGTACCCTGCTCTTGGCTGGGACGGATCCGTAAGGCCATGTGGCTCCACTTGAAATGTGTAGATGTGGAAACTGAAGCCCAGAGAGGGTATGGAACTTGCCCAAAGTCACACAGCCGGTTAGTGGCTTGGTAAGGAATGGGTTCAGGAGCCTAGAGGGTATGGAACTTGTCCAAGGTCGTACCGCTGGTTAGTGGCTTGATAAGCTCAAGCTGTCCTGACTGCCGTTGCCCCTACAAGCAGCTTTCTCCCCAAGGAGTCCCCTAGGCCTGCTTATATAGGGCTTGAGACCTGTACTAAGTCTGACTTGCTTAGGGGTGAGCTAAGGGAATCCTACACTTAGACACCCCATCCTTGACAGAATGGAAATGCTTCACCCTGTAAAGGCTCAACCTCGAACCAGAAAGAATGTGTGTACAGGCTTAAAGGATCGTGGTTCTTGACCTGTTTTCGTTCTGAACTCTTCAAGAAACTCATGAATGCCTTTTCTTAGCAAAATGCATATAAAGAAAATGTGGGCCGGGTGCGGTGGCTGATGCCTGTAATCCCAGCACTTTGGGAGGCCGAGCGGGGCGGATCACGAGTCAAGAGATGGAGACCATCCTGGCCAACATGGTGAAACCCCGTCTCTACTAAACTACAAAAAAATAGCCCGGCGTGGTGGCGCATGCCTGTAGTCCCAGCTACTCCTGAGGCTGAGGCAGGACAATCTCTTGAACCCTGGAGGCAGAGGTTGCAGTGAGCCGATATCGCGCCACTGCAGTCCAGCCTGGCAACAGAGCGAGACTCCGTCTCAAAGAAAAGAAAAAAATGTGCATACAGTATCTTTCTTTGACATTGGTAAGTGGGCTGTAGGTTAAGAATTTCCTAGGCTGGGAGCAGTGGCACAGACCTGTAATCCCAGGACTTTGGGAGGATCACTTGAGCCCAGGAGTTCAAGACTAAGCTGGACAACGTAGCGAGATCCTGTCTTTTAAAAAACAAAGATTTTTAAAATGATAAAGGAAAAGTGTAATAATGGGGACGGGCGCAGTTGCTCATGCCTGTAATCCCAGCACTTTGGGAGGCCGGACTTGAGGTCAGGAGTTCGAGACCAGTCTGGCCAACACGGTGAAACCCTGTCTCTACTACAAAATACAAAAAAAATACAAAAAAAAAAAAAAAAAAAAAAAGCTGGCCGAGCATGGTGGCGCACGCCTGTAATCCCAGCTCTTTGGGAGGCTGAGATGGGAGAATCTCTGGAACCCGGGAGGTGGAGGTTGCAGTGAGCCGAGACTTCACTACTGCACTCCAGCCTGGGTGACAGTAAGACTCTCAAAAAAAATAAAAAATAAATGGGAACAAAGAATTTCTTGAATTGTTTCGTTTTCACAGTACTGGTGTAGGGGTAATTTGATGTAGCAGTTCATAGAGCTCTTTAACATATGACTTGAGCTTGTGAGGTAATTGCCCTGCACTAGCCACACTGGGAAAACCTAGGAGGAAGTCTGACTTTGCTGAAGGGTTTCACAAAGAATTGGGAAAGCTTGGCGAACTCTTTGTTAAGAGAGGAAGAAATGGTCTTTCTCTGCTAGAGATATCTTTGCAGTTTTGAAGCAAAAAATGTAGGGACACCGTTCCTCATACCATACTGTGACTAGTGGATTTCCCATGGCTTAGCAGTTCCCTAACCCCAGCCTTTTGCTTCATCTATTAACTGTGGAAGAACTACCCTGTGTAACTTTGTTATAAATCAGTGAAGATTGGGCGGGGCGTGGTGGTCACGCCTGTAATCCCAGCACTTTGGGAGGCTGAGGTGGGCAGATCACCTGAGGTCAGGAGTTAGAGACCAGCTTGGCCAACACGGTGAAACCCTGTCTCTACTAAAATACAAAATTAGCCGGGCGTGGTGGTGGGCACCTGTAATC
>NW_012102832.1:149331-150578 GCF_000951045.1 Mandrillus leucophaeus
AAAGTGCTGGGATTACAGGCGTGAGCCTCTGTGCCTGTCCTCACATTATTATTTGCGGGGAAGTTGCCCTGTGCATTTCAGAATGTTTAGCAGCATTTCTGGCCCTTGCCCACTAAGTTCCACTAGCTCCTCTCCCACCAAATCATGGTGGGACAATCAAAAAAGTCTCCAGATGTTACAGAATATATCTCCTAGGAAGGGAGTAAATCCCTCACAAACCCTCCCCACAATTGAGAACCACATTTATAGCTACTCGAGGTTAGAAGCCATGTCATATAAATTCCTGTGTTCCCTACCTAGCACATAGTAAGCATTTTTATTGTCCAAACAATATCATTGCTTCATGAAAATAATAGCTTTTTTTTTTTTTGAGACCGAGTTTCACTCTTATTGCCCAGGCTGGAGTGCAATGACGTGATCTTGGCTCACCGCAGCCTCCACCTGCTGGGTTCAAGCGATTCTTCTGCCTCAGCCTCCCGAGTAGCTGAGATTACAGGCATGCGCCACCATGCCCGGCTAATTTTTTTGTATTTTTAGTAGAGACGTGGTTTCTCCGTGTTGGTCAGACTGGTCTCGAACTCCCGAAGTCAGGTGATCCTCCCGCCTCAGCTTCCGGAAGTGCTGGGATTACAGGCGTGAGCCACTGCACCCAGACCCCCTTTTTTTTTCTTTTTGAGACAGTGTCTTGCTCTGTCACCCAGGCTGGAGTGCAGTGACGTGATCCTACTGTAACCTTGAACTTCCTGCTCAAGTGATCCTCCCAACTTAGCCTCCTCAGTAGCTGGGACTACAGGTGTGTGCCACCACACCTGGCTAATTTTTGTGTGTGTGTGTTGGGGGGTATTTTTTGTAGAAATGGGGTTTTGTCATGTTGCCCAGGCTGGTCTCAAACTCCTAGGCTTAAGTGAACCTCCCACCTCCCAGAGTGCTAGTATTATAGGCATGAGCCACTGCAGGCAGCCCAATGTCTTTAAAACACATACTCTTTGTATTGTTCAAGGCTCTTTACATATAGTGACTCATTTAATCCTCCCAGCAACCCTCCGAGATAGGTCCTCCTATTGTACCTTTTTTACAGTCAGGAAACTAAGACTTGGCTGGGTGTGGTGACTCATGCCTGTAATCCTAGCACTTTGGGAGGCCGAGGCGGGTGGATCATGAGGTCAGGAGTTCAAGACCAGTCTGGCCAAGATGATGAAACCCTGTCTCTACTAAAAAATATAAAAAAATTAGCCGGGTGTGGTGGC
>NW_012102832.1:153013-154948 GCF_000951045.1 Mandrillus leucophaeus
AAAAAAAAAAAAAAAAAAGAAAAATATGGCAGCTTTAATTTTAATTTTTTAAAAAGAAAAAATAAAAGACTTGGTGAATGCCAGTTTAGCATGGCTATTATCTACTTACCATGTATTTTATGCTAAGTGAGTGGTCCTTGGTCTGTTAGGGAAGATAGACTTTAATCATTTTATCTCTCAAACATGTAAAGTTGTAAAAGTGACATATGGCAAGGAAGGTTCCAGTCAGGGAGTTCAGGGAAAGCTTAGCTGAGGAAGGGAAGAGAGTTACTCAGGTGAAGAAGAGAGGAATAGTGTGTATGGAGGCTCTGTGGTGGGAAGGAGCTTGGGGATTACAACTGCAAGAATGCCAGTGTCCCCAAAACAGAGAACAAGGGATTGAGTTGAGCTAGTATTGAGTGGAAGCAAGACCACAAGACCTTCCCTGCCATGCAAGTGGTTTTGTCTATATCCTAAGAGCAAAGGGGAGCTATTGAAAGGTTTTAAGAAGGATGGTCATTACAATGTAGAGATTGGATGGGAAGGGGAAAGAGTAGATGCAGGGAGACCAGTTAGGAGGCCATTGCAGTAATCACATAGGACATGATACTTGTGAAAAGGAGAAGGGTGGAAGTAGTGGTGGAAACACAGAGATAGCAAAATTAATTGAGCTTGGTGATTTTTGTTTGTTTGTTTGTTTTGACACAGGATCTCGCTTTGTCAGCCAGGCTAGAGTGCAGTGGCATGAAGAACTTTGTGATTGATTGAAAGAGGAGGGAAGTGTCCACTGGTCCCTACTAGGTTTCTGGCTTGCACTGTGAAATAGGTGGTGGTGCCACTTTGCAGTGTTTCCCAAGTGGGAGGAGTTGGTGGCCACATGGTTTAGTAGGGTGGGGAGGATTACACCGAGACTTGAAGTTGCGTTTCCTTGAACTATCTATGGATTACATCAGGTTTTTTTTTTTTAGACAGGGTCTCACACTGTCACCCAAGCCGGAATACAGTAGCGCAATCTCAGCTCACTACAGCCTCCACTACCTCTATTCAAGCTGGGACTACAGGCATGTGCCACCACACCCAGCTAATTTTTGTATTTTTTGTAGAGACATGGTCTTACCACATTGCCCAGGCTGTCTCGAACTCCTGAGCTCAAGCAGTTCACCTGACTCAGCCTCCTAAAGTGCTGAGATTACAGGCGTGAGTTACTGCGCCCAGATGCTTTCTTCTTTCTCAGCTTATCAAAGTAATGTATGTTCCTCACTGTAGAAATTTTGAAAAGGAATTCAGCAGAGACCACCTGCAACCTCAAATTATATCCACCATTAAAATATTGGCATATTTTCCCCAAAATAGTTCTATTTTAAATGGAAACCAAAATATTCCTATGTATCATTTCTTGTTAACTCCAAAAAATGTCCTTTTAATAATTTTATTTGTTTGTTTGTTTGTTTATTTATTTTATTTATTGAGACAGGATCTTGCTCTGTTGCCCAGGCTGAAATGCAATGGCATGATCTTGGCTCACTGCAGCCTCAACCTCCCGGGCTCAAACAATCCTCCTGCCTTAGCCTCCCAAAAAGCTGGTACTACAGGTGTGAGCCACTGCACCTGGCTAATTTTGTTCATTTTTTTGTAGAGACAGGGTCTCCCTGTGTTGCCCAGACAGGTCTTAAACTCCTGGGCTCAAGTGATCCTCCTGCCCCCGCCTCCCAAGATGCTGGGGTTATAGACATGAGCCACCTTGCTCCGCTGTTTTAAGAATTTTTAATTGACTCAACTCTTTATCAAGTTGCATTGAAAAGATAATATGAATTAAATATATGTGAACTGGCCCCAGTACATTTTCACACTGGTAGTGCAATGCAGAAGTGAAGCCTTTTGACTTAACCTTTATAAAAGGTACCTACTGGCCGGCTGGGCGCGGTGGCTCAAGCCTGTAATCCCAGCACTTTGGGA
>NW_012102832.1:156833-201482 GCF_000951045.1 Mandrillus leucophaeus
GGATCATGAGGTCAGGAGTTCAAGACCAGTCTGGCCAAGATGATGAAACCCTGTCTCTACTAAAAAATATAAAAAAATTAGCCGGGTGTGGTGGCAGGTGCCTGTAGTGCCAGCTACTCGGGAGGCTGAGGCAAGAGAATTGCTTGAACCCAGGAGGTGGAGGTTGCAGTGAGCCGAGATCGTGCCACTGCACTCCAGCCTGGGCGACAGAGCAAGACTCCGTCCCAAAAATAGACAAAAAAAAAAAAAAGAAACTAAGGCTCAAAGAGTTTAGGTTAGTTGCTTAAGGTCACCCAGCTGAGAGAGGTAACACGTGAGATCTGAACACTAGCCCAGGTAGTCTGGCTACAGATTCTGGGCTGTCAACCATTTAGCTATATACTGCTTCTAAATACAAAGAAAAGAATTAACTCATGACAGTGCTTTCAAAAAGCCTCATGTTATCCATCTGCCCACAAAATTTGCATAGACAAACATATGGTAAAAATAAAATTTCCTGGCCAGGCACAGTGGCTCACGCCTATAATCCTAACACTTTGGGAGGCTGAGGCGGGCAGATCACCTGAGGTCGGGAATTCAAGACCATCCTGACCAACATGGAGAAACCCTGACTCTACTAAAAATACAAAATTAGCTGGGTGTGGTGGTACATGCCTCTAATCCCAGCTACTTGGGAGGCTGAGGCAGGAAAATCACTTGAACCTGGGAGGCGAAGGTTGCCGTGAGCCAAGATTGCACCAGTGCACTCTAGCCTGGGCAACAAGAGTGAAACTCCATCTCAAAAAAAAAGAAAAAGAAAAATAAATAAATAAAATTTCCTATTCTGCCACAAAACACAATACAGTATAGCAAAGCACGTTGCAGTGTTGCTGAAATCTTCTAAGTTGTTTGAATGGCTGCATCCTAGTCTATCAAGAGGATAGACAATAAACTAACGTAACCAGTCCCTTGTTATTGGGCATATGGGTTGTTGCCGATATTTTATTCGAAACATAACTGTTTTTGAAATATAGTTTATATTCGGTAAAGTGCACCAATTTTAAGAGTACAGTTCAATAAATTTTGACAAATGTATAAATCTGTGCTACCACTACCACAGTCAAGATGTTGACCATCTGATCACGTTTGTTCCTTTCTGTGGTAATGTGCTGGAGCTGGCTAGTACCAGCTCAGGAGAGCCAAATATGTACATCTCTTCCCAAATCTACATTAGTAACATCATGTTAGTAGCTCAAAGTTGGTCATGGTGGGAGTATTTACACCACAGAAAGCAGTAAGTACCACAAATCCAGGCTTTTTCTTTCTGTTTTTGGGAACCAATTTACCAGCACCATGACTTACCCTCCTTTGCAATCAACCCCCTATATCCTACAGCCACAGTCTACTTGTGGACATTATTTTATTTTGTGTTCTCTAGAATTTTATATAAGTAAAATCATGCCATATGTACTCTTTGGTGCTTCTTTTGCTCAGTGTGTTTTTGAAATTAATCACGTTGTTGCGCATAGGAGTAGTTCATCCCTTTTCATCGTTTTCCATTGCATGGATGTACCACACATTTATTCATTCATCTGGTGATGGACATTTGGGTTGTTTCCATTTGGGACTACTATAAATAAACTTGTCATAAACATGTATGTGCCAGTCATTGGGTGGACAAGTTTGAATTATTCTTGGAAAAATAACTAGGAGTAGAGTTGCTGGGTCATATGTTAAGCTTATATTTTTATATAAGGAGCTGCTAACCTGTTTTCCAAAGCGGTTTGAGACAGGATTTTGCTATGTTGCCCAGCCTGGAGTGCAGTGGCCTACAGCCTCAACCTCCCCAGCCAATCGTCTCACCTCAACACCCCAAGTAACCAGGACCACTGGTGCATGCCACCACGCCTGGCTAATTTTATTTTTTGTAGAGACAGGGTCTCACTGTGTGGCTCAGGCTAATCTTGAACTCCTCTCACCTTGGCCTCCCAAAGTGCTGGAAATACAGGTATGAGTCAATGTACCCAGCCAGTCTTGTCTTTTTAGTTTTAGACATTCTAGTGGGTGGATGTATAGTGTTATCTCATTGTGTTTATTTTTAAATTGCCTTTATTGTGGTATAACATATTTTTTTAAATGTAGGTTTTAAGTTTCTATGCTAATCTGATCACCATCACAATCAAGATAGTGAACATTTTTGTCACCCCCAAAAGTTCTTGTGTCATTTCCAAACAACTCTCCTCCTCCACCTCCATCTCTAGGCAACCACCAATCTGTCCTCTGTCAGTATAGATTGGATTTGTCTTTTTTTTTTTTTTCTTTTTTTAGGCAGGGTCTCACTCCGTCACCCAGGCTGGAGTGCAGTGATGCAATCTCGACTCACTGCAACCTCCACTTCCGGGGTCAAGCAGTCCTCCCACCTCAGCCTCCTGAGTAGCTGAAACTATAGGAACGTGCCACCATACCCAGCTAATTTTTGTATTTTTTGTAGAGACAGGGTTTTGCTGTATTACCCAGGCTGATCTCAAATGCTGGACTGAAGTGATCCTTCTGCCTTAGCCTCCCTAAAGTGCCGGAATTACAGACATGAGCCACCACACCTGGCCAGATTTGTCTTTTTTAGACTTTTGTACAAATAGAATCATAAAACATGTAGTATTTTTGTGTCTGTTGTCATTTACTTAGTGTGAGATTCATCCAGTTGTTCCGTGTATCAATAGTTTGTTCCTTTTTCTTGCTGAGTAATATTCTGTTGTAGGAATTTGCCAGAATTGGCTTAGTCATTCTCCTGTTTATGGACATTTGGATTGTGTCTGGGGCTACTGTGAATTAATGCTGTTTTGAATGTTTTTGTGTAAGTCTTTGTGTGGACATGTGCTTTATTTTTTTTGAGACGAAGTCTCACTCTGTCATCCAGGCTGGAGTGCAGTAGCGTGGTCTCGGCTCACTGCAACCTCCGCCTTCCAGGTTCAAACAATTCTTCTGCCTCAGCCTCCCAAGTAGTTGGATTACAGGCATGTGCCACCATGCTTAGCTAATTTTTTTTGTATTTTTTTTTTTTGCAGAGACGGGGTTTCGCCATGTTGGCCCAGCTGGTCTTGAACTCCTGACCTCAAGTGATCCACCCACCTCAGCCTCCCAAAGTGCTGGGATTACAGGCATGGGCCACCGTGCCCTGCTTGGACTTACGCTTTTATCTTATTTCCACCTAGGAGTGGAAATGCTAGGTCATATGGTATGCATATATTTATAAGAAACTGCCAAACTCTTTTCCAAAGTTGCTGTATTACTGTACATTTCTACCACAGATGTTTGAGAGTTTTAGTTGCTCCACATTCTCATAAACACTTGATATTGTCAGTCTTTTTAATTTTAGCCATTCTAATCGTGGTATTTCATTATAGTTTAAATTTGCATTTCTATGATGACCTAATGAGGTCGATTTTTTTTTTTTTTTTTTTTTTTAGGTGGAGTCTCGCTCTGTCACCCAGGCTGGAGTGCAGTGGTGCGATCTCGGCTCATTGCAAGCTCTGCCTCCTGGGTTCTTGCCATTCTCCTGCCTCAGCCTCCCTAGTAGCTGGGACTACAGGCACACGCCACCACGCCTGGCTAATTTTTTGTATTTTTAGTAGAGACCGGGTTTCACTGCGTTAGCCAGGATGATCTTGATCTCCTGACCTCGTGATCCGTCTGCCTTGGCCTCCCAAAGTGCTGGGATTACAGACGTGAGCCACCACGCCCAGCCAATGATGTTGAACATTTTTTACCAGTCTATTGGCTATTCATATATCTTATGTTGTGAAATATCTGTTTAAATATTTTGCCCATTAAAAAAACTGATCTAGGCTGGGTGCAGTGACTCACATCTGTAATTCCAGCACTTTGGAAGTCCAAGGGGATTGGATCACCTGAGGTAAGGAGTTTGAGACCAGCCTGGCCAACAGGGTGAAACCCCGTATCTGTTGAAAATACAAAAATTAGCTGGGGGTGGTGGTACGTGCCTGTAATCCCAGCTACAGTGCCTGAACAGGAAAAAACAAAATCGTTTAGACGACTTTTAAACAGAGGATACATATTTTCAGAGATATAACAATGTTGTATCAATGAAATAAGAACAGGTTGTTTTTAAAAAAGAACATTGGAGAATAAAACATCTAAAAAATATGATAACCATTAACTTTAATCAATGAGTTAGAAGGTAAAATTGAGAAAATAGCTTTTTAAAAAACCCTAAAAGCTGGAAAATTTTTTTAAGAACTAAAGGTGGCCCAGTAAGACTAATATTCAATTAAGAAGCACTACAGAGGGCCGGGTGTGGTGGCTCACGCCTGTAATCCCAGCACTTTGGGAGGCCGAGGTGGGCACATCACAAGGTCAGGAGTTAAATACCAGCCTCACCAACATGGTGAATCCCCATCTCTACTAAAAATACAAGAATTAGCCGGGCATGTTGGTGTGCACCTGTAATCCCAGCCACTTGGGAAGCTGAGGCAGGAGAATTGCTTGAACCTGCGAGGCGAAGGTCACAGTGAGCCGAGACTGTGCCAGTGCACTCCAGCCTGGGTGACAGAGTGAGACTCTGTCTCAAAAAAAAAGAAGCACTACAGTGATACGGAACAACATAGAGAAATGGAGAGAAAACAATCATCAAAGGAAAAATTCAAGAAGTCATCTCAGATCTGAATGGCCTAGATTTCCAAAATGAAAGGCCCAGTGAGTACACAATGTAATGGATGAAAACGTTCATTCAAAGACATATTATCATGCCGTTTCAGATCAATGAGTTAATAGAGGATCCTAAAACAGAAAAAGCAGGTCACATTCAAAGGAACAACGATGAGAATGGCATCATGCTGCTTATTAGCCATGCTGAAGGATAATGTAGGAATGCTTTCCAATGATTTATGATATATAATTTTATAAATTATTTAAATTGTGAATTCAGTGGAGTAAGCATATTTTCAAGGCCAGGTATAGTGGCTCATGCCTGTAATACCAAGCTTTGGTAAGCCGAAGCTGATGGATCACTTGAGCCTCAGGAGTTCAAGAGCAGCTTGGGCAACATGGTGTAACCCTATCTCTACAGAAAAAAAAAAAAAAAAAAAAAATGGTGTGCGCTTGGACTCCCAGCTACTTGGGAGGCTGCACGTGGAGGTTCACCTGAGCCCAGGGAGATAGAGGCTGCCGTGAGCCATGATCATGCCACTGCACTCCAGCATGGGCGACAGAGTGAGACCCTGTCTCAAAAAAATAAAGCATATTTTCAGATATGTGAAATCTTATTTACTGTCCGTGTACCCTTTCTCAGGAAACTACTGGAGGATGTGGTGCACCGGAATAAGAGAATAAACCAAGAAACAGGAAGACGTGATCCAGGCAACAGGATATTCCAGTATAGGTGAGAAATAAAGTCTCCAGGATGATAATGAAGGGAAATCCTAGGGTGATAGCTGGCCTGGCAGCAGGCCTAGGGAGCAATCAGTAAGGCTAGAGCCAGAGGACAGAAGCCTCCAGGAGGGAGGTACCCAAGAAATAAGATGAAATGAATACAGGAAAAATCTATAGTTTTAGTGAATGATGGAGAATAAATTCATGATTGGTACATAGAAACTAAGTAAATAAATCCCAACTTTGTTTTTATGTATAATTGACTCTATGAAATTTTTTTAACAAAGAAACAAAACATAATCATAGTAGGCTAAATTGCCCAGTGGTGAATAATATTTACAGAGGCATAAACGAGTATGTCAGTTTCCACCAAGCCCAGCATAACATGGGCTTTCCTCTTTATGGTCCAAGATGGCTACTTCCTTTCCAACCACCCTGCCTGCACTCCAGCCAGCATGAGTCCTCTTTGTTCCAGCTATCCTGGGTTTCTTTTGGTTAACTGGGAATTGAATTAATGAAATTCAATTAGTAAATTAAAGCGTTAAGTTAATACATGTTTGAATTAAAATATTAGTCTGGGCATGGTGACTCATGCCTCTAGTCCCAGATACTTCAGAGGCTGAGGTGGGAGGATCAGTTAAGCCCGAGAGGTAGAGGCTGCCGTGAGCAACTATTGTGCTACTGCACTCCAGCCTGCATGACAGTGGGCGACCCTGTCTCAAAAAAAAAAAAAAGCCAGGCACAGTGGCTCACGCCTGTAATCCCAACATTTTGGGAGGCTGAAGTGGGCAGATCCTTTGAGGTCGGGAGTTTGAGACCAGCCTGGCCAACATGGTGAAACCCTGTCTCTACTAAAAATAGAAAAATTAGCTGGGCATGGTGGTGAGCACCTGCAGTCCCAGCTACTCAGGAGGCTGAAGCAGGAGAATCTCTTGAACCTGGGAGGTGGAGGCTGCAGTGAGCTGAGATCTTACCACCACATTCCAGCCTGGGTGACACAGCTAGGCTCCGTCTCAAAAAAAAAAAGAGACCCTGTTTCGGGTGGAGTTCGAGAACAGCCTGGCCAACATGGTGAAACCCCGTCTCTACTAAAAATACGAAAATGAGCCGGATGTGGTGGTGGGTACTTGTAATCCCAGCTACTCAGGAGGCTGAGGCAGGAGAATTGCTTGAACCTGGGAGGCGGAGGTTGCAGTGAGCCGAGATCGTGCCATTGCACTCCAGCCTGGGTGACAACAACAAGACTCTGTCTCAAAAAAATAAAATAAAATAATATAAATGCATCACTGAGTGTCCAGAACAGCAGGGTTTTGACAGAGGTTCCAGTGATGACTTGTGTGACCTTGGGTAAAGCACCCTCTGGGACTCAGGTCCTTTTATGAAAAATGGGAGGGTGGAAGAGATAATAAAAGCATCAACCACAGTGCAGCTCACAAGGATGTGGCAGTGCTGTGTAAGTGACTGAATGCTATGTAACCAGCTCAGCCTCCTGAGTAGCCGGTACCACAGACACGCACCACCATGCCCGCCTAATTTTTTTTTGAAACAGAGTCTCACTTTGTCACCCAGGCTGGAGTACAGTGGCATGATCTCGGCTCACTCCAACCTCCACCTCCTGGGTTCAAGCAGTTCTCCTGCCTCTGCCTCCCAAGTAGCTGAGACTACAGGTGCGTGCTACCACTTCTGGCTAATTTTTTGTATTTTTAGTAGAGACGGGGTTTCACCATGTTGGCCAGGATGGCCTTAAACTCCTGACCTCAGATGATCCACCCACCTCCACCTCCCCATTGCTGGGATTACAGGCTGAGCCACCACGCCCGGCCAACCCTGTGGCTCATTTTTAAATTATCTGCAGAGATGAGGTTGTGCTCTGTTGCCCAGGTTGTTCTTGAACTCCTGGGCTCAAGCAAGGAATCATCCCGCCTTGGCCTCCCAAAGTGCTGGGATTGCAGGCATGAGCTGCTGTGCTTCGTGGTGATTTTTCAAGAAAAGCTGGTAATCTGGATTTTTATTTAAAATCCCTCGATTTTTAAAAGCTGGAATGGAAATTTTCAAGCAGATTGAGGATTTTTGGCCTTCCCACATACTGGCCACATGAGAAAATAAAATAAATAAATAAATAAAATTTCAAAAAGACTTTTAAAGCATTGTGTAGGTCAAGAAAAAAAAGGCAAGTTTGCAACCTCTGGGGTGCAGTACTATAGAATATTTAGAGTAGTCAGTGTCCTCCCTGGGGAAGAACTGTGTCTTGTTTGTTCTACTCAGAGCTAGCAAGAGGGTTGTGGTAATGGTAAATCACATGCCTATCTGGGCAGAAGCTCTGTCCTCCTATCCTTGGGCAATGTTTCATATTTTGCAGGCAGAGAGGACATGGCCTAAAATGAACCATTATGTTTCTCCATGATGGCATGTCAGGGCTGATCAGATTGGAGAGGTAAACTCCAGGTTTCTCATCCCTTCTATGAAATTTGACTACTGGTTGTGCCTACTACTCGAAACCATTGTAAGAATAAAATATCACATATTTGGAAATAGGTAGAATTTTCCCTAAAGTGTAATAAAGCAGGTACCAATTGGGATAATGATTTTGCCATGAACAGCTCAGAGGAGTGTAACGTTTCTGGAATGATGGCAGCTTCTATAAAGCTGAGCTAGGACCACCCTGGCTAACTTGGTGAAACTCCATTTCTACTAAAAATACAAAAATTAGCTGGATGTGGTGGCACATGCCTGTAGTCCCAGCTACTCAGGAGACTGAGGCAGAAGAATTGCTTGAACCCAGGAGGTGGAGGTTGCAGTGAGCGGAGATTGCACCACTGCACTCCAGCCTGGGCAATAGAGTTAGACTCTGTCAAAAAAAAAAAAAAAAAAAAGCTGGGCTTAAACTTTGGCTATAAGAAATCAACAGGTGGCCGGGCGCAGTGGCTCACACCTGTAATCCTGACACTTTGGGAGGCCGAGGCAGGTGGATCACGAGGTCAGGAGATGGAGACCATCCTGACTAACACAGTGAAATCCCATCTCTACTAAAAACACAAAAAATTAGCTGGGCGTGGTGGTGTACCCATGTAGTCACAGCTACTCGGGAGGCTGAGGCAGAAGAAATTGCTTGAACCCGGGAGGCAGAGGTTGCAGTGAGCTGAGATCACACCACTGCACTCCAGTCTGTGCGACAGAGTGAGACTCTGTCTTAAAAAAAGAAAAAAGAAAGAAATCAAGAGGCAAGAATGCTTTGGTGATTCTGCTCTAGTGGGTTTGAGAAGGAGGCAGGATGATCTTTTCTGGAAGCGGTGTCGGGGAGTTGGTGTAGAGCTGAGAAATCTACATTGCCATAAATGGTGTGATCCTGCTCCAAACAGCTGCGTTCACCCCCAGGCTTCATAAGCCTCATACTGGAAGTTCCAACTGAAATAAACTTATGACCTTTCCATCAGTTCCCTGGAGTAGGTCAGGGTTTTAGAGGGTATTTCATATTCCCATTATAAGGAGATTTGAACTCTTGGGTTCTATTAAGAAAGCAGCACAACTTATTATTACCGATAATATAGTCTTAGTAGTATTCCTATAATGCTTTATAACTTAAAAAGACCTTTTATTTGTATTATTCTCATTTTGCTCCCCGGTAACTATGAGATAACTGTTATTATTCCCACTTTACAGGTAAGGAATCTGATGCTCTCCCTTTGTTCCTTAGTTAGAGTTCTGAATATTTTTACTTTTTTCAGAGAATGGAGGCACACTATGTTTCCTAGGCTGGTCCTGAACTCCTGGGCTCAGGTAATCCTTCCACCTTTGCCTCTCTTAAGTGCTGGGAGTACAGATGTGAGCCACCATGCCTGGCCGAGTTCTGAATCTTTAACAAGGCCCAAGTTCTTGCCAGCCTGGCTCTAGTCTGTCTCTCTAGACCCCTCTTGTACCACTTTCCCAAGAGCTTTCTGTTCTCCTTTCTTTTTTTTCCTCAGTTTTTTTTTTTTTTTTTTTGAGACAGTCTCGCTCTTGTCACCCAGCTTGAAGTGCAATGGCACTATCTAGGCTCACTGCAATCTCTGCCTCCCAGATTCAAGTGATTCTTGTGCCTCAGTCTCTAGAGGAGCTGGAATTACAGACGTGCACCACCACGCCTGGCTAATTTTTTTGTATTTTTGGTAGAAACGGGTTTTTACCGTTTTGGCCAGGCTAGTCTTAAAACTCCTGACCTTGGGTGATCAGTCTGCCTTGGCCTCCTAAAGTGCTGAGATTACAGGCGTGAGCCACTGCGCCTGGTTGAGTATCCTTTTTTATTTATTTATTTTTTTGAGATGGAATCTCACTCTGTCACCAGACTGGAGTGCAGTGGTGCGATCTCAGCTCACTGCAACCTCTGCCTGCTGGGTTCAAGCGATTCTCCTGTCTCAGCCTCCCGAGTAGCTGGGACTGCAGACGTGCACCACCATGCCCAGCTAATTTTTGTATTTTTGGTAGAGACAGGGTTTCACCATGTTGGCTGGGATGGTCTCGATCTCTTGACCTCATGATCCACTCGCCTTAGCCCCTCAAAGTGCTGGGATTACAGGTGTGAGCCACCGCACTCAGCCAAGAACCCTGTTTTTGAGACAGGGTCTTGCTCAGTCACCCAGGCTAGAGTGCAGTGACTGGACCACATCTCACATACCTCAACTTCCTGGACTCATGCGATCCTTCCACCTCAGCCTCCCAAGTAGTTGGGACTATGGGCACATGCCACCATGCCTAGCTAATTTTTTTTTTTTTAAAGTAGATACTGGGTCTCACTATGTTACCTAGGTTGGTCTTGAACTCCTGGGCTTAAGCGATCCTCCCATCTCAGCCTGACAAAGTGCTGGGATCACAGGTGTGAGCTACTGCACCCGGCCCATCTTGGATTTCTTTTGTTTTTTTTTTTTTTTTTTTTTTTTTTTTTTTTTTGTTTTTTTTTTTTTTGAGATGGAGTTTCGCTCTTGTTGCCCAGGCTGGAGTGCAGTGGCACCATCTCAGTTTGCTGCAACCTCCACCTCCCAGGTACAAGCGATTCTCCTGCCTCAGCCTCCTGAGTAGCTGGGATTACAGCCACCTGCCACCATGCCTGCCTGATTTTTTGTATTTTTAGTAAAGACGGGTTTTACCATGTTGGCTGGTCTCAAACTCCTGACCTCGGGTGATGTGCCCACCTCAGCCTCCCAAAGTGCTGGGATTACAGGCATGAGCCACCGTGCCCAGCCCTCTTCTGCTTTCTTAAATAGGTCTGCTTCCTTCTTTTTTTTTTTTTTTGAGACGAAGTCTTGTTCAGTCGCACAGGCTGGAGTGCAGTGGTGCGATCTCGGCTCACTGCAAGCTCTGCCTCCTGGGTTCACACCATTCTCCTGCCTCAGCCTCCCGAGTAGCTGGCACTACAGGCGCCTGCTGCCACACCTGGCTAATTTTTTGCATTTTTTTTAGCAGAGACGGGATTTCACCATGTTAGCCAGGATAGTCTCGATCTCCTGACCTCGTGATCCACCCGCCTCGGCCTCCCAAAGTGCTGGGATTACAGGTGTGAGCCACCGCACCCGGCCACGTCTGCTTCCTTCTAACTACAGGCCCGTTGCACATGCTGTTTCTTCTGCTAATAATACTTTTTCTCTCCTCTTTGCCTGGCAACTACTCATCTTTCAGGTTTCAGTTTAACGTTTTTCCAGGGAGACTTTCCTGAACCTTCAGGCTACTTTGGACTGTCTGGTATAGCACACTGAACTTCTCACTCCAGAGTTGGCACGCTTAAAATTACGCATTCGATATCCCTTGTCCCTGCTAGATCATAAGCTCCATTAGGGCAGAGACCAAGTCTATCTTATTTGATACTGTAGCCTCAATGTCTAATATAATAGGCATTTCCTTCTGCAGTAAAAGATTTTGCAACTACAGTCTGCTATCTGAATCCCGTAGCCATTGAACAAAACCATCAGAACCTTGCCTTGAGTACTGCACTCAGGTTTAATGCTGTGGGGTTTTTCTGACAAGGTTCTTATGATAACCAAGGTCTTCTGATCAGTGGCCAAAGTGCACACCTGTCACATCAAATAGCAGCCTGTGAGGCTAGAGCACAGTGCCCCTGTATTATTTGATAATGACTAGAAAAGGCCAGTCCCCTTCTCACCAGCCTTCTGTGATGCTTACATACCAATGAGAACCTTTGCCCAGCATCTTACTGGGGATGGCTAAGGTTGGATCCTAAAGAACAGGAACATTTAAAGCTACCTAGATTTTTCCTATCTCAGGTCTTTCCTGGGTTTAGTGCACACTTGGGTCATTTCTGGATGGGTGGCACATTTGTTTTATTTGTTGGAAGCAGTGAAGTGTAGTCACCAAGTTAATGGGGGCAACCAAGCCTAGGAGTCAGGGCAACACAGTTGCTCAGGCTGGCGTGACAAGCATCAGCAGGTAAGCAAGCCCCAGTGGGAGGAATGCATGGCCTCATTTCAACAGTGTCAGCAAGCTGAGGTCCCTGCACATTGGGAACCTATAAGAAGAGCACCCTCACCCCGCTTTTTTTCAAACCAGCCACATCTCTCTTTATCAAAATCTTTCTGAAATTCATCATCATATAACTTTCTGAATCTAGTTAATGGTGATATTAACCAAAATTTGTAGCTCAACACCCAGGCAATAGTGTATAGGATTGCAAGTGTTAGTTCCAAAAATAGTGCAGTTCACATCTCCAGCGAGGAAAGAACATTGAGTGAATTCATTACATGAGTGACTTAAACTAATTGAGCCAGGAACTTAAAGTCACATTCTTCAAATGTGTACACTCCACAAAACTGGCATTTAACATCAGGAAGTCAGACTGGAAAACATTCATGAACCAGTGACTCTAAACAAGGAAGAAACACTTCTCAAGGTATGCATTTGCCAGCTTGTTACTTTGTTCACAAGTAGTCTTTAGTGATTAGCTTCATGCCTTAGGACATGGGTGGCAGCTCTGAGCATGGCACATTTAGCTTCATACAGCAAAGACTGAAAACACGTGGCTCTGGTTACATGGTCGGACAAGTGAAGGAGGCACAGCTTATCTTCATTACTGAAAATACACAAAATGCATAGAGTATAAAAACATAGATGAGTTTGTAAGAAGAGAGTCACTTTTTTCCCTTCAATTTTTGGAAAATGAATACGACATGTATTACATTCATGAAAAATAAAATTTTAAATGAATAGTGGTTAGTGATACACTGTTCTTAGATGAACAGCAGTTGGTTACAAGATTAGTAGAAATGTAACTTTTTTGTTTTTTTGGAGACAGGGTCTCACTCTGTTGCCCAGGCTCTGTAGTGCAGTGGCACAAACACGGCTCACTGCAGCCTCCACCTCTTGGACTCAAGCGATCCCCCAACCTCAGTCTTCTAAGCAGTTGGGGCTACAGGTGTGTGCTACCACACCCAGTTAATTTTTCAAATTTTTTGTAGAGACAGAGTCTCACCATGTTTCCCAGGCTGTTACTTTCAATGATACACAAAAAAATACACTTGCATATACGAGATGTAGCTCAGGGTGGTCCAACAGAACTTTCCTAAGTGATGAATATGATTTATATCTGTGCTGTCCAATGCAGTAGCCACTAGCCTTATGTGACTGCTGCACAGTTGATATATGGCTAGTTCAACCAAGCAACTTTTTTTTAGGAGACAGAGTCTTGCCCTGTTGCCCAGGCTGGAGTGCAGTGGCGTGGAGTGCAGTCTCCACCTCCTGGGCTCAAGCAATTCTCCTGCCTCGGCCTCCCTAGTAGTTGGGATTACAGGCATGTGCCTGGTTACTTTTTGTATTTTTAGTAGAGACGGGTTTCGCCATGTTGGCCAGGCTGGTCTTGAACTCAAGTGATCCACCTGCCTTAGCCTCCCAAAGTGCTGGGATTACAGACATGAGCCAGCCCCAAGCAACTTTTTATTTAATTCTAATTAAATAGCTACATATGGCTAGTAGCTACTGTATTGATCACACAGGTCTTCCATTTGCTGAGAATAAGAAATTAAGAGAAGGCCAGGTTTGGTAGCCAAGAGATCTAAGTCATGTACTATTTCATTATTTATCCAGTAGTCTATCTACTCTGTTACTGTTATAAGAATGAATTAAGAGGCCAGGCACGGTGGCTCACACCTGTAATCCCAGCACTTTGGGAAGCCCAGGCGGGCGATTCACCTGAGGTCAGGAGTTCAAGACCAGCCTGGCCAGCATGGCGAAACCTCGTGTCTACTAAAAACACAAAAATTAGCCAGACAGGTAGTGCGTGCCTGTAATCCCAGATACCCGAGAGGCTGAGGCAAGAGAATCGCTTGAACCTGGGAGGTGGAGGTTGCAGTGAGCCGAGATCATGCCATTGCACTCCAGCCTGGGCAACAGAGCAAGACTCCATCTCAAAAAAAAATTAACTAAGGCCGGGCAAGATGGCTCATGCCTGTAATCCCAGCAACTTGGGAGACTGAGGCGGGTGGATCACTTGAGCCTAGGAGTTCGAGACAAGCCTGGGCAACATGGTGAAACCCCACCTCCACAAAATCAACTAATTAAATTGGTGTGGTGGCACACCTGTAGGCCCAGCTACTCAGGAGGCTGAGGTGGGAGGATCCCTTGAGCCCCGAAGTTCAAGGCTGCAGTGAGCCGGGATCGCGCCACTGCACTCCAGCCTGGGTGACAGAGACCATCTCAAGACAAAAAAGAAGAAAACAAAGAACTTCTTTGCACTTGTAGAGGGCACAGTATTAAGTTCATTCTATCACTTCTGTTTACATTCTGACTTACAAGTGCTCTGCTGATAGAAGAGGGAATTGACCTGTTAGAAAAGCAACAGCAATCTCATCCATTCTCATTCATCTCAAATATTTTAAGTGCTTTGTACTTTTTCTTGTAAGTTGTTTCCTTCCATCTCCCTTCTATTATTTTGTATGGTGTTCTTGAGACTTCTCCCACTAACCTAATAGCCATTCCACATACTGGTTTTTTCTTCTCCTTATTTTTATTACTGTTACTTTTGTTTGTTCGAGACAGGGTTTTGCTCTGTCACCCAGGATGGAGCACAGTGGTACCATCATGGCTCACTGTAGCCTCAACTTACTGGGCTCCAGCAATCCTCCTTCCACCTCAGCCTCCTGAGTAGCTGGGACCACAGGCACATACCACTATGCCTGGCTTTTTTGTATTTTGTATAACGAGACGGGGTTTCGTTATGTTGCCCAGGCTGGTCTTGATCTTCTGAGCTCAAGCAATCCCCCCACCTCGGCTTCCCAAAGTGCTGGGATTACAGGCATGAGCCACCACGCCTGACCCTATTATTGAGACAGGGTCTCACTCTCACTCTCACCCAGCCTGGAATGCAGTGGTGCGATCATAGCTCAGTGCAGCCTCAGCCTCCTGAGTAGCTGGGACTACAGGCACATGCCAACATGCCCAGCTAATTTTTTTACTCTTAGTAGAGACAAAGTTTTACCATGTTGACAAGGCTGGTCTCAATCTCCTGAGCTCAAGTTATCTTCCCGCCTTGGCCTCCCAAAGTGCTGGGATTACAGGTGTGAGCTACCATACCTGCACCTCCTTAACTATTTTTTATTTTATTTTTTTGAGATAGGGTCTTGCCTTGTCACCCAGACTGGAGTGCAGTGGCATGATCTCGGCTCACTGCAACCTCCTCCTGCTGGGCTCAAGCGATTCTCCTGCCTCAGCCTCCCAAGTAGCTGGGACTACAGGTGCGTGCCACCACACCCAGCTAATTTTTGTATTTTTTGTAGAGCTGGGGTTTCACTATGTTGCCCCGGCTCATCTCAAACTCCTGGGCTCAAGTGATCCACCTGCCTCAGCCTCCCAAAGTGCTGGGATTACAGGCGTGAGCCACTGTGCCTGGCCCCCTCCTTAACTTTAAAAGTACAAGCTAATAAGCATTAAGGAAGAGAATGTCTAGATTAATACAAATAATGCAAGGTAATCAGTGCCCTATTAAGAGTTACCCAAAATTGCAGTGTAATGGAATATACCTGTAAAATTTGTCAAATTGATGATGAAGGTTAAAGTCGGTTAGAGTAGAGGTAGGGGATGTCTCAGAGGACCATACTGGTACTGTCAGTCAAACCATGGCAAGGATTATTTTTTTCTTCCTGGTAGTCATCTTAATTGATGTATAGTATATCTGCTGTTAGCTGCTACAACCTCCCTGACAAAGCACAGATCATGATAGTAAACTATGTTCATTCTCTGCCAATTCCTCCTCAGTGTTGGAAACAGAAGCCCAGTAGTGAAAGCTACAGCTGCCAGATACTTGCAGTGGAATCACAGGAGCAATCAGAGTTCTTTATAAATGGCAGTAACAACTCACTTGACTTTCCTTCACCTGACACTGTCACCTATCACAACATTGGCCATCAAACTGGTAGAACAACCAATCCTCTGATTTGATTTCCTAGGGAAAGCAGTTGTTCAGCTCAATGTTTTGTTAACATCAAGGCTCTTATTCTCACATTTGACACCAAACACCTCAGTCATTTTGCTTGCACCAGGGTTGGTACAAGAAGGCATGGTCCTTCTTGGGTGGGTATTTGGCATTGTCGCAAATACTCATTTAGAGAAAACCAACTCTGAAACTCTCAAACTAGTATCTAGTAAAGGAAGAGATTCAGTTCTATCAGGCAATATATTATTCAATCAAGAATGATGCTGTAAGTATAGATTCACCAGTATAAACATATTACCAAAAGCTTGGATTTTTATTTTTATTTTCATTTTATTTTTGAGATGGAGCTTCACTCTTGTTGCCCAGGCTGGAGTGCAATGTCACGATCTTAGCTCACTGCAACCTCTGCCTCCCGGGTTCAAGCGATTCTCCTGCCTCAGCCTCCCAAGTAGCTGGGATTACAGGCATGTGCCACCACATCCAGCTTTTCTTTCTTTTTTTTTTTTTTAAGTAGAGACAGGGTTTCTCCATGTTGGTCAGGCCAGTCTCGAACTCCCTGGGTGAACCACCCACCTGGGCCTCCCAAAGTGCTGGGATTACAGGTGTGAGCCACCGCGCCTGCCTTATTTATTTTTAAATTAATTATTTTTTTGAGAGGGAGTCTTACTCTGCCGCCCAGGCTGGAGTGCAGTGGCACGAGCTCAGCTCACTGCAACCTCCGCCTCCTGGGTTCAAGTAGATTCTCCCACCTCAGCCTCCTGAGTAGCTGGGATTACAGGCATGCACCACCACACTGGCTAATTTTTCTATTTTTAGCAGAGATGGGGTTTTGCCATGTGGGCCAGGTTGGTCTTCATCTCCTGACCTCAGGTAATCCACCTGCTGTGGCAAGTGTTGGGATTACAGGCATGAGGTACTGTGCCTGGCCCACTTGCTTTTATTTAATGACTTGCTAGAAAACAAAAACAAAAAACATTAGCACTTACATGTGGCTCCGTGATGTCTTTCTGGTAATTCTGGAAACTTTTTGGGTTATAGAATTTGAAGAATCTATTTAGAGCTATAGAACTCCTCTTAATCCTCCTCAAATTGTACTCAACAGATTTATTCCTTGCTCCCTAAAACCTATCCTTAGAAATTGCAAGTTAAGAATTCACCCACCACTGCCCACTGTTCCAAAAAGCTTGACTGAATCTCATTAATGGAAAGTAATGTAAAACTCTCCATAGGAGGCATTAACATACTTGTTTCTTCCAAACCTTCTGATTTCCACTATTTGTAACCAAAATATATTAGGAAACAATAATTAAGCTTTAATGCTATTGCCTGGCCCCATCTAACTATGATCTTTTAATTGTGGAGACATGGCAGTTCCCTGGAAGACCACAGCCTTAGGAGACTAGCAAGCCTGGCTAGATCACTGGTTCTGATAGTTATTTTGCTGTATTAATTTACCTAACTTTTCTGAGTCTGCGTTCTCATCTGTAAAATGGGTGTATGACTTATGATAGGGAGCTACTTGAAAGACAAAACATCTGACACAGAAAAGGCTAGATTAAAAACCTTTAGAGACCCAAAGCAGCAGGGCTATTGTGCCCAAATCACTCAAGGTATTCGTAGGAAAGAACACAAACTGAGGAAGGTTTAATAAAGGACTATTTACAAAGACATGGACAGAGTACAGGAAAATCAATGAAGAATAATGGCATAATCCAGGGCTGGTAACTGAGTTGACCAGGTTGGTCTCAAACTCCTGACCTCAGGTGATCTGTCTACCTCAGCCTCCCAAAGTGCTGGGATTACAGGCATGAGTGACTGCGCCCAGCTTGAGTCTTTTTTTTTTTTTTTGGAGACGGAATTTTGCTCTTGTTGCCCAGGCTGGAGTGCAATGGAGTCTCAGCTCACTGCAACCTCCACCTCCTGGGTTCAAGCGATTCACCTGCCTCAGCCTCCCGAGTAGCTGGAATTACAGGCATGCGCCACCACACCCAGCTAATTTTTGTATTTGTAGTAGAGACAGGGTTTCACCATGTTGGCCAGGCTGGTCTTGAATTCCTGACCTCAGGTGATCTACCCATCTTGGCCTCCCACAGTGCTGGGATTACAGGCATGAACCACTGCACCCCGCTCTCAAGTTCTCCTTCCTTTTCCTAGATGTGAAGGAGCAAAGAGTAGGAGCCAGAAGCTAGAGGGGGCTGCTTGATAAGAGCTGTGGTCTTTGGTAAAGGGACACAGACAGCCCATGTGACCTGGCAATGAGAAAGCCAGAGTACTCTGACCATCTTTTCCTCATGTCTTTTCATTTTCTTTGGATATTACTAATTGGATAAACACAAGCTCAAGTCAGAGGGCAAGGGAGCCATTCATGCAGTCCATGTGGGTCAGCACCCACTGGGGTCCAGAGTGGGATGAAGAGGGGTTCTGAAAGGCAAAAGAAGACATCCAGTATAATCTCTCCCTGAATGTAATTCAAACTACTTATTACACAGAAAAATCGTGTGTATGCTGAAAGTAAAATAACCTGTTTCCAGAATTTCTGATTGTAAAATTCTGAGTTCTTCTATTAAAACTGCGTTTTTCTCAGTCTTTTTGGTGCCCCTGCTTCACTGGTGCCTTAAGCACATTTGGAGAGCCTGAGGGCAGCCCTGAGCATGGTGCCTGGACTAGCGTGCCTCAAAAGTAGGGACTGAGGAAGTCTCAAGTTCATTCCTGAGTGCTGACTCTAAGAGTCTCCGAGAGAGTTTTGAGAATGTAGAACTGATTTAGAATGAATCTCAGGATTTTTCTGTTAGGATCTATAGATTAGGAATTAAGGAACTGGATTTTCTTGAATTTGAAAAATCCTATGATAGTATAACTTTGCATAAGCCTACTGAATAATAGGAAAGTTTTTAGTTTCTTATCAAAGAGAATAAAGTGAATCAGGACATCAATTTCACATTGACATTTTTATTAACGCCAACTGTTTTTTAATTATTATTTTTTTAAAACAATAGCACAAAAATGTTTCAAGGAAGCAGTCTCACAATCTGATGACCTTCTGAAATACAGTTAAGCCACACCAAATATGAATTTATGTTAATAACACAAAAAAAAATTTAAGAAAAAAAGAAAAAGGTAGGGAAAGAGGAAGGGAATGAGATTTAGATTTAAAACTCATTGGATTAAATAGGTGAGGCTCGTTAGTAGGATATACTGTTGAAGCAAACAGTGGCACACACAGGCTTACAGTCTGTTTTTTAAACCAGTTACCACTAATGTAGAAGCCCTGCAGCAGTTACCACTGACTTCTTGCACACATAAAATGAACCAGGAGAAACCAGTGTTGACACTGTTATGAAGAGGTTCAATAGTTGGCTTGTCAGACAACTAAGACCATTTTTAGCAGAATAACTCATTCAGAAAGGCCTGGCTGAAGATTTTTTTTCTATTGTCTCACCTGTGTGAATTTCAGGGTTCTTATAAGTCATCTTTAAAAAGAAAGAAAAAATAATGTGTATCAGTTTCTCTTATTTAACGTGGCTATGAAAGATGTTTCCTTATTATTTCTTTATCTCTAAGAAGGACACTGGGGAATGGGGGTTGGGGTGGAACTAAAGGGAGGAAAAAAACCAGAACAGGGTAGGTTTTTTAACTTTTTTTTTTTTTTTTTTTTTGGCCAAGGGGTCACAAAGAAGGGAAGGCAAGGAGGAAAACTACAATCCTTGGTTCAGATTGAGTTATGCAGGAAAATATATCTTCCTGGCTAGTCCCCATGCCAAAAAAAAAAAAAAAGCCACTTGGAATTATGCACTGACTCCAACTATGTTATGCCAGCTATCAGCCTTTTGTGTTTAACCATTCCCAGAAATGGATGCCACCCTTGACTTATAGGCTGCTTGCAGAAACCACTTCACAAAAATCCTCTTTACCAAGAAGCCTCTAGTTTCCTTTTGGTAAGTTATAAAAACAGAACATCTGTCATTAACAGTAGAGTGTTAAATACTTTTAACCACTGACAAGGCTTCAGAAAGTTTCACAGTTTCGTTATGCTCTATTTTATTACTATCATATTTACATTTTTATTTTTTATTTATTTTTTGCTGAATTGCTGATTTTCCTTTTTCAATAGAATTTAATTCTGGAGTGTGAGCAGGAACCAGTTAACTACATTCATTGTCCAACCCCCACTGGTTTGAAAGAAGACTCCAAATTCTTGGCATATGAATCAGCTGTTCGATAGCTCCACCTTATCCCTGCAGCGAAGCAGCAGAACCGCCAATGGCGGCACCTCAGGATTCACACTGTAGGTAGTGAGGCCTTCCGCTGAAGGAGGTACTGGTGGATGCTCTCAGCATCTCGCTTTAGCCAAGCAGCATTCAGCAGAATATTTTCACAACACTGCTGGATGGTGCGCTCAGCTGAAGGAGCTGGGTGACTCTCGAAGAAAGCCTGGTATAAAACAACCAAGAATGCAGGATCATTACTAGCAATAAGAAGTTAATATTACAGGTTATGAAAAAGTAACCACTGGTCTATATGAAGGATGCATAACCTTCAGGCATGAGAATTTGCCACTGCCACCCTCAGGCTAAAAGAAAACAAGCAACTGCCTATAGGAATTCTCCCCTTAAATATTATATGCTTAACAGCCTCATCAAAAGTTAAGAAAGAGACAGAACCTACTGCTTTTCTTTTAGGCTAATTGTGTAGTGGTAAATATAGTCTTTGGACTGAAGACTTGGAACTTGAATCTAGGCTTTGTCATGTACTAGCTTGTGAATGAGAAAATTAACTGTTCTAAGTCTCAGTTTTTTCAACTATGAGAAAATATTTACTCCAGAAGATTAAAGAGACAATCCATACAAACATTTGACAAAACACCTAGCACAGAGTACTTAAGGATTCAACACATTTTGGCTGCTTCAAATAAAGATTAATTTGTAAGAGATGATAATACAAAGAAGTTTAAATTGCTGCTGTGCCCTAATAATTTAACATCCCAGAGTCTTTTTTTTTTTTTTCTGAGATAGGGTCTCACTCTGTTGCCCAGGCTAGAGTGCAATGAAGCGATCATGGCTCATCGCAGCCTCAACCTCCTGGGCTCAAGTACATCTCCCACCTTAGTTTCCTGGGTAGCTGGGACCACAAGCATGCACTCCCAGGCCTAATTTATTTTTCCTTTTTGTAGAGATGGGGTCCTAGCATGTTGCCCAGACTAGTCTTGAACTCTTGAGCTCAAGCAATCCTCCCACCTCACCCTCCCAAAATGCTAGAATTACAGGAATCCAACATTTTTAATATAGTAAAACAATTTCTAAGTTTATAATTTATCACAATGCTTAATGATTAAAAGTTGATAAACTTTTGAGATGGTTTCACAGAAAACAAAGCAACTCTTAAACACCAACTGGCAAAATGATGGGGCTTTTCCTTTGAATTAGTCACCACAGGAGTGAAAGACAGAATGACTAATCCATCTGATTAAACATAGACCTTTTAGAAATCAATAACCTTATTTACAGAGATGACAATTGCTACTGTTCCAAGACTCCTAAACATGGTTCAGTTCTCAGGGCCTCAAGTCTTTTTCCCTTCCATCTCAGTAAGTAGTACCAACATTTACACACCAGAAACCTGGGGATTATCCTGGCTCGTTTTATGCTCACAACAGAGAAGCCAATCAATAAATATTGTTGAACTAATGGTTAACAAATTCAAGCCCCTGAATCTCCTTCATTACTCTGTCTCCTCCACTACTGCCACGACCCTACTGTAAGCTATTCTATCATTCTTGCTGGGAGAGTTAGCTTCCCAACATCTTCTCTTCCTCATTCCAAACTATTATCTACATTGCAGCCAGACTGAAATTTTTATAACACAAATCAGATCAAGTCACTGCCTTGTTTATAAAACATCTGAAGGCTTTCCATCTTTTTTTTTTTTTTTTTTTTTTTTTTTTTTTTTTTTTTGAGGGGGTTTTTTTTTTTTTTTTTTTTTTGAGACGGAGTCTCACTTTGTCGCCCAGGCTGGAGTGCAGTGGCCGGATCTCAGCTCACTGCAAGCTCCGCCTCCTAGGTTTACGCCATTCTCCTGCCTCAGCCTCCCGAGTAGCTGGGACTACAGGTGCCCGCCACCTCGCCTGGCTAGTTTTTTTGTATTTTTTAGTAGAGACGGGGTTTCACCGTGTTAGCCAGGATGGTCTCAATCTCCTGACCTCGTGACCCGCCCGTCTCGGCCTCCCAAAGTGCTGGGATTACAGGCTTGAGCCACCGCGCCCGGCCGGCTTTCCATCATTTTTAGGAAATTTTTTTTTTTTCTTTTTGAGACAGAGTCTCACTCTGTCACCCAGGCTGGAGTGCAACGGCATGATCTCAGCTCACTGCAACCTCTGCCTCCCGGGCTCAAGTGATTCTCCTGCCTCAGCCTCCCGAGTAGCTGGGATTACAGGTGTGCACCACTGTGTCCAGCTAATTTGGAGTTTCACCATGTTGCCCAGGCTGGTCTTCAACTCCTGACCTCAGGTGATCCACCCACCTCGGCCTCCCAAAGTGCTGAGATTACAGGTGTGAGCTACCATGCCCAGCCATTTTTAGGAAATTCTTACGGCCCTGCATGATGTCTTTCTCTAAACAAAAACACAGAGATGCTACAGTACGTTATCCCAACACTATAATTACAATCAGGTTATTGTTTTTACTTACTAGATTGAAAAGTGAAGAGTAAACAGTGTTTTCCTTACCTTAACCTCTCCAGCCATTTTATCAACTGCAAATCCCTCAACTGATAGCTGTAAAACAATGGTTTTAAATAGTAAGTGAAACTAAAAGAGGCTGGGAACAAACTTCCATTTACCCTAAAAACAAATCATTATGTTCTCTGCCAACTTCAGTCTGTTATAAAGGATGTGTGATGGGAGATGGAGAAGTCCTTAAATAAAGCCAGTAACTATTTAAGGAAACTCTTTGTTTTTTTTTGAGACGGAATTTCACACTCATTGCCCAGGCTGGAGTGCAATAGCCTCATCTCACCACAACCTCCACCTACCAGGTTCAAGCAATTTTCCTGCCTCAGCCTCCCAAGCAGCTGGGATTACAGGCGCGTGCCACCACGCTCAGCTAATTTTTGTATTTTTAGTAGGGACAGGGTTTCACCATGTTGGCCAGGCTGGTCTCGAACTCCCGACCTCAGGTGATCCATCCACCTTGGCCTCCCAAAGTGCTGGGATTACAGGCGTGAGCCACTGTGCCTGGCCATAGGAAACTTTTAAAGAGCAAAGACCACAATGTATGGGTGTAGTGAATCATGGATGTCACTCAATAATATCCATGATTAGCAAGCTACTCAAAATTTTTCACATACCTTTATTAGTCTGGATATTAAGAATCCTCCCTGGTATCGGTTATAAAGTTCTTCCCAATTGTCCTTTATGAATTTCCAAGCAGCTTTCCTTCCATGCTTGCTGCCTCCAGCTACTCCACCAATTACCGATACAGTGTCCTGTGGACGTACCTCTTCCTAAAAAAAGAAAGAGCTAAAAGTCTAGTGTACCAAAAACATATTCTGGTACCAGAAAGTGCAACATACTGTTGACACTGAAGTAATCACACTGAAGACACTTATTCCTTGTTTTAGGAATAACTGGCACCAGAAGTTCTCAGCAAAGAGGATAATGTTTAACCTAAAGATCAACCAAAATAAGAATGAGGTACTGAGACAGGTTCAGACAGACAGACTGCTCAACAGATACTTGCTTAGGAGCCTATAGGTTTAAGAAAGGAAGAGACACAAAGTAAGCAAAGGCATAAGCCAGTTTCCCAGTTTTCAAGAATCCCTGTCCTCACAGTTTCCATTCTGGAGAGAGAATTCTGATTCTCGCCACTAGTGGGAGAAAAACAGAAGTCAGTAACAAAAACTCAAGCCAGTTGATCTGGAAAAGGAAGCTTTAGTTAGGGTTAAGGCAGCTCAAGAGGATCAGAGCTGAATCAGAGACACTTGTCACAGATGGCTAATGATTCACTCTAAATGCAGTTTTCACTATAACTTACTGAAAGTGCAAACGTGAGGACTTTTTGAATCAGGTCAGGCAAAAGAGTAGCGCCAAGGACTCTTTCGATTCGGTTTTTCTCTTCTTGCATATCTGCTTGTTTATGAAGCTACAGGAAAAAAGATAAAGATTGGAATAGTTAACTCTCCCTTGGATGTTCTGTATATAATTACATGAGCTTCTTCCCCAATAAGGTAAAACTTAGGTTCTATATTCTCACTAGGTAAGAATGGCAGAACATTACATTAACAAAAGAGAATACTTTTCAAGATGCTTTGGGCTGGGTGCAGTGGCTCACACCTGTAATCCCAGCACTTTGGGAGGCCGAGGCGGGTGGATCACCTCAGGTCAAGAGTTCGAGATCAGCCTGGCCAACATGGTGAAACCCCATTTCTACTAAAAATACAAAAAAAAATTAGCTGGGTGTGGTGGTGCCCACCTGTAATCCCAGCTACTCGGGAGGCCGAGGCGGGAGAATTGCTTGAACCTGGGAAGTTGCAGTGAGCCGAAATCGTGCCACTGCACTCCAGCCTGGGCAAGAGCATGAGACTCTGTCTCAAAAAAAAAGAGAAAAAAAATGATGCTTTGGCACTAAATTTGTCATCTGTTGTTACACTAAGTAAATCACTAGATGTAAATGCTCACCAGATGAACAGCCTGTCATTAGTTCAGACTAGTTTAACATCAAGATCTAAGAGGTAAAATCTATCATAGCCAAAAATTCTTTATATTATTGATATCTGGCTAATGTTCTGTGTTAAAAGAACAAACTAATCATTAGTAATCTTATACCAGTTCATCAAATTAATTTATAATAGTGAAAAACTGAAAATGAATACTGTAAGTACTTATAAAAATGCATTATTTAAAGTTACATTTTAAGAATATCTCATGATACAAACATGTTCTTATATTTAAGTATATGTAAGAAAGTAGATAAAGGAGAATGATCCTAAATTTAAAAATATATATATATATTTTATATATATATATATGGCTGGGCACAGTGGTTCACGCCTGTAATCCTAACACTTTGGAATGCTGAGGTGGAGGTTGCAGTGAGCCTGTATTGTACCACTGCACTCCAGTCTGGACATCAGAGCAAGACTGTTTCCAAAAAAAAAGGGGTGGGGGAGAACCCCTGGAAATACATCAAAATGGTAGTATTAATTAATGATGGTTTCTGATCAGTGGGATTATGCATCTTCACACTTTTTAACTGCAAAAGCAGCACATACTGAATGCAGAATATCTGAAAGACAGAGAAGCATAAAGAAAAAAATAAAATTACTACTATATGTACATTATCAAATCTGGAATGAGAGCATGTTATACATGCTGTTTTTGCTACCTGCTTTTTAAATTACAGGTAAGTTTTATTTTCCTCTTTACACTTTTCTAGTCTCTAAATCTTCCATAGTAAATATATAAAATATTTTTTTCATAATCAGAAACAAAATGTTATAATTCTTAAAAATTAGAACTATAAATGTATAAGAGCTATGTCTCCAAGACAATTTAGACTCTTTTGATCTTTTCTACCCCTTAAGATTTAACACTGACCAGAGTGTCGTGTCTGGAGACCTCATCAAAGCTCTCAGTTTCTTCTTCCTTTCCTTTGGACACTTTTTTTTTTCCCAATAAACAATTTTATAAGAACTAGAGATGGGGTCTCGCCATGTTGACCAGGCTGGTCTCTCTCTCTCTCGCTCTTTTTTTTTTTTTTTTTTTTTTGAGATGGAGTCTCGCTCTGTTGCCCACGCTGGAGTGCAATGGGGTAAGCTCACTACAACCACACCTAGCTAATTTTTCTATTTTTAGTAGAGCCGGAGTTTCTCCATGTTGCCCAGGCTGGTCTCGAACTCCTGGCCCCAAGTGATCCTCCCATCTCAGCCTCCCAAAGTGCTGGGATTACAGGCATGAACCACACCAAGCCTGGCCCCTTTCGACTCTTGAGAAGCAGTGCAGTAAAACAGAAAGGACCTTGGGAGATCTGGATTCTACTCCCAGTTTAGCCTCTAGCTGTGTGATCTTGACTAAGTCCTTAATCCCTCTGGGTCTCAGTTTCCCCATGTGTAAAATGATGTGGGTGGACAGATAATTTCTAAAGCCCTTTTCAGCTCCAATATTCAAGGTCTGAACCTCTGGCTTTCAGGAAGCATCCTCCAAAAAGAACCTGTTATTCGAGTCCACTAGATGGCACTCTAACACCATATTTCAAATATACTTTGAATTAATGTTTTTTAACCCTGCCACATTATTCCTAAATTACCATCATAAGACAACCCTCCTCTTCTCTTACCAAATGGCTTCTTGAAGAACCATGATTCAGCCTTCATTAGAGCTATTTCCATAGTGAAGCTGATTATCGTGAACTCCCTTGTGTTAAATAAATGCAAACTCTTAATAAATACACATACACGTGGAAAATCTTAAAAGTGCCATGACATGAAAATGTCAAAGTATCTGCCATGAAATTTTCAGAACCCCTATTTTTTTCCATATCATCGTGGAGTAGATGAAAAAAAAATCAAATATCCCGTTTCATACATATCATTTATAGTACACAGGTTCACAGAATATTAAGACTGAGAAGGGACCTAATGGTCAGGTGGAAGGTAAACCCAAACTTTATTTTTTTTAGGGTCTTTTTTTAGACAGGGTCTTGCTCTGTCACCCGGGATGGAGTTCAGTAGTGCAGTCATAGCTCACTGCAGGCTTGAACTCCTGGGCTCAAGAGCTCCTCCTGCCTCGGCCTCCTGAGAAGCTGGAACTACAGGTGCATGCCACCATGTCCAGCTCTCCCAAATATAACTCTTATATTCTTAGAAAGTAGGCCAGGCATGGTGGCTCACGCCTATAATCCTAGCACTTTGGGAGGCTGAGGTGGGCGGATCACAAGGTCAGGAGTTCGAGGCTAGCCTGGTCAATATGGTGAAACCCTGTCTCTACTAAAAATACAGAAATTAGCTGGGTGTGGTGGCAGGTGCCTGTAGTCCCAGCTACTCGGGAGGCTGAGGCAGGAGAATCACGTGAACCCAGGAGGCAGAGGTTGAAGTGAGCCGAGATCATGCCACTACACTCCAGCCTGGGCAACAAAGTAAGACTCCGTCTCAAAAAAAAGAAAGTAAACCTATTACAACATGGGTAAAGCAGTACATTTTGAGGCACAGTTTCTTAAAGTTTATCTTTTCAGACATCCTAATCATTTTTCAGAGGATTTGTTTAAAACCAAAATATCAGAATTTAGATCTGCAATTATCATTAGGCTATTTCTACAATGAAGCTGATTATCATGAACTCCCTTGAAGTCAGAAGAGTGTTGTTAATCCATGAAAGGTAGAGATAGTAAAGCACATCCCACTCCTGTCCTAAGCGTGGATCTTTTAACAAATGGGTTTTTAGGCACGCTGTGCACATTTTATTTAATGATTAAAAAGTAGATTCGGCTACCTCCACTTCTCATGTAGCCAGTACACTCAAGCCATTTCCTTATAGACCGGTAACTATGGATAGGGACTGGAGATAGCATTTGCTTCACAGTACTACTGTTGATTCAAAGTTTCAAACAGATTGCTGCCATTATGAGGATATGGAAAGTTTTATCTATATTTTGTCTAAGTCAGAGTTTAATTATATGCTAACTACCCTGGGAAAACTAGAGAGGCTATGAAGGCAGGTGAATTAATTTCTTGTCTATTAATAAAGGACCCCGGCATAGCTCAAATGCTTGAGACACTTGATCATCATCTGTCTATCCCTTTTCTAAGCCCAAAAACAAACCTCCTAAGCACAGAACCTAAGCACAGAAACAAGCCTTTTGCTTACAACGGGCAGAACCCCAAGTTTACACTGAAGATAAAATTTAAAGAAAGTGACTTGTTAATCAAAACGAACATTATTTCAGTGTTAAAATTTCAGCTGGGCAGAGTAGCTCATGCCTGTAATCCCAGCACTTTGGGAGGCTGAGGTGGGTGTATCACTTGACCCCAGGAGTTTGAGACCAGCCTGGGCATGGTGAAACCTTGTCTCTACAAAAAACACAAAAATTAGCTGGGTGTGGTTATCACACTCCTATAGTTCCAGCTACTTGGAAGGCTGAGGCAGGAGGATCACTTGAGCCTGGAAGGCTGATGCTGCAGTGATCCATGATTATGTCCCTTTAGCCTAGGTGACAGAGTGAGACCCTGTCTCAAAAAAAAAAAAAAAAAAAAAGATTTCAGATGTATAAAGTTAGTAAAAAAGGTAGGGAAAAGTAAGATGTCTTTGGCATCATACTGATAATACTGATATAATAACATATATAGACATACAATTCTCTCAGTTTTAAAATACTTGCATGTCTACAATATGCATTTTTCTTTTCTAGGACTTTTTTTTTTTTTTAAACCATTTAGAGGTGTACTGTGTGTCTATCCAAGTTCAAAAGCAGGAAATGGGAGTCTTCTCAAATATACTTACTTTTAACATAATGTCTAAAGTAGTGCCATCACCATGCTTTAAAACAGTCAGATAGACCTACAAGAGAATACAGGTACAAAAAATAATTCATTTGATTAAATATACCTTGTTTCAAGTATTCTAATACTAAGAAAAGACAGAAAGCCAGTAAACAATATTGTAAATGTTGGCCGGCTGCGGTGACTCGTGCCTGTAATCCCTGCACTTTGGGAGGCCGAGGCAGGCGGATCACCTGAGGTCAGCAGTTCGAGGACAGCCTGGCCAACATGGCGAAACCCTGTCTGTACTAAAAACACAAAAATCAGCTGGGCATGGTAGCAGGCGCCTGTACTCCCAGGTACTCAGGAGGCTGAGGCAGGGAGAACTGCTTGAACCCAGGAGGTGGAGGCTGCAGTGAGCCGAGATCGTGCCACTGCACTCCAGCCTGGGTAACAGAGTGAGACTCCGTCTCAAAAAAAAAAAGTAAATATTATAAATGTGGATATTACACACGAACTGTAGTTAAGGAGCTAGCAGTGCCTGTCAGCAACCACAAAGGTAAATGGCATGTTGTACCAGCAGAGCACAGCAGCTATCATGGGTATGTGCACAGCTAATCACATTTCAGCACTGCAATGCTGACTGAGAAACTTTAAACAAATAAGAAGATGGCTATAAACCACTTAAATGGTATATATTAAAATAGAGTTAGATGTGGTTTGTGGGTCAGTTCTTAGGTCAGTTTTGGCACTTAAAAAAAGTTCCAAGCCGGGCATGGTGGCTCACACCTGTAATCCCAGCACTTTGGGAGGCCAAGGCAGGTGGATCACCTGAGGTCAGGAGTTCGAGACCAGCCTGGCCAACATGGTGAAACCCTGTCTCTACTAAAAATACAAAAATTAGCCGGCCGTGGTGGCAGGTGCCTATAATCCCAATTAGCCAGGAGGCTGAGGCAAAAGAATCACTGGAACTGAGGGGACAGAGGCTGCAGTAAGCCAAGTAGCCACTGCACTCCAGCCTGGGCGACAGAGCAAGACTCCATCTCAAAAAAAAAAAAAAGTTCCATGCTTCACAAAAAGATGTAGTTACCTATAAGTTAAGGGAATTTATCATGAAAACCTACAGGACTCCTCAGATCAGCAGAGAGAATCTGTTTTCCTTCCACGTGGTCCTTAAACCGACGACGGGCTTCTTCTAACGTTGCCTTATGTCCTGCTTTTCCTAGTTTTCCCAGAACCAAGCCCCTCAGGAGTGCATCTAGATGACCTGATTTGAGAGGTAAAAGAAACATAAGACTACTTAAAAAGCCTATTTTTATAAATTTGTCATCTGGATATCTTATAATTGTGCTATACCAACTCTATGGTCTTGAACAAACACACTCAATTAACTTAATACCTGAGAGAATACTTGTTTTACGTTTATCAAATCGTAAGAGTGATATGCTAAACAGACTAGACAAGCAAATAAAGTTGCTGACTTTCTCTGCAGTCACAAATGCCAACTATCTGAATTTACTAAATGTTTACTCAGTCTAGTTAACTACTCTGCTAAGGATTATGTGTGAAAAGGACAGGCTTACATCATGTAGTTTTGACCTAAGGTTCAAAGAAAGATCACATATCGTACTAGTATGTTCTATGTATAATAAATTGAAATCTTAGATTTTAAAAATGAAAATCTGATGGGTCCATTCCTCCAAGACACCCAAATAGCCAATAAACATAAAAAGATGTTTAACATCATTAGTCGTTAGGAAAATGCAAATCAAAACCACAATGAGATACCAATTCATACCCACTATGATGGCTATAATAAAAAAGATAATAATACCAAGTGTTGGCAAGGATGTGGAGAAATTGGAACCCTCAAACACTGCTGGTGGGAACACAATATGGTATAGCCACTTAGAAAATCAGTCTGGCAGTCCCTCAAAAGGTTAAACATACAGTTATGGTCAGACACAGTAGCTCATGCCTATAATCTGAGCATTTCTGGATGCCAAGGCAAGAGGATCACTTGAGCCTAGGAGTTCAAGACCAGCCTGAGCAACACAGCAAGACCGTTTCTACAAAAAACTTAATAATTAACCAAGCATGGTGGCATGTGTCTGTAGGCCTAGTTACACAGGAGGCTGGGGAGGGAGGATCGCTTGACTCCAGGAGGTTGAGGCTGCAAGGAGGTTGAAGCTGCAGTGAGCTATGATCACACTACTGTACTCCAGCCTGGGCACAGAGCAAGACCTTGTCTCTTTTTTCTTTTTTTTGAGATGCAGTCTCGCTCTGTTGCCCAAGCTGGAGTGCAGTGGCATGATCTCAGCTCACTGCAGCCTCTGCCTCCCAGGTTCAAGCAATTCTCCACCTCAGTCTCCCGAGTAGCTGGGAATACAGGGGTGTGCCACCACGCCTGGCTAATTTTTTGCATTTTTAGTAGAGACAGGGTTTTGCCATGTTGGCCAGGCTGGTCTCGAACTCCTGACCTCAGGTGATCCACCCAAGTTGGCCTCCCAAAGTGTTGGGATTACAGGTGTGAGTCACTGCCACCCAGCCGATCGTCTCTTAAAAAAAACAAAAGGAAAGACGAGTGGTGGCTCACGCCTGTAATCTCAGCACTTTAGGAGACCGAGGCAGGTGGAACATGAAGTCAGGAGATCGAGACCATCCTGACCAACATGGTGAAACCCCATCTCTACTAAAATACAAAAAATTAGGTGTAGTGGCATGGACCTGTAGTCCCAGCTACTCGGAAGGCTGAGGCAGGGGAATCACTTGAACCTGGGAGGTGGAGGTTGCACTGAGCTGAAATCATGCCCACAGCACTCCAGCCTGGAGACAGAGTGAAACTCCGTCTCAAAAACAAAACAAAACAAAACAAAACAGTCATCATATGACTCAGCAATTTCGCTCTTAGATATATATCGAAAATAAATGAAAGCATATGTCTACACAAAAACTTGTATACAAATGTGAATAGAATTCATAATAGCCGAAAAGCGGAACCAGTCCAAATGTCCATCAGTTAATGGATAAATAAAATGTGCTATGTATCTACACAGTGGAATATTGTTCATTTGTAAAAAGGAATGAAAGGGGCTGGATGTGGTGGCTCCTGCCTGTAATCCCAGCACTTTGGGAGGCTAAAGTGGGCGGATCACCTGAGGTCAGGAGTTCAAGACCAGCCTGGCCAACATGGTGAAACCCCGTCTCTACTTAAAATACAAAAATTAGCTAGGCGTGGTGATGCAAGCCCGCAATCCCAGCTACTCGGGAGCCTAAGGCAGGAGAATCTCTTGAGCCCAGGAAGTGGAGGTTGCAGTGAGCCGAGATCACGCCACTGCACTCCAGCCTGGGCGATAGAGCGAGACTCTGTCTCTGAAAAAAAAAAAAGAATGAAAGGTCTGGGCATGGTGGCTCACACCTGTAATCCCAGCACTTCGGGAGGCCAAGGCAGGCAGATAACGAGGTCAAGAGATAGAGACCATCCTGGCCAACATGGTGAAACCCCATCTCTACTAATAATACAAAAATTAGCTGGGTGTGGTGGTGCACACCTGTAGTCCCAGCTACTGGGGAGGCTGAGGCAGAAGAATTGCTTAAACCTGGGAAGCGGAGGTTGCAGTGAGCCGAGATTGCACCACTGCACTCCAGCCTGGCAACAAAGCAAGACTCCCTTACAAAAAAAAAAAAAAAAAAAAAGGAATGAAGGACTGATACATGCTACAACACAGATGAACCTTGAAAATATTATGCTAAGTGAAAGAAGCAGATATAAAAGGCCAAGTATTTTATGATTCTATCTATATGAAATGTTCAGAATAGGTAAACCCATGAAATATAAAGTAAATTTGTGGTTGCCAGGAAATGGAGAGTGACTGCCGGTGGATACAAGGCTTTTTTTTGGTGGAGGGGGAGGGACTGAGAGTGGGGAAGGTGAAGAAATTGTGCTGGAAATATGGAGGTGATAGTTGCACAATCTTGTGAACATACTAACAAATACTGAATTGTATACTTTAAAAGGGTGAATTTTATGGTATGTGAATTATATCTCAAAAAAAGTTAACACCCAGGCAATAAATGATTGAGAAAAAAAAAAAAAAACAGTTAACGACACACAAATCTGATGAATTGCAGCGGTACAATGGATAAATAAAATGTAGTATATTCATATGATGAAATACTACTTAGCAATAAAAAGCAATGAACAACCTGGATATATCTCAGAAACATTATGCTGAGTGAGAGAGGTAGGTTTAAGAACAGAACACACATTATATGATTCTATGTATATAAAATAGAAGAGATAAATATTAATGTAGGTGAAAGAAATCAGAATGGCATGTGCCTGTGTGGGGTGGGCAGGGGAGGCTCAAGTAGTAGGGACCAATTAGGAAGGAGCCTCAAGCAGCTTTCTGGGGGATGGAAATGTGGTATGTGTTTGCCGAAAGTCACGGAACTGTAACATTTAGATTATGCATTTTGCTATATTTAAATCATAATTTAACCAAAAATAATTTTAAGAAAACCATCAGAGATCAATAGATAACTACACATTATTGTGATGATTCTTACAAGAAGTAATTTATAATTCTGGCAGCTAGGAAATTGAAGGCATTCTCCCTATATTGTAAAGTCAAAAAGTGTCACATTATCATCATGAAAGAAAAGTGCAACACCCATTAATTTACCTGCATCTGTGTCCATGTACTCCTATCTTGTCATTATTCATCTGTGCTCCTATCTAAAACCAACTCCTTAACTTCAGCACTGGATCTCAACTCCTCTTGATTATTCAGCTGTCACTACAGCAATAACCCCTCTCTCTCACAACATGAATTTTTCCATTACTACTGCATTATGTTCAAATAGTTGCAGAAAAATGTAGTATAAAATCTCCCAACTTAAAAATTCCTTCCTTTACCCCACCTCTCTCTCGCCTACCCCTTTTCTCTGATCTTCTCAGCAAAACTCCTTTAAAAAGTTGTCTAAGTGTGTTGTCTCCATTTCCTCTCCTTCCATTCTAAAGAACCTGCTGCAAAAGTGGAGAATTCATTATTGTTCCCCACTACTACACAAAAATTGTTAAATGTAATATTGAATTAGGCTTCATCATTCTATTTGATTTAGTGTAGTAGCATCTGACACAGCTGATCACATTCCCTCTGCCTTCATCTACTGTTTCTTTTCATCTACTGTTTATTTAAATTCTGGGATACCCCTTCTCTCTCCTGGCTCTCCTACTTCTACCTTACTGGCCAGTCTGTCTCTTTTGCTGATTCTTCCTCTTCTACACAATCTCTAAATCCTGAACTCAGACCTCTTTTTTCCACTTATACTCAGTCACTGGTTGATCTCACCCAGTTTTGTTTTGGTTTTTAAAGACATGAGGTTGCCCACGCTGGGCTTGAACTCCAGGACTCAAGCAATTCTCCTGTCTCAGCCTCCTGAGTAGCTGGGACTACAGGCGTGAGCCACCACGCCCAGTTAATTTTGTATTTTCAGTAGAGATGGGGTTTCACCATGTTGGCCAGGCTTGTCTCAAACTCCTGACTTCAGGTGTTCCACTCCCCTCAGCCTCCCGAAGTGCTGGGATTACAGGTGTGAGCTACCACGCCTGGCCCTTGATTCCCTTTTACACCCAAATATGCTTCCATGCCAGGCACAGTGGCTCATGGCTGCAATCCCAGCACTTTGGGATGCTGAGGCAGGAGAATTTCTGGAGTCCAGGAGTTCAAGACCAGCCTAGGCAACACAGTGAAATCCCATCGCTACAAAAAAAAAAAAAAAATAGCTGGGTATGGTGCATGCCTGTAGTCCCAAATACTCAAGAGGCTGAGGCAGCAGGATAGCTTGAACCCAGTAGTTTGAGGCTGCAGTGAGCTATGACTGCACCACTGTACTCCAGCCTGGGCAACACAGCGAGACTTTGTATCTTTAAAAGAAAAAAATGAAGCTGGGCGCGGTGGCTCACGCCTGTAATCCCAGCACTTTGGGAGGCTGAGACAGGCGGATCACGAGGTCAGGAGATCGAGACCATCCTGGCGAACACGGTGAAACCCCATCTCTACTAAAAATACAAAAAATTAGCCGGGTGCGGTGGCGGGCGCCTGTAGTCCAGCTACTCAGGAGGCTGAGGCAGGAGAATGGCGTGAACCTGGGAGGCGGAGCTTGCAGTGAGCAGAGATCGAGCCACTGCACTCCAGCCTGGGGCACAGAGCGAGACTCTGTCTCAAAAAAAAAAAAGAAAAAAATGTTTCTACGGCAGTCTTCCCTATCCCTATACATGGCAACTTCATTCTTCCAGTTCTGCAGGCCAGAATTTGATGACACTTCTTTCTTTCCACCACACAGTCCATCCTTCACCAACAGTTTCAGTTTCACCTTCAAAATATACAGAGACTTTACCACCTTTAAGTTCTAGTTGCAACCAGCATCTCAAATGGATTGCTAAAATAGCCTTCTGAATGGTCTCCCTGCCTTCTCTCGTCTTCTTTTAGTCTGTTCTTCAGAAAGCCGAGTAAATCAAATCAAGTTCCCCTGCCCAAAACTCCCTAATTAGCGTGTCATATCACTCAATGTGAAAGTCAAAAAACTTCTCACTGTAGCAAACAGGTTCTATAGGATCAGAAAGGTCTCCCATTGCCCTCTCCTACTCAATCCTGTCCTGAACTCAGCAGCTTTCTTGTTATTCCTCGAATACCCTAAGCATGCTCCCATCTCAGGCCTTTGTACTTGCTGTTTCCTCTGTCTGAACCACTTTTCTTCTAGGTATCCTCATAACTCTGTCCTTCATGTCTCAGTTTATGCTCAATATCACCTTATTAGAGACAGTTTCCCCAAACACTTTCTAAAAAACAGTGGCCCAGCACTCCTTATTATCTGACACCTTTATTTTTCTTAATGATACTTCCTGCCACCTAGATCTTATACATTTAATTATTTGCTATGTCTCCTATTAGAATGTAAGCCATATAAGGCAATATTTGGGTTGCTGCTGTATCACCAGCTCTTAGAATAGTATATGGCATTTACTAGCTACATAAATATTTGTTGAATCAATGAAGAAAAGACATAGAAGCTGGGACCAGGTATAGTGGCTCACACCTGTAATACAGCACTTTGGGCAGCCGAGACAAGCAGATCGCTTGAGGTCCGGAGTTCAAGACCAGCCTGGCCAACACGATGAAACCTCGTCTCTACTAAAAATACAAAAATTAGCCAGGCGTGGTGGTATGCTACTCGGGAAGCTAAGGCAGGAGAATCGCTTGAACCCAGGAGGCAGAGGTTGCAGTGAGCCAAGATGGCGCCATTGCGTTCCAGCCTGAGTGACAAGAGCGAAACTCTAGCTCAAAAAAAAAAAAAAAAAAAAAAAGACAGAGCTCTAGGTATTGCTACTATTTTTATTACAAAAGACTTCCAGATCAAGACTGATCAGGAGGAAACACCACCTTTAGTTATCAGCAGATGATAAAAAATAATGATATGTAAAACCTTTAAATAATCATTCCCAATATTTCAGTGAGAGCAAAAAGAGTAAATATATGCTTACAGAAATAACCACAGAGCAGAGAACACATGTAGAAAGCAAATAATTTCCTTAATTCAAAAAGCTGGCCCCTATGTCTCTCAGCGCCTTTACAAGTTATACATAAAGGTGCCTGGTATTTACGGTAATAATAAATAAAACTTGGGAGGCGGAGGCAGGCAGATCACCTGAGGTCGGGGGTTTGCGACCAGCCTAACCAACATGGTGAAACCTCGTCTCTACTAAAAATACAAAAGTAGCCGAGCGTGGTGGTGCATGCCTGTAATCCCAGCTACTTGGGAGACTGAGGCAGGAGAATCACTTGAACCTAGGAAGCGGAGGTTGCGGTGAGTCGAGATCGCATCATTGCACTACAGCCTAGGCAACAAGAGCAAAACTCCATCTCAAAAAAATAAAATAAATAAATAAATAAAACAACCTAAAATTCCCTTTAGCTTTTCTTGACTAAAAATAGGCCTTTGGAACTCTGCAAAAGACTTTTATTTCCACCATGTGCACAAATTATATTTAGCAATGAACACACATAACCACTACTGTTTCTATGTTGGTAACCCATGTAACTTCACCAGCAGACTTAAAAGACTCAAGTCTTAATTTCTGGCTTGCTGAATATATAGTAACATCCAGTAGATATAAAGATGATATTAATTATATTGTTAACCACATAAAAAAGTACCAACTTCTGCCTAATTCTTTCTCCATTTAGTATATGCATTACCTTCTCCAGGTTTGGGGTCCCAGCCCAGTCTCTCCCCTATAGGTGAAAAGACATCTTTCACAAACTCCTGGATTTCCTCATAGAAGTCTGTGTGGGACAAGAGAGTTGAGAGAATCCCCAGGTTACAGCTCAGGTCGCTCCATACAGTATAATTGGGCTCATTCACAAAAGCCTCCATGACTTTTAGAACCTCTACAGTGCTAATGATTCCAGCTCGAGCCTGGGATAGGAAAAAACATAAATTAACCTAGTCTTCAAACAAAACCAAAAAACATAAGCATGCATTTTTGGCATTAACTACTGCTAGCAATTTCTTTGGTTTAAGGAAATGGGACTGTATAAGTTCAGAACACTGTTAGAATAAAAATCCTACTCAGACAACATTCCTTCTTTACTCTTTTGTTATTTTTTCTTTACAGAAATATTAGAATGAATCATTTGCTATTTATACAAGAACTACTTTAAAAAATTAAACTAAAAGTCCCATCAATTTGAGAACAACAACAAACCAGTTAACTTCTATTTCTACTCAGTTTCTGGGGACTTGGTTTTGTTACTGTTTTGAAATTTTTCATACTTTCAGAAAAACTGCAAAAATAGTTTCAGTTTAGTTTTTGACATTCTTTCAAAGCTGGACCTGCAAACTGTGTCAACTTAAGCCTCTCCTTTACTCATTTCTAAAAGAACATAAACTAGAAGGCACTACAAATTCAAAGTCCTTTCAGAACTAACAGAGTTAGGAAAAAGAACTTCTGTTACAGCAGCCAGCTGCACAAACAGCTCACTCTCCTGGGACAGGTCTCTCTCGGCAATTAGATCAGCAGATGTGAGGTTTTGTGCATCAATGCTAATCTGTGTTTACACAAAGGCGGAATCCAAAACCAATGACTGCAGAGGGGAGGGAAAATTTCCAGTCCAATTTAAAGGAATACTAGGAGGAATATGACAATTTTATCATAAAGACATCTGGAAATTACCTAACCTATGCTGAAGTCATAAAGAAAATAATACTAATTGCTGCTTTAAATCCTTTCTGGAAGAAAGCCAAATATAAATATAATTCTAAAGCTAATGGGATACAATTTGAAATAAGAACACAATGTTTAAAAATTCTAGCTTTCCCAGCAAAGTACAACCACTATTTAGAAAAACATAAAATCACTCTGACTTAATTATTTTAAAAACCTATCAGTAGGGTCATTTCTTCAAGGCTCATATTTATTTCTACTGAAAAGCAAGGAATTTTTGCCTTACAAAGGATAGTTTAATTAAGAGTTTCAGAAAGCTGGCTCAGGAGTAGTGAAATGGGATTTAAATTATATAGCCTCAATCTTGTCATATTAAAAATCAGTCATTTGGTCTAGTCCCAAAGGTGTTTTTAACCTTCATGAAGACCCATATTCTTCTAATTATGTTTCAGACACTCCAGGAAAAACAAAATCTTTTAATCAGCAAAATCCATCATATTACTTAAGTCACAGATGCTTACCAAGGAGAAGAGGTCATTCTGTAATCCAAGTCGATCCACAGGGGGCAGAGAAAGGTCACGAATGCCTGGTAATAAACTTTCCAGCATGGCAGAGCTGTACTGGGTCCGATAAAACCCAACTGTTCCTAAGTTTAACTGCAAAGATATCCAGTAAGTACTATTAAACAGCTCCATTAATTTTTTAAATCAACCTTTTGTATGTTTACAAGGAGTTCTGGTTTTAGATATATATGGATGAAAAACAATTAAGACCATCTATGCCAACTAATGAATTAAAACAAGACAACACATCAAGAAAGAATGAATACGCAGACAAAAGAAAAGGGAAACTTGAAATTGTGGGGGCCAAAGTGAGAGACAGTAGAAAGAACATGGAAGGGACAAAATAATGTGGGTAAGTTTCTATTTCTAACCTCAATTTTAGGTTTACAGAAAACACTTAATATATATGAAAACACTTGGACAGTGGAATCTCTAAGAAAGCTTAGCCCTTTACAAACATTGATCTTATAAGCACAGAGACTGAACAGAATACCAATTTTCAGATCACAATTTTAAAGAATTACATGGACCTAAAAGGCAATTTCATAAGATTTTTGGCGTGAGGTAATTACTGACTGCATTATTCTTTTATTATTATTTTTTTTGAGATGGAGTCTTGCTCTGTTACCCCGGCTGGAGGGGAGTGGCATGATCTCAGCTTACTGAAACTTCCACCTCCCAGGTTCAAGTGATTTTCCTGCCTCAGCCTCCCAAGCAGCTGGGATTACAGGCACCCACCACCAACCACACCCAGCTAATTTTATATTTTTAGGAGAGACAGAGTTTCACCATGTTGGCCAGGCTGGTCTTGAACTCCTGACCTCAGGTGATTCATCGCACCTCAGCCTCCCTGGGATTACAGGCATGAGCCACTGCGCCTGGCAACTGCATTATTTTCTATAGGCTATTTACCAATAGCCAAAAAATATTTTTGAGAACATTTGTATTCAAAATAGTTTAATGGTAAAACAGTAAGATATAAATATTTTACTATTTATATGTAAATATTTTAAAAACCACCCCTACAATTTTAATGCAACTATCACTTTATCGATTCCCTTTATTTAACTTAATCAAAATTGTAGTGTACATAACTTTTTTCTCATTTATAAGAAATTTTTCATATTGCTACAACATAATCTTCCAGATTATAATTTCAAATGGTAATATTCCAATGAGTGTATTTTTTTTTTTTTTTTTTTTTTTTGAGATGGAGTCTTGCTCTGTCACCCAGGCTGGAGTGCAGTGGCCGGATCTCAGCTCACTGCAAGCTCCGCCTCCCAGGTTCACGCCATTCTCCTGCCTCAGCCTCCCGAGTAGCTGGGACTACAGGCGCCCGCCACCTCGCCCGGCTAGTTTTTTGTATTTTTTAGTAGATACGGGGTTTCACCGTGTTGCCAGGATGGTCTCGATCTCCTGACCTTGTGATCCGCCCGTCTCGGCCTCCCAAAGTGCTGGGATTACAGGCTTGAGCCACCGCGCCCGGCCCCAATGAGTGTATTTTAAATATATATTTTAAAAAGTAAAACAATGCCAGGCATGGTGGCTTATGACTATAATCCTAGCTACTCCAGAGCCTGAAGTGGGAGGATCACATGAGCCTAGGAGTTTGAATCTTGCAATATAGTGACACCCCCAACTCAAAAAAAAAAAAAAGAAGTTGATAAACAGAAAAATGGCTTCTTTTTTTGGGGGGGGGCGGGAATGGAGTCTTGCCCTGTCATCCAGGCTGGAGTGCAATGGTGTGATCTCGGCTTACTGTAACCTCCGCCTCCTGGGTTCAAGTGATTCTCCTGCCTCAGCCTCCTGACTAGCTGGGATTACAGGCACACACCGTCACAACTAGCTAATTTTTTTTCCGTATCTTTAGTAGAGACAGGGTTTCACTATGTTGGTCAGGCTGGTCTCAAATTCCTGACCTTGTGATGCCTGCCTCACCCTCCCAAAGTGCGATTACAGGCATGAGCCACTGCACCTGGCTGGCTTTTTTTTCAAAAAAGCACAAATGTCTGATACAATGTGTAATTCCTATTAGGAACATATAATTAAGAGTTTGTAGTAAATACTTTCATTATGAAAGGTACAGAGTACAGAATAATGAAAAATAATTCTTACCTATTGGTATTTCTGTGAAATGGTTTTGAAATACCAGCTAGGGAATTTTACATTTCAGTGACACAAACCGATTATTATATATGTCTGCTCTCACTGGATTATAGTACTACACATATGGTGACAACACATCATTGAAGTTAACCTTTCATTATAATGGCAGGAGAGTTTGAAGGTGTGAGACTACAAATATTTTGGTTCATATAAGCTTACACTCCATCTACTTTTTTTTTTTTTCTCCTCCTTAGTCCTATGCCTTTGGATCTGCTTCTCTACCACTACCTTCCCTAACATCTGACAAATGTCTGGACAATACTATTTGAAAATTCATCCTAGGCCGGGTGCGGTGGCTCAAGCCTGTAATCCCAGCACTTTGGGAGGCCGAGACGGGCGGATCACGAGGTCAGGAGATCGAGACCATCCTGGCTAACTCGGTGAAACCCCGTCTCTACTAAAAAATACAAAAAACTAGCCGGGCGAGGTGGTGGGCGACTGTAGTCCCAGCTACTCGGGAGGCTGAGGCAGGAGAATGGCGTAAACCCGGGAGGCGGAGCTTGCAGTGAGCTGAGATCGTGCTACTGCACTCCAGCCTGGGCGACAGAGCAAGACTCCGTCTCAAAAAAAAAAAAAAAAAAAAAAAAAAAAAAAATTCATCCTAAATTTCACAAAGGAAAGCTTAGTTTTTTTTTTTTTTCTTTGAAACTACTAACCTGAAGCAGAATTTAAAGCCAGTCATAAGATGTATACATTAAGTGAGAGAAATCTGTTTAGGTAAGATTCTGAACTCACCTTCACCCATTGGTCTGGTTTGACATTTTTCAAAACCACATTCATCTCTGGCTTGTCCATTAGAATTTTTAGTTTGGCCTGGTTGGGGTCTTCACTAGTAGAGATTGTGATAGGGACCATCCACTGGGGACAATCTTCACCTAAGCAAGAGAAGAACAAATAAATTTTGCACTGGGACAAACAGAAGGTAAGGTGGAGAGAGGAGTGGTGTTGTTCTAACCAGGAGCCTAAGCCTAACTGTTAAGTCAGTAGTTCATTCTTAGTGGTACATGAACTCTTCCAGATAACCTGAATAGTATCAGTGCAAAGGAAGGGATAATCTACTAACAAAATCACAACATGTTGTCTAAAAAAGAAAGCAGTTAACTCACTTGAAGAATCACAAATGCAATGACTTAAACTTAATTATCATTTTCCCCTTACAGAGCAAAGACAGCAATTTTACTGTTAAATTGTGAGGAGGTGAAGGCTCTCACATAGCATTTATTACTATATATGCATATGTATTTTTTTTTTTTTTTTGGAGATAGAGTTTTGCTCTGTCACCCAGGCTGCAGTGCGGTGGCGTGATCTCAGCTCACTGCAACCTCCACCTCCCGGGTTCAAGAGGTTCTTGTGCCTCGGTCTCCTGAGTAGCTGGGACTACAGGTACATGCCACCATGCCCAAAAACATACAATTTTTTTTTTTTTGTACTTTATTAGTAGAGATGGGGTTTTGCCATGTTGGCCAGGCTGGCCTCGAACTCCTGGCCTCAAGGGATCCACCCACCTCAGCCTCCCAAAGTGCTAGGATTACAGGTGTAAGCCACTATGCCCAGCCTTCATATATCATTTAAAAACAAATTCTAAGGTGTAGGCCTTAACAGGTATACACACTGCTGAAATATCAAAGGGTTGATTTTTATTGTTGTGATAGACAGGATACATCCTGGGAGCTGTAATGTTCCATCACAGAGGACTCATATCTAAAAGCCAAAGCTTTTGTAAGGCAGAAACACTGTCTTATATATCAGACAGCAAAACAGACTTGGCATTAAGATGCCAAACAAAAAAGAGTCCTTGCCCAGTACATTAATGGAAATGGAGCTACTTTAATAAATGACATAGCTTTATGCTATCAGGTTAAACCACAAAGTAAAAAAATTTCTCCAATATTGGGATACTGCAAGTTTTAATGTTGCCTCTATTGGTCACAGAGTATTAGAAAAACCTGTCAGTACTACAATGTAGATTATAGGTAAGAGGCAGAAAACGGCAACTGTAACATGTACAGATTTATTTGGATAATAAAACTGTCATCTGACTTGTTAGATATTTTTTTTTCCCCCAGATAGGGTCTCGCCCTGTCACCCAGGCTAGAGTACAATGGCACGATCACGGCTCACTGCAGCCTCAATCTCATGGGCTCAAGCAGTTCTCCAACTCAGGCTCCCAAGTAGCAGGGACTGCAGATGCATGCCACCATGCCAAGCTAATTTTATTTATTTGTTTTTTGAGATGAGGTTTTGCCATGTTGCCCAGGCTGGTCTCGAACTCCTGGGCTCAAGCAATCTGCCCACCTTGGCCTCCCAATGTACTGACACTACAGGCGTGAACCACCGTGCCCAGTCTTGTTAGATATATTCATTAAAAGAATAATTCTGTAGACGGGCACAGTGGCTCACACCTGTAATCCCAACACTTTGGGAGGCTGAGGTGGGCAGATCTCGAAGTCAGGAGTTCAAGACCAGCCTGGCCAACATGGTGAAACCCTGTCTCTACTAAAGATACAAAAAATTAGCCAATCATGGTGGTGTGTTCCTGTTAATCCCAGCTACTTGGGAGGCTGAGGCAGGAGAATCGCTTAAACCCAGGAGGCGGAGGTTGCAGTGAGCCAAGATTACGCCATTGCACTCCAGCCTGGGCAACAGGGCAAGACTCAGTCTCAAAAAAAAAAAAAAAAAAGTAACTCTAGGCTGGGCATGGCGCTCACGCCTGTAATCCCAGCACTTTGGGAGGCAGCTGAGGCAGGCAGATCACCAGGGGTCAGGAGTTCGAGACCAGCCTGGCCAACATGGCGAAACCCTGTCTCTATTAAAAATACAAAAATAAGCCGGCGGGTAGTGGCACGCGCCTGTAATCCCAGCTATTCAGGAGGCTGAGGCAGGAGAATGGCTTGAACCTGGGAGGCAGAGGTTGTAGTGAGCCGAGGTTGCACCACTGCACTCCAGCCAGGGCAACAAAGCAAGACGCTGTCTCGCCAAAAAAAAAAAATCAGGCCGGGCACAGTGGCTCATGCCTGTAATCTCAACACTCTGGGAGGCCAAGGCGGGTGGATCACGAGGTCAGAGTTCAAGATCAGCCTGGCCAAGATGGTGAAACCCCGTCTCTACTAAAAATACAAAAATTAGCTGGACATGGTCATGGGTGCCTATAATCCCAGCTACTCGGGAGGCTGAGGCAGAGAATCGCTTGAACCTGGGAGGCAGAGGTTGCAGTGAGCCGAGATCATGCCACTGCACTCCAGCCTGAAAGATAGAGCGAGACTATGTCTCAAAAAAAAAAAAAGAAAAAGAAAAAACTAATTCTAACTGCTAAGGAAGGTTAAGGGCAGAAGGCCATACGTCTTAACTGAGTTGAATGTATCAGATTTTTAGTGGGTGGAACATGACAAGGCATTGATGATTCTCATATATACCTCACCTTTGTTGAGAACTGTTGTTTTAAAGGAAGCAAGAAAGATATAGACAAACACTTTACTCCTTGATTTTTTCAACTAATCTCTTAATTTCCTGGGTAAAATTTTATAGGTAAAAAGAATCTAATGACATATGGAAATATATGAAAATGGTAGTTAAGAGCATAAATTCATGGAGTCCAATTATTTTGAATTCCCACTCTTTACCTTCTTAGATAGGTGACCTTGAGCAATTTAACTAAGCTATGCTGCAGCTTCCTCATCTGTAAAATAGAAATAATGTGGCCTACCTTATAAGGAAGCTGAGAGAGTAAAATAAGAGCCAGTTATAGTATGTAGCACAATGACTGGTATATAATAAATGTAAATAATCACTGGACTTTACTCACTTATTTACTTATTATGCCCAAGCATTAAAAAAAAGAATTACCTACCCCCTCCACCTACCCCTCACCCCTGACACATACAGTAAAGTCCTCTTTTGGAAGATTAAGGCTAGAGAGGTCACTTCCTGGATATTACTAACTTTCTTCATTCATCATAGCCTCCAATAACACACAGAAACATGGAATTTCAAAAACTAAGAAAGTGACTAAATACTATAAATACCTTGTGAATCTCCTTTTTTATTTTCTAAACTTTTTTCTTATTTTTATTTTGAGACAGGGTCTTACTCTGTCACCCAGGCTGGACTGTAGTAGCACAATCATGGCTCACTGCAGCCTTGAACTCCTGGGCTCCAGTAATCTGCCTCCCTCAGCCTCCCAAATACCTAGGACTACAGGTGTGCACCATTATGCCCAGCTAAGATTTCTCTCTTTTTTTCTTGTTTTTTTGAGACAGAGTTTCACTCTTGTTGCCCAGGCTGGAGCACAATGCCTCGATCTTGACTCACTGCAACCTCTGCCTCCTGGGTTCAAGCGATTCTCCTGCCTCAGCCTCCCGAGTAGCTGGGATTACAGACATGCGCCACCACGCCTGGCTAATTTTGTATTTTTAATAGAGACGGAGTTTCACCATGTTGGCCAGGCTGGTCTT
>NW_012102832.1:201787-203362 GCF_000951045.1 Mandrillus leucophaeus
ATCTCGGCTCACTGCAACCTCCGCCTCCCAGGTTCAAGCGATTCTCCTGCCTCAGCCTCCTGAGTAGCTGGGACTACAGGTGCCTGCCACCACGCCCAGCTGTTTTGTATTTTTAGTAGAGACATAGTTTCACCATGTTGGCCAGGCTGGTCTCGAACCCCTGACCTCTGGCGATCCGCCCATCTCAGCCTCCCAAAGTGCTGGGATTACAGGCGTAAGCCACCGTGCCCGGCCCTAAATTTCATTTTTTGTTCTAATATCATCATCTTGCTTTTATTTAATTATATTAAAACTTAAAAATTTTCAGCTGGGCACAGTGGCTCACGCCTGTAATCCCAGCACTTTGGGAAGCTGAGGTGGGTGGATCACTTCAGGTCAGGAGTTCAAGACCAGCCTGACCAACATGGTGAAACCCTGTCTCTACTAAAACACAAAAATTACCCGGGCGTGATGGCAGACGCCTGTAATCCCAGCTACTAGGGAGGCTGAGGCAGGAGAATTGCTTGAACCCAGGAGGTGGAGGTTGCAGTGAGCCAAGATCATGCCATGGCACTCCAGCCTGGGCGACAGAGTGAGACTCCTTCTCAAAACAAAAGAAAAATTTCCTATTAGTTGGAATACTACTGGTATTAGTTAATATCCAAATTCATCAATCATATCCCACTTACAGCCATTTACCTACCAACATATGATCCACCGGCACAGAACTTCTTTTGGGACAATCTCAATAATCTGTCATCTTCTACCTAAAGAAGCAAAACAAAGGCTGTAATAGTACTGACACCGTTTGGGGTTTTTGTTTTTGTTTTTGAAGAGGAGGGAGACAACATTTCTGTGACAAATACTGGAACTAGCACAACCAAATGTCTCATGAGTATACAAAGTACAATTGTGATGAAGACGGTAATACTACAGAGAAAAGTCCAAATAACTAAAACACCAGAGGCAACAATGGTAAGTACATATGTTTACAAAACACTTCAACAATATGCAGTCATTTGTGTCATTTATTAGTTACCACATCCTGGATTTCAAATAACACAAGATAAAACAGACTTAAGATCACCTAAATCAAATGTAAAATTGGGCTAATGAGCTACATGGACAAACTTACTACAAGAAATAGAATTGAAAAACTAAGAAAAAATTTAAGTGAGAAAGCAACGGCCACTTTGATGCCATAGGGAAACTATTAATGAACGTTAACACTAGAAACTAATTATATATATAATCAGTTATATATCACACAGATGTCCTTGAAAAAGTTGAAAGCTTTTACATTGATTCAGAATTAGAGCAAAAATATTTAAATTTGGGGAATGTAAAGTGAGAAACAGATCATAATCAAGATATGTTACACAGCTTTCCTATTCTTAAAAGAGTTAAGAGTTGGCCGGACACGGTGGCTCACACCTGTAATCCCAGCACTTTGGGAGGCCGGGTGAGTGGATCACAAGGTCAGGAGATCGAGACCATCCTGGCTAACACTGTGAAACCCCGTCTCTAATAAAAAAATATAAAAAAATTAGCCAGGCACCGTGGCGGGCGCCTGTAGTCCCAGCTACTCGGGAGGCT
>NW_012102832.1:205367-213232 GCF_000951045.1 Mandrillus leucophaeus
ACTTGAGCCCAGGGGTTGCAGACCAGGCTGGGCGATATAGTGAGACCTCATCTCAATTTTTTAAAGTATAAAAATAATAATAATAAAATACTTAGCTTTGTGGACAATGTAGGACCACAAGAAAAAACACATACTAAAAAAGAACTATGAATCCACTTCCCTAAAAATGAACAGGAATTAATTCTCCATGCAGCTCACAAAACCATGGCAACGAAATTGAAGAGAACAATTTCATTTAATGAAACTGAGTTAAGATCACTTTTTGGTAGGCATTAAAGGATGATGTGTAATTCTTAGTCCTTTTGAAGTATAGCTCATACTGAAGTACTCCTCTCTGAATTCAGATAACAGTCCAATTAATGAATTGCAATTCTAATCAAAATCACACTGCTGTCCAACCAACATTAAAAATCTACTTTACACAATCGATATTATAAGTGGGTATGACATTTTACCAAATGTTTTTTCTACATCTAATCAGTGATGATGTGCTATTTGCATTTGATTCTGTTAATGTAGTGATTATAAATCAATATATTGATTTTTTTTTTTGAGACTGAGTCTCACTCTGTTGCCCAGGCTGGAGTGCAGTGGCACAATCTCAGCTCACCGCAACTTCCGCCTCTTGGGTTCAAGCAATTCTCCTGCCTAAGCCTCCCAAGTAGCTGGGATTTCAGGCATGTGCCACCAAGCCCAGCTAATTTTTGTATTTTTAGTAGAGACAGGGTTTCACTACATTGGCCGAGCTGGTCTCAAACTCCCGACCTCAAGTGATCCACCCGCCTCGGCCTCCCAAAGTGCTGGGATTAGAGGCATAAGCCACCATGCCCAGTCTAATTTTTTAAAAAATGTTAAACCAACCTTGCATTTCTAGAATAAACCATATTTGGTGGTTTTAGAATTATATCAAAAATTTACAGTATTTTCCCCAGAGACAAGACAAGCAGGTAACATTTTATTTTATATCTTAAGTACATGTAACTTTAATGATGCAGGCAGTAAAATTACTGAGAAAAGAGTAACAGCGCTGGTTTAAATGTCACTAGAAAAAGTACAGAAAAGCAAACGTGATACATTGTACTGAATTTCATTTAATACAGTATCAGACAAATGGAAAGACTTTATATGTTTACCTGTTCAGCTTCCACATAAATGAGGGGAAATCCCATTTGTTTGGTCCAGGTATTCATCACAGCTGCTATAGGTTTACCACTTGCATTTTCTAAACTTTCCCAGAGATCCTCTAGAAGATAAACAATGATAATCTAAAATGTTTATATTTTTATTTTCCTAAACAAAGCAAAATTTTATTTAACTTTTGACACTACACTGCTGACTAATTCTTTGGTTCTTTCAGGTTCAGGAAACAGTGGGCCAAATTAACATTCCCTTTGCCAGCCCTCTTTGCAACTAAGTAAATTCTATCATAAAAGCTGGTATTTTTTGAGATAGGGTCTTACTTCGTCACCCAGGCTAGAGTGCAGTGACATAATCACAGCTCACTGCAGCCTCAACCTCCCAGACTCAGGTGATCTTCCCTCCTCAGCCTCCTGAGTAGCTGGGACTACAGGTGCACACCACAACACCTGCCTAATTTTTTTTTTTTTTTTTTTTAAGATGGAGCCTTGCTCTGTTGCCAGGCTGGAGTGCAGTGGCATGATCTAAGCTCACTGCAACCTCTGCCTCCCAGGGTCAAGCAATTCTCCTGCTTTAGGCGCCTGAGTAGCTGAGATTACAGGAATGCACCACCATACCCGGCTAATTTTTGTACTTTAAGTAGAGATGGAGTTTCACCATGTTGACCAGGTTGGTCTTGAACTCCTGACCTCAGGTGATCCATCGCCTTGGCCTCCCAAAGTGCTGGGATTATTGGCGTGAGCAACTGCACCCAGCCCATAATTTCTTGCAATTTTTGTAGAGATGGGGTTTCACCATGTTGCCCAGGCTGGTCTCAAAGTCCCAGGCTCAAGCAATCCGCCTGCCTTGGCCTCCCAAGGTGCTGGAATTACAGGTGTGAATCATCACACCTGGCCAAAACTGGTCTTTTATTCTGAGATATACTTAATCATTCTAATTTATAAGAAAAATGACAAATTATAATAAATAAACAGATGAGTTAAGGAGAAACAAAGAAAGAATTTGAAACATGTTCAAGATCACTACTAAACAATCACTGACAAACTTAAGACCATTATACCCATTCAATTAACCTCAATTTAAAAATATCCAGGCTGGGCGCAGTGGCTCACGCCTGTAATCCCAGCACTTTGGAAGGCCAAGGCGGAGCGGGGGATCACCTGAGGTTCAGAGTTCAAGACCAACCTGACTAACATGGAGAAACCCCATCTCTACTAAAAATACAAAACTAGGCTGAGTGCGATGGCTCACACCTGTAATCCCAGCACTCTGGGAGGCCAAGGTGGGCGCATCACCTGAGGTTAGGAGTTTAAGACCAGCTTGGCCAACATGGTGAAACCCTGTCTCTACTAAAAACACAAAAATTAGCTGGGCATGGTGGCATGCACCTGTAATCCCAGCTACTTGGGAGGCTAAGACAGGAGAATCACTTGAACCCAGGAGGCGGAGGTTGCAATGAAGCCAAGATCGCACCACTGCAATCTAGCTTGAGAGACAGAGCAAGACCCTGTCTTTAAAAAAAAAAAGAAAAAAAATACAAAATTAGCCAGCTGTGGTGGCGCATGCCTGTAATCCCAGCTACTCAGGAGGCTGAGGCAGGAGAATCACTTGAACCCAGGAGGCAGAGGTTGTGGTGAGCCTAGACTGTACCATTGCACTCCAGCCTGGGCAACAAGAGCAAAACTCCGTCTCAAAAAAAAAAATTATAATAATCGAAAAAAATCAAAAAGTGAAAAAAAAAAAGTAAATTTAAAATGTTACAGTAAGCTAAGGTTAATTTATTATTCAAGAAAGAAAAATTATTTTTATAAATTTAGTGTAGCCTAAGTGTAAAATATTTATAATGTCTATAGTAGTGTACAGTAATGTCTTAGGCCTTCATAGTCACTCACCACTCACTCAACTAGAACAACCTCCAGTCCTATAAGCTGCATTCAGGTGTAGCCCCTTATTTTCTTTTGAGACAGCACTTTGCTGTTGCCCAGATTGGAGTGCAGTGGCCCAATCACAGCTCACTGCAGCCTCGACCTCCCAGGCTCAAGTGATCCTCCTACCTCAGCCTCCCAAGTAGCTGGGACTACAGGTACATGCCACCACACCTAGCTAAGTTTTGTACTTCTTATAGAGACAAGGTTTTGGCATGATGCCTAGGCTGGTCTTGAACTCCTGGGTTCAAGCAATCCACCTGCCTCAGCCTCCCAAAGTGCTGGGATTGTAGGCATATCAGTCGGCTGGTGGAGCATCTTTAATACCGTATTTTTACTGTACCTTTTCCATATTTAGAAATGTTTAGGTATACAAATACCACTGTGTTATAATTGCCTATGGTATTCAGTATAGTAACATGCTGTACAGGTACTTTACAGCCTAGGAGCAACAGGGTATACCACATAGGCTAGGTGTATATGGCCTAGGACATACTGTGTAGGTTTATGTAAGTCCATTCTATGATGTTCACATATTGATGAAATTGCCTGACGACATATTTCTCAAAACATATCCCTGTTGTTAAGCAACACATGACTGTATTCCCTTTATTTTTTATTTTTTCAGAGACAGGGTCTTGTTCTGTTGCCCAGGCTGGAGTGCAGTGGTGCCATGATTGCTCACTGTAACCTCAAACTCCTGGGCTCAAGTGACCCTTCCCACTTAAGCCTCCTGAGTAGCTGGGACCACAGGTACATACCACCACACCCGGCTAATTTTTTTTTGTATTTTTTGTAGAGATGGGGGTCTCGCTATGTTGCAGGCTGGTGTCAAACTCCTGGGCTCAATCAGTCCTCGAATCCTGGCCTCCCAAAGTGCTAGGATTACAGGCATGAGCCACCATACCCGGCCCAGACTCTCTAAATTGGCAAAATATTCAGTTATGGAAAGCAGAATGCTGGAGGATGACGAAAGGGATAATGAGTCCTGATTCATGTTGACCCAATGACTTGTTGCAGGTTTAGTATCCCTTATCCGAAATGCTTGGGACCAGAAGTGTCTTCAATTTCATATTTTTTTTGGATTTTGGAACATTTGCATTATACTTACTAGCTGAGCATCTATAATTGGAATATCCAAAATCTGAAATGTTCCAATGAGTATTTCCTTTGAGCATCATGTTGGCACTCAGAAAGTTTCAGATTTTGGGTGGAAACTGAACAATGAGAACAACTGGACACAGGACGGGGAACATCACACACCGGGGCCTATCGTGGAGTAGGGAGCTGGGGGAGGGATAGCATTAGGAGAAATACCTAATGTAAATGATGAGTTAATGGGTGCAGCAAACCAACATGGCACATGTACACTGATGTAACAAACTTGCACATTGTACACATGCACCCTAGAACTTTAGAAAAAGAAAAAGAAAGAAAAGAAAAAGTTTGGCCGGGTGCAGTGGCTCACGCCTGTAATCCCAGCACTTTGGGAGGTCGAGGCAGGTGGATCACAAGGTCAGGAGTTCAAGACCAGCCTAGCCAATATGGTGAAACCCTGTCTCTACTAAAAATACAAAAATTAGCCGGGGGGCTCCTGTAGTGGCAGGCGCCTGCAGACCCAGCTCCTTGGGAAGCTGAGGCAGGAGAATCGTTTGAACCCAGGAGGCAGAGGTTGCAGTAAGCTGAGATCGCGCCACTGCACTCCAGCCTGGGCGACAGAGGGAGATTCCGTCTCAAAAAAAGAAAAGAAAAGAAAAAGTTTCAGATTCTAGAGCATTTCAAATTTCAGATTTTCAGATTAGAGATATTCAATCTGAACACAGCTTCAAATAAGGCTAATTTATTTATTACATGGATCCTGACCTTGAGTTAAGTATTCAGAACAAAAATAAAATGTCCCAGCCTGGATAGAGTGACAATACTTTCTCTCCATTTCTATCTCAAGCTATTAAAGATTACCTGTGGCAGCATTCTTTTGTTGGAACTTGGTTAAATACATGTTCATTCCTTTCTTAAAGTCCTGAGAAAACACAATTTTTAAAAATCCAGATCTCAGAATTTATAGTACATTTGTATATTAATCAAAAACAAACTTACTCAAATACTCAAGTATCAGATACACTGAAATATATATATCCCTCTGATGCCTACTGCCTTTTATTTAATAATGCATACTCTATGCCTTCTATTCTTGCTCTTAAGTTTTACACCAGCCTCCCATTCCCACTCCTAAACATACTTGCACATCATTCATCTAAGAGACCACAGTAGTCAACTTCAAATAATTGAATTCTCATTCTTTTTGGTCATTAAAAAAAAATGACAAGCCAGAAACTATTTGGGAACTTAATCCAAATAAAGTGAGACTTTTTTTCATGCAAAACTCTATGATTTCACCATAAAAAATGAAATATTAAATTTTTTTTTTTACCTTATCCCCAATGTAGTCATGCAGCATTCGGATGACAGATGCACCTTTGCTATATGATATAGCATCAAATATCTCATCAACCTCAGATGGATGGCCCACACTGACCTGGCAGACAGTGTGATTCAGGGTTATGACAGGAAGCAGACAGCCTGTAATACTGAATTACATAAAACGCTTTCTAGGAAAACCCTTCTAACTTATATTTTTCTGCCTTTAACTCACTCATAATGTATAATGATGGCCCTCAAAAAAATGTAGTAACTAGTAATACTAAAGTTGAATAGAACTTGATTCCTGTCATCCCTCAGAGCCTGGGTTCTAGTCCTGGCTTTGTTCTGCTGGGAGAGAAGCCACTATGGTTCTGTTTATTCTTGGGGTAGTTGCAGAGGAGTGATGAGGAAGACATGGAGGTGAAGAACATTAGATTTCTTGCACTAATTGTAATGACTTACAATTATATGGGAGCCTAATAGGATTATAACTCTAGTTCTTTAGATACAAAATTTATATATATAAATTGAACTAGGGATAGGCTAAGTCAAGAGAATTAAAGTATTCACAAAACAGACCCTGACAATAAAATATGTCCAGAATTTTCCTTGATATAAACAATGGAACCATAGTGTTAACCAACAGGTATGATTTCTCCCATACTATTCTTTTTTTTGGCAGAGTTTTTTGCTTTTGTTGCCCAGGCTGGAGTGCAATGGCACGATCTCGGCTCACCGCAACCTCTGCCTCCCAGGTTCAAGCGATTCTCCTACCTCAGCCTCTCCAGTAGTTGGGATTACAGGCATGCACCACTGTGCCCGGCTAATTATATATTTTTAGTAGAGGCAGGGTTTCTCCATGTTGGTCAGGCTGGTCTCGAACTCCTGACCTCAGGTGATCCACCCGCCTCAGCCTCCCAGAGCCACCGGGCCCGGCCTTTTTTTTTTTTTTTTTCTTTTTAATAGAGATGGGGGTCTCGCTATGTTGACCAGGCTAGTCAAACAATTCCTCAAGTGATCCTCCCATCTTGGCATCCCAAAGCGTGAGCCACCGCACTGGCCCTCTCCCATAGTATTCAACAGAAATGTATTTAAAGTAGCTGGGATTACAGGCACGTTGCCACCATATCTGGCTAATTTTTTTTTTTTTTTTTTTTTTTGAGGCAGAGTTTCGCTTTTGTTTTCCAGGCTGGAGTTGCAATGGCGCAATCTTGGCTCACTGCAACCTCCGCCTCCTGGATTCAAGCAAACCTCCTGCCTCACCCCTCCGAGTAGCTGGGATTATAAGCATGTGCCACCACGCCCAGCTAATTTTGTATTTTTAGTGGAGATGGGATTTCTCCATGTTGGTCAGGCTGGTCTCCAAATCCCGACCTCAGGTGATCCGCTCACCTCAGCCTCCCAAAATGCTGGGATTACAGGTGTGAGCCACTATGCCTGGCCAGACCAATTTTTTTTACTGCCTACCTTAAAAAGAAATGTTAATTAGAACTTAGACTTATTAGCTTTTCAAGACTAGAAATATGAACTAGTAAAATCACCCATGCTATTTTCTCTTCTTTTCAAAGTCCAAAGTATCTATATAACAAATTATGTATTTCACTGTAAATGAGAGCAGTCATAGGCTAATGGTTAGAAAGTATGGCTCACTTCAATAGGATGGCTGTTATCTAAGGCATCAAGCTCCTGGGCACGGGTGTAATCAGCAGAAACAAACTGAGTCCAGATATCATACTCTGGGAAGCAGTGGTCTACACACAGATACTCAATCCAGGATGCAAAACCTTCATTTAACCAAAGATGAGTCCACCATTCCTAAAAACAAAAGATGAAAATACTTAAAGAAAATGAAATGATTGTCATTCTGCTAATCTAAAACACTCACATGTCCCTTCCACTATACTCCAAAACTTACAATTTAATGACCTAAAATTCAGTTCAAAACATTTGGCAAAGAACTCACATTTCTGAAAAAGAGGGAAGACTAAAAGAGATGTCAAGAAAGGCGAACTGGTGATATTAGAATTATATCTGAGGGTCATTTTCTTTTCCTTTCTTTTTTTTTTTGAGACAAAGTCTTTGCTCTGTCACCAGGCTGGAGTGTTCCCCAGTAGCTGGGATTACAGGCATGCATCACTATGCCTGGCTAATTTTTGTATTTTTAGTAGAGACAGGGTTTTACCATGTTGGCCAGGCTCGTCTCGAATTTCTGACCTCAAGTGATCTGCCTGCCTCGGCCTCCCAAAGTTCTGGGACTACAGGTGTGAGCCACCACACCTGGCCAAGGGATATTTTTATTTTATTTTTCTTTTTTTGAGACGGAGTCTCGCTCTGTCGCCCAGGCTGGAGTGCAGTGGCCGGATCTCAGCTCACTGCAAGCTC
>NW_012102832.1:213282-225621 GCF_000951045.1 Mandrillus leucophaeus
ACGCCATTCTCCTGCCTCAGCCTCCCAAGTAGCTGGGACTACAGGCGCCTGCCACCTCACCCGGCTAGTTTTTTGTATTTTTTAGTAGAGACGGGGTTTCACCAAGTTAACCAGGATGGTCTCGATCTCCTGACCTTGTGATCCACCCGTCTCGGCCTCCCAAAGTGCTGGGATTACAGGCGTGAGCCACCGCGCCCAGCTGGGATATTTTTAAAACATTCTAAATAACTTATCCCCCAAACCCAGACAGGGTCTCATTCTGTTGCCCAGGTTGGAGTGGCAGTGGCACCATTATAGCTCACTGCACTCCTTGAACTTCTGGGCTCAAAAGTGATCCTCCTGCCTCGGCCTGCCAAAGTGCTGGGATTACACACGTGGGCCACTGCACTCAGTCCTAAATAACTTTTTAAATACCAAAGGTAGAAAAGGAAGAAGAGGGGGAAAAAAAAATAAGCCCATACATGGAAAAGGAAAAGACAGCAGATAAATATAGGCAAATGGAGGTGGAAAATATAATCATGTAGAATTTAGTATAAAGGATTATCTCTGAAAAACAAAAACAGAAAACTATCAGAGCCAAATAAAGAAAAGTGGAAATGACTGGGGAAAACCTCTGACTAATGACTCAAACTGAAAAAAGAGTACTGCTTATATAAAAATTATGTGAAATTAAACAGAAATGTAGTTCAGTAATGAATGGTGTTTAGGCACTTATGGAATATAAAATTATCACCTGTTAAATAAGAATGTATAGTAAATGGAATGGACAAAGAATACGAGTGACAGATAAAATCAATTTTAAAAAATTTTAAAGATCTTAATCTAAATTTTATTAAAGTTGATTAAGCCTATTAGTAAAAGAAAGCAGGCCAGGCATAATGGCTCGCTCCTGTAATGCCAATACTCTGGGAGGTCAAGGCAGGAAGATCACTTGAGCCCAGGAGTTTGAGACAAGCCTGGGCAACACAGTGAGACTCCGTCTCTAAAAACAGTTTAAAAAGTAAATAAAAAAATTAGCTGGTCATGGTGACACACACCTGTGGTCCCAGCTACTTGGGAGGCTGAGGTAAGAGGATTAAGTAAGCCCAGGAAGATGAAGCTGCACTGACCCATGATTGTGCCACTGCACTCCAGCTTACGTGACAAAGTGAGATCCTACACCTCACCCCCAACCAGTCCCCCAAAAAAAGGCCAGGTGTGGTAGCTGATGCCTGTAATCCCAGCACTTTGGGAGGCTGAGGTGGGAGGATTGCTTGAGCCCAGGAGTTTGAGACCAGTTTAGGCAACCTTGTCTCTACAAAAGGCAACATAGTGAAACCTTGTCTCTACAAAAAGTGCAAAAATTAGCTGGACATGGTGCCACACACCTGTAATCCCAGCTACTCAGGAGGTAGAGCCAGGAGGATCGCTTGAGCCCAGAGGTCAAGACTGTAATGAACCATGATTATGCCACTGCACTCCAGCTTAAGTGACAGAGTGAGACTGTCTTAAAAATATATATATATTTTGATATTAAGTGATAAGTGGCTATTTGCCTAGTAGCTTCCTAAAATAAACTGGTATAAAATGAAACTTATTTTCCAAGCTATCCCTCAGTCCTTGGAATTTCAGTTCTAATACCTAGAATAGTTATATAAAACCAGTAAAAAGTTGTTTAATAAGAATGTACACATTTCCCCTACTAAAATTTATTGCTTGCAGTTTCAAAATAAAATAATACAGTTCTCTCAAAGCCAAGCAAAAAAATTATGTGGTACAAAGTAGCAAACTTGTTGCATTAGAAGAAAAGGCCATTTCTTCACATATTTGAAGACAGGAACCAACACATAGTTTCACATGAAATTATATTTCTTTTCTTTTTTTTTTTTTGAGATGGAGTTTCGCTCTTATTGCCCAGGCTGGAGTGCAGTGGCGTGATCTTGGCTCACTGCAACCTCTGTCTCTCAGATTCAAGCGATTCTTCTGCCTCAACCTCCAGAGTAGCTAGGATTACAGGCCCACACCACCACACCCGGCTAATTTTGTGGGGTTTTTTTAAGTGGAGATGGGGTTTCGCTATGTTGGTCAGGCTGGTCTCAAACTCCTGACCTCAGGTGATCCACCCGCCTCGGCCTCCCAGAGTGCTGGGATTACTGGCGTGAGCCACCGTGCCCAGCCTGAAATTATATTTCAAAGAATTGTTTTCACCTGTGAAATTTTAAACATCTAAAATAAAAGGAAAAGATTTATTTTCAAGGGTTGACTTTCTGTAGAAACTCTCAGACATGTAATAGTTGCTAAATGTTTTACATTCTTATTTATATGACATATAGACTCAATCTACATTCAAATCAGGTTCTGCTCTTTGGCAGCCTAAAATGCTGTCAGGGAATCTAGCTGGCTCCAGAATATCCAGTTATTTAATTGCAGAGGTACATCTAGTTCACTTATTAAATCCTGTGTTCCCAAGCTGTAACACAGTTGGCATTCATAAGTAGTATTTATTTAGAGTAAGAGTGAAAAATCAGGACTGAAGGACAGAGATCATTTACTGTAAACATTATAAGGATTTCAAAAGAACAGTTGGAATTGTAATACAGCTTTATTCTGCAGTTACTTTGCAGTTTGTTTACTTTTAGTTCATTAAATTTCAACTTAACATTTTAGGCAATGAAAAAACTGACTCTTAAAAACATTTCTCTCTAATTAAAGATCTCAGTTTGTTATTCATCAGGTTACTTTTCAGCTGTGAATCAGATTAACAAGTAAGACTCAAGAAACTACAGTTAGTCTGGAATCTCACTGCATGATTCATTCATCTACACCTAAGAGGAATATTTTTCTCTCACCCAAATTAGTACTTTGACTTTTCCCATTTGCAGACAAATTGTAGAACAGTTTAGGAAGTGTTTGTTGAATAAAGACTGTCCATATGTCCTTGTTCAATGCAGAGATTCTGATAAGCCCTTTCAAAGTGGACCTTTTAAAATAATACTTTTCTATCACTCAATCATTTTTTGGCACAGTGTTGCAGCCAAACTTGAAATACTATGTAGTCAAAATATTGTGGAGTAGGATGAAGATAAATATATTTGAGCACTTAAAAATATTAAATACCATAGTAACAAGATTTCCAAACCATTGATGGGCGAGTTCATGTCCCACAACCAGAGCAACCCACTGGCGGGATGAAGAACAGGAATTTTTTGGATCAATAAGCAATGCAGTCTCCCTGTGTTTTAAAAAAAAGAAAATTTAAACAATAAAAGTGGGCATGCATAAGTTGGGAAGATTCAGACAGTAAGTGAGATGGACAAGTTAGGCTTTAGAGATATTAGGAAAATATTTCCTAATGTGACACAAGTTTAATTATCAGTTTGTACACTTAGCTCATCTAAGAAGGCAATTGAAAGTAGAAAGCAAAAACTTGTTTACAGACAGACTCTGCTTTTAAAAGTTATTCAACTCACATGTTTATGTTGTGGTGACAGACATGTAAAAATTTGGCTAGAAGATATGAAATTAGGGAAGGTTCTCCAAGCTGGATAAATAGCTATGAAACTACTGGCAGGAAAGAAAGGCACTGCAATGAGAAACTTAGCCAAGAATATATCTACAAATGCTACTAATGCCAGATGCTCACTTTAAAATCTTATACCCTCAGACAGTAGCACCAAAGGGAGGGGTCTCCATCTGCATTCTTGAAATGTGCATGGACGGGGGGAAGGTAGAAAAATTTATACCAGATCAAAAAGCAGAAGCTACTCAACTGTGATTAGGAGGGAAGCCCTTTTGAAATCAGTGATTGAAAAGATAAGGCAGGGTAATACATCATTAACATACCTATAAGTAACAAGGCCCCAGTTCTCCATGGCACCTTCATAAAATAAATATAAACATTTATTGATATATATACATACTCTTGCATCAAAAGTCACACAATTTAAAAAAGTTATTACAATTCAGCAATAAAATGAAATTTACTTTACCAGCTGCAAAGTCTGCAATAGCAATGAGATCAATTTTAGGTAGAGGATAAGGAACATTGAAGTAGTCCTTATAAAAAGGCAAGGTTTTAGCAGCAACCTATAAAAGTATAAACAAAATAACCATCTAATAAATATTTTATTATAATTCATATTGAAACCCACAAAGGAATCCTGTTGCAAGCCAATGTATCTTAAATTACTAGAAATGAATCCCGGGGAGCCCTACCTCCGAAGACTGCCTTAGCTCCAAACTTTGAATACAATGGTCAAACTTTAATCCACTTTTAACTTGATATGAAAAATGTAACTACGTATTTTCCCACCCATTCCCTAGAGAAATCACTCTTATATTCTCTTATTATTTTGTAAAATAACAAAACACCAAGGTTGGCATTTCCAAAATTCTATTGAAAATAAAAACCAAGTAGCACAACTTTCAGATTAAATTATAAATAACTGTACTAATAATTGACCAGAAATGTAAATTCCCCAACCTGGAGTTATGGACTGTTGGAACAATCCTCTTCAAGTACATTTACCTCTAACGCAAATTTTCCTTGCTCTGCTTTGCCAACAGGAGTGTAAACACGGACACACACACCATCTTTTGACCTTGTTTCTACAAAGTCATATTCACCCACAACAAATGCCACCAGATATGTAGACATAACAGGTGTGCGGGCAAACTTCACTTCCACTAAATTTTCGTCATCAGGGTATGGTTTCCGGTCAATTACATTCTTTAAGAAATTAAAAAAAAAAAAGAAAAATTTAAATAGGTTTACATTAATACTGTAGAGCAAATACCAGCCCAAAACAGTAGGCTTTATTGCATCTCTTTCCCCCTTTCTATTCTAGCATGGCTTATTTCTCTACCCCAATTCATCCAGTGCTTTTATGCTGTCTTTAAGAAGGAAAGCGGTCTGATAAAACACTCATACTAAAAAGCTGAAGGCTGAAGTGTTAAAACTACCAAGGACCTGTGAAAGAAAAGAGGAATGGACTTTTCTTGAATACTTATTATAAGTCAGGCATTGGGATGATTTAAGTAAGGGCTTCATACTTTTCAACTGACATGTTTAGGAGAAAATGACTATTAATAAAAGTAAAACAGGGGCCAGGCACAGTGGCTCATGCCTGTAATCCCAGCACTTTGGGAGGCCAAGGCAGGCGAATCATGAGTTTAGGAGATCGAGACCATCCTGGCTAACACAGCGAAACCCCATCTCTACTAAAAATACAGAACATTAGCGGGGCGTGGTGGCGTGCGCCTGTAGTCCCAGCTACTTAAGAGGCTGAGGAAGGAGAATGGTGTGAACCAGGGAGGTGGAGCTTGCAGTGAGCTGAGATCGCACCACTGCACTCCAGCCTGGGTGACAGAATGAGACTCCTTCTCAAAAATAAGTAAGTAAATAAAATAAAATATAATTGCAGAATCTCCCATTTCAAAGGATACGAACTTCTAGATCTAGGGCATTTTCTACCAAAGTTGGCTCTAAGCTTATTTGAAGAAATTTCAACTTTACCTTTGGAGTCCCTAATTTCCTTTGGTGTTCTCCCTCTTTTTCCTATTCAGGCTCTGTTTCCTCAAGCTTCTTCCTTCCAAGGAAGACTTATTCAAGAACACACTGATAAATTCACTCAGACTAAAGTGTGAATGAATATTTCCGTTTAATATATTAGCCTCCTCTTCTAAGAATATGTGAGAAGAGAATGACATTCTATTTATGGGATCCTCTCCCCTAGTAAATACGTAAAAGACAGTTATTTTCAGGTGCAGTAGGTTTTTCCATGTCCCCCACACAAGACTGTCCTAGACAATACACTTCAGGTGGCGAATGCTTACCCTGTTTATGAATGAGATCAATAACACTGGTGAAGAGAATATATTCCAAGAATACAAACAGCCAGAAACCTAAATATACTTCATTATGCAGCTGTATCTTTTGAATTGTTTTAACTTTTTAAAAAAATAGAGACAGGGTCTTGCTCTGTTGCAACTTTTTTTTTTTTTTTTTTTTTTGAGACAAAGTCTTACTCTGTCACTCAGGCTGGAGTGGAGTGGCATGATCTCAGCTCACTGCAGCCTCCGCCTCCCAAGCTCAAGCAATTCTCCTGCCTCAGCCTCCCAAGTAGCTGGGATTACAGGCACCTGTCACCATATCTGGCTAATTTTTGTATTTTTAGTAGAGATGGGATTTCACCATGTTGGCTAGGCTGGTCTTGAACTCCTGGTCTCAAATGATCCGCCTGCCTCAGCCTCCTGAAGTGCTGGGATTACAGGCATGAGTCACCATGTCTCTATATTTTTTTAAAGAGATGGGGTCTTGTTCTGTCACCCAGGCTGGAATACAGTGGCGCAATCATGGTTCACGGTAGCCTCAAACTCCTAAGTTCGAGAGATCCTCCCACGTTAGCCTCCCAAATAGTTAGGATTACAGGCATGTGTCACCGTACCTGGCTAATTTTTAAGTTTTAAATTTTTTGTAGAAATGAAGTCTCACTATGTTGCCCAGGCTGGTGTCAAACTCCTGGCCTCAAGCAATCCTCCTGCCTTGGCCTCCCAAAGCACTGAGATTACAAGCAAGAGTCACTGTACCTGGGTTTCTTTTGACATTTAATAAGTCAAGACCTTTTTTTCTTTCTTTTTTTTTTTTTTTAAGATAGGGTCTGGCTCTGTCACCCAGGCTGGAGTGCAATAGCGTGATCTCAGCTCACTACAACCTCCACTTCCTGGGTTCAAGTGATCCTCCCACCTCAGCCTCCCAACTAGCTGGGACCACAGGTATGCGCAACCACACCCAGATAATTTTTGTATTTTTAGTAAAAACGGGATTTCGCCCTGTTGGCCAGGCTGGTCTTCAACTCCTGACCTCAAACGATCTGCCTACCTTGACTTCCCAAAGTGCTTGGATGACAGGTGTGAGCCACCACATCCAGCCCAAGACCTTTTGCTTTTAGTTATTATGAATCTATTAAACTTGTCACTTAATTTACCTCTCTAAATTAAAAGAAGTAGATAATCTTATAAATGTATTTAACAAGGAATTTGACAAGGAGGAAAATCCTCCAAAAATAAGGCTATCAAGAAAAAGAGGTCTTGGCTGGGCATGGTGGCTCATGCCTGTAATCCCAGCACTTTGGGAGGCTGAGGCAGGAAGACAGATTGAGCCCAGGAGTTTGAGACCAGCCTGGACAACATAGTGAGACCCCCAACTCTACAGGAAAAAAAAAAAAAGAAAGAAAGAAAGAAAAAGAGGCTTGTTGAAAATAAAGAAAACTATTATTTATGTTCCTATAATATACCAGGACTGTGGTAGGTGGTTTCATATTATCCCATCTAATCAGCAAACTAAATCTGGTAAAGCCTATTAAAATTTTAGATAAACTTATAAACACATACATACCATGTTTGATAAAGCTACTCTGTCTTTAGGAACAACCAATGAGATATCAAAAGTTGCTTTGATAGCAGGCTCATCCCAGCAAGGAAAAGCCCTCCGGGCATCAGTAGCCTTAAGAAAGGAATATGAAATATAAATACCTTAGAATTAACCTAACAAGTTATTTCATAAAGCAGTCGCCATTTCCCTCTGTCATTCATTCATTCCCTTGTTCAAATATTTACTTTCTCTTCAGTGCCAGGCAACAAGCTAGGCATTAACTAGAAAGAAAAGACAACACTTGCTACCACTGCCATTCCAGCATAAAAATTATCCAGGAACTATGTCTGCTATGGATTTTAACAATATATTATAATTATTTACAATTAAATTTTTGTTTACATTTTAACATTTCAAATTTAATGCAAATGCCTTCAAATCAATAATGTTAACATAACAGAGCACAGAACAGTAAAGAGTATGCTATAAGAATTCAACGTTGGGAAAACATGGTAAGTTGTCTCTCTGGTTTTTATTTTTTAATTAAAAATAAAAATATTCTTAATCTTTGATGTGCTTTGTTCTTTATCTGGAATGGCAGCAATAGGAATAAAGACAGATACTCTATCAATTCAAAACAGGTCATTCATTTAATGGCACTTCCATGTGCTACACATAAAACTGTCGCCACTTGACCTACTTGAGTCCTTATTCTTTCATTAAAAATTTTAAGAAGAGCAAACTTATGAAAGCAAAATAAAACTTAGTGGTTCTGCAGGGTATCAGTTATAAAAGAAGGAAACTTTAGTAAACAGAATGTTCCATTTATTTAGTAAATAAAATGGAACCAATGACAAGATTCTGTATCATGAAAAGAAACAACAGGCCAGGTGTGATGGCTCACGCTTGTAATCCCAGCACTTTGGGAGCCAAGGTGGGTGGATCACCTGAGGTCAGGAGTTCGAGACCAGCCTGGTCAACATGGTGAAACTCCCATCTCTACTAAAAATACAAAAATATGCCAGGCGTAGTGACACATGCCCGTAATCTCAGCTACTCAGGAGGCTGAGGCAGGAGAATGGCTCGAACCTGGGAGGCGGAGGTTGCAGTGAGCCAAGATCCAGCCTGGGTGACAGAGCAAGACTCCGATTCAAAAAAAAAAGAAAGAAAGAAAGAAAGAAAAACGAAGAGGTAGAAAAAGCTTATAGAAAAGGGTTTCTCCAAGGAAAAAATTTTAGATGGCTGACTACATTCTCAAAAACATTAAATAATGAATTCTATCAATGAATAAATAAGACATCTGAAAAGAAGGGAGAGTATATGGAAAGAAATGGCAGCACAGAAGCATTTAAATTAGAAGTAGCAGCAGTAGAGAAATGAATTTATACTAGAGGAAATTAAACTAATGACATAGATAACAAGATTTAAGTTTGAAAATATCTAAAGGACAAAGTGATAAAAGCAATTAAACCTACATTTGAGAGACAGATCCTAGAGCTAAACAGTATTAACTGAGAAGGTAATGGAACGGATATCACAGTGAAGATATAACAGAAAAACTCACGCTGAAAAAATATCTGAATCTAAAAATCAATAGGGTTCACCAAGTACTATGCAAAAATCAATGAAAAGTGAACACCTGGTTTAAAAAACAGTTTAATTTTCAAAGTCAAGATATAATTTAACAAGCAAGCAGGAAGAAAATAAAGCAAAATGAAACAACATCTTACCTACAAAGGAAGGAGTAACATTTTAGTCTGTGACCCCTCCTCTTGAAAAAGTGAGATGTAAAAGACTTTGGAACAATATTCACAGACTTTTGAAAGTGAAAAATTGTAAGCCGATTGTACTACTCTTACAATTGAACGAGTTGGGCCTATTACTCATGGCAAGAGATAACTCACACCATAGGAAACCACTGGTGTCTCCGTAAGAATGTAAGAAAGAACCCATCACACGATTTGGGATTTGGTTTACATGATTTGGAAGAGGGTCTAAGTAAGCAGGGATTCACTCTAGACTGAGTGCTGCAAGAAGTCCTATGAGGCAATTCGATGGGTAGGTATCTCAATAAATCTTAACTATACAGAGGCCAGACTAGAGCAAATCTAAAACTGTAATTGGTAAAGAAGCAGTAGTCACTCATTTTAACTGAGAGATGGAGATGTTTGTTATTTTGCAGGTAGCATAGTGATCTTGTATGCACTGTGCCTAGGCAAAATTATGGATGCCCTTGTCTCACTTTATTATGGTCTCAAGTAGCCTTGTCTAAAGTTGGTATTCTGTAATATTATGTCTAATAGGGAGAATAACATGGGCTAGCTGTGAGTGCCAGACAACTTCTGGATGTCAAAAGTCGCTCTTTTTACTTTTTTTCCATCAACAAATCTATATACCCACTAAATCTGGTCATGTATAAAGGCAAATGAAAAATTTTTCAGATATGCAAAGGCTCAGGAATTACATTACCCACATACCTTCTCCTAAAAAAAATTGTTTAGAGACATACATCAGCCAACCATTCCAGGATGAAGTGTTCAAAGCAGGTAGAGACAGGCATTGGAATCATTCAAACATAGAATTAAACCTAAATATCTGTGGCAAATATTATTCTAAACAGAAGGTAACATAAAATTATTGAAAGAGAAGATACATCAGGTAAAACAAATTAGGAGTAAACTGGATAAAAAAGTTCAGGTTATCCCAAACAAGCAAACAATATAGGGATATGGGCAGAAACATAAGAATGGATATCATGAATTATTTCTTTATCCATATTGAAATTTATAGAAATAAATTTAATTAGATTTAACACTTAAAAGTACGACTAGCAGATTCAAAACAATTTATATAATTTGCAAATACTTGATAAATAAAAATCACCCTGGCCTATGTAGGACAGTAAATATATATATATACACACACACACACACACACACACACACACAGAGAAAAAAGAAAAAAAAAATCAAAGACAGCACAGATACTACAGTAAGATAAAAGATGTCAAAGAAGGAAAGCAATGCTAGAAAACAGCTAATAATGCTGTAGGAAAAGCCATAGATATCAAACACTAAGAGGACAATTTTAAGAAAGGTACACAGTTTACAGGCAATTCAGGTATCAAAATGTGTCGTGTGTTTCAGTGTGTGTGTGTGTATAACTGTATATAATCACTCCCCACTCCGTACCCTTAATTCCCTCCTTTCTGTAGGCTAAATATAAAATAAAAATTCTATTTTTATTAGATTGTGAATTATTATTTATTAGTTGTGAATACAATCATGGCCAAGGGCACCTAGCCTCAAATAATCACCCCACATAATAAAACACAGCTTTGTCAGAATGCCTAATTTAAGAATAATACTATTTTAGAGAAGAAAAACCCATACCTCAAACTGTGTTACAGCAGCATAGCGCACCTCTCCAGAAGGGGTAGTATATTTACTTCTATAGAAACCTTTCATTTTGTCATTCAGCTCTCCAACAAAATCTATCTTTAAGGTTCCTGTACCTGTGATTGAAGATAAATAAAACACACTTTTATGGAGATGTTAAACACAGTTATCAAAAATATATCCTCAAGACACTATATTCAGTTAGCTATTTACAATGTTCAAATCATTCCTTCTTTTTCAAATATTCCTCCTGGCAATGGAGAGAATACAGTACTTACTAAAGTAAAAGGCAGACTAATCCTAAAATAACTCTTGAAAGTCATGTTTAGGGTTACTGCCTAGAAAGTTATTAACTTAGCCTGAAACTACCAATATGTGAAAATAAGAACAAAAAAGGAAGCAAACATTTATTTTTAAATGCCTGACATGTGCTATTGTGCATAGTGCTTTTAAAATATATATAATTACTTATAAACCTGGAAGTAGATATTGTCCCCATTTTTTCAGATGAGGAAACTGAGGCTGAGAAGCTAAATAACTTGCCCAAATGTCATACAATTAGTAAGTAATGAGAATGGGATAAAATGTTTAAGTCCAGAATTCATGCTGTCTGCCAATTATACATGTGAATTGGTCCTTTTACACAACTTCATGCATAGAAAGAGAAATGTAGCCAATTACTCTATCATCAAGATAAGACACTAAATGTTTACTCCAAATGGAACACTGATTCCATAATTTTGTAAGGAGCTATAGGGAAGACTAATGATCTGATGAGCAACAGGGCATAAAACAAATTCTTACAAGTCACCTCAATCATTTGAAATCTGACAAAGAAATACATTTAATTAATAAATTATTAAATGCAAATAAAAATACAACTTAAATATGTATTCTATTGTTGTATAAGAGCAAAAATAATTTAGACAAAAAATGTGAGCTTTTTTGAGTTTATTAGTTTCTTTTTACAACATAAAAAATTGTAATTATTATCTAGTAATCATCTGCTAAATACAGATGCATGGCAAAACAGTAATCCCATTCTGTGTTTTACAAATCAAGTCACAAAAAAAGTAGAGGAATGTTGACTTTTTAGTTGATCCTTTTAAAGGCCCTACTTATATCAAGACTTAAAGCATGAGAAGTCTAACAAATCAAAGATAGGGCATGACTATAAAGTAATTAACCAATCATACCAAACTTTTATATCCTAATGTTTCAAATTGTCATTTTGGAATGCTGAAGAGCAATAACATTTGACATTGTTCAAAATGTTATGACTTTCTCTTTTTTTTTTTTTTAAGACAGAGGCTCACTCTGTTGCCCAGGCTAGAGTACAGTGATGCAATCTCGGCTCACTGCAGCCTCCGCCTCCTGGGTTCAAGCAATTGTTGTGCCTCAGCCTCCTGAGTAACTAGGACTACAGGCGGGTACCACCATGCCTGGCTAATTTTTGTATTTTTAGTAGAAACAGGGGTTCACCATATTGGCCAGCTGGTCTCAAACTCCTGGCCTCAAGTGATCCGCCCACCTCGGCCTCCCGAAGTGTGGGATTACAGGAATGAGCCACTGTGCCCGGCCCCTCTGACA
>NW_012102832.1:226876-245563 GCF_000951045.1 Mandrillus leucophaeus
ACACACACACACACACACAGAGAAAAAAGAAAAAAAAAATCAAAGACAGCACAGATACTACAGTAAGATAAAAGATGTCAAAGAAGGAAAGCAATGCTAGAAAACAGCTAATAATGCTGTAGGAAAAGCCATAGATATCAAACACTAAGAGGACAATTTTAAGAAAGGTACACAGTTTACAGGCAATTCAGGTATCAAAATGTGTCGTGTGTTTCAGTGTGTGTGTGTGTATAACTGTATATAATCACTCCCCACTCCGTACCCTTAATTCCCTCCTTTCTGTAGGCTAAATATAAAATAAAAATTCTATTTTTATTAGATTGTGAATTATTATTTATTAGTTGTGAATACAATCATGGCCAAGGGCACCTAGCCTCAAATAATCACCCCACATAATAAAACACAGCTTTGTCAGAATGCCTAATTTAAGAATAATACTATTTTAGAGAAGAAAAACCCATACCTCAAACTGTGTTACAGCAGCATAGCGCACCTCTCCAGAAGGGGTAGTATATTTACTTCTATAGAAACCTTTCATTTTGTCATTCAGCTCTCCAACAAAATCTATCTTTAAGGTTCCTGTACCTGTGATTGAAGATAAATAAAACACACTTTTATGGAGATGTTAAACACAGTTATCAAAAATATATCCTCAAGACACTATATTCAGTTAGCTATTTACAATGTTCAAATCATTCCTTCTTTTTCAAATATTCCTCCTGGCAATGGAGAGAATACAGTACTTACTAAAGTAAAAGGCAGACTAATCCTAAAATAACTCTTGAAAGTCATGTTTAGGGTTACTGCCTAGAAAGTTATTAACTTAGCCTGAAACTACCAATATGTGAAAATAAGAACAAAAAAGGAAGCAAACATTTATTTTTAAATGCCTGACATGTGCTATTGTGCATAGTGCTTTTAAAATATATATAATTACTTATAAACCTGGAAGTAGATATTGTCCCCATTTTTTCAGATGAGGAAACTGAGGCTGAGAAGCTAAATAACTTGCCCAAATGTCATACAATTAGTAAGTAATGAGAATGGGATAAAATGTTTAAGTCCAGAATTCATGCTGTCTGCCAATTATACATGTGAATTGGTCCTTTTACACAACTTCATGCATAGAAAGAGAAATGTAGCCAATTACTCTATCATCAAGATAAGACACTAAATGTTTACTCCAAATGGAACACTGATTCCATAATTTTGTAAGGAGCTATAGGGAAGACTAATGATCTGATGAGCAACAGGGCATAAAACAAATTCTTACAAGTCACCTCAATCATTTGAAATCTGACAAAGAAATACATTTAATTAATAAATTATTAAATGCAAATAAAAATACAACTTAAATATGTATTCTATTGTTGTATAAGAGCAAAAATAATTTAGACAAAAAATGTGAGCTTTTTTGAGTTTATTAGTTTCTTTTTACAACATAAAAAATTGTAATTATTATCTAGTAATCATCTGCTAAATACAGATGCATGGCAAAACAGTAATCCCATTCTGTGTTTTACAAATCAAGTCACAAAAAAAGTAGAGGAATGTTGACTTTTTAGTTGATCCTTTTAAAGGCCCTACTTATATCAAGACTTAAAGCATGAGAAGTCTAACAAATCAAAGATAGGGCATGACTATAAAGTAATTAACCAATCATACCAAACTTTTATATCCTAATGTTTCAAATTGTCATTTTGGAATGCTGAAGAGCAATAACATTTGACATTGTTCAAAATGTTATGACTTTCTCTTTTTTTTTTTTTTAAGACAGAGGCTCACTCTGTTGCCCAGGCTAGAGTACAGTGATGCAATCTCGGCTCACTGCAGCCTCCGCCTCCTGGGTTCAAGCAATTGTTGTGCCTCAGCCTCCTGAGTAACTAGGACTACAGGCGGGTACCACCATGCCTGGCTAATTTTTGTATTTTTAGTAGAAACAGGGGTTCACCATATTGGCCAGCTGGTCTCAAACTCCTGGCCTCAAGTGATCCGCCCACCTCGGCCTCCCGAAGTGTGGGATTACAGGAATGAGCCACTGTGCCCGGCCCCTCTGACATTCTTTTGAATGATCTCAAAGTCAAATATTCATCTTATAAAATTGAATTTGCTTTTGGAAAGGACCAAAAGTTACAAGGAGTGCAAGTCTACAGAATAAGTGAATGACAAACTACAAATTGTTTCTAGCATGATGCCTCAAACTGGTTCTGAAAGTAATTTAAGTGAAAATTTCAGACTTTTAGAGCAAAGTCATCACCAATGAAAGTACTATATTCTTAATGATTCTGAGAAAAATACAACTCAACTGAAGCTTAATTGAATAGACATTTGTAATGTTTATTTTTTAAAAATCAGATATTTGTGAATATCTAAAGAGGACAATGAATACTTTTTTCTTTAAAGAGAATGACAGGTTACTGGGACAGTATATATGAATATAGTAAAATCACTGATAATTCTAAATGATGCTAAAAATTAAACTATAACGCAAAATTTAAATTAAAAATTTTTAATTTCTATTTTCTTTAGAAATTCACTTAGTTTTTTAAAAAAGCAAATGTATTCACATTAATAAAGTTTGCAAAGAAGTAGTCTAACAGATTATAAAAACCTACTACCTTTAATGGAAACTATATGATGGAATTTTATGTTACAATTCCATAAGTGGAATTGCCCAATCTGTTTCACTAAGTCAATCAACTGTTAAGATGTTTTTTAAAAATAATTCATATTTCATGGTAAATCTACTTGCATTTTTTCCTAGTTGGAACAAAAGTGGATTTAAAACTCATAACTAAATAAGAAAGGCTGCTTACACTTTTACTCGGTTTTAAATCTCCAAGGCCATCAAACCATAACAAGATATTGACAGTGACCACTTCCAAAAAGTGGCATACTAAACAAAATACAAAGTATTGGAAAGAGTTATTACCTGAAATTCAAACAAAACACAAGTTAAAGTATTTAAAAATCATTAATAAATTTAATTAGTGTCACATTATATGATACCAATTACAAAGTATTTACTTACTATTCAAATAGTAGAATTTTAGGGCAAGTAGGAGAAAAAAATGACTTTTTAATAAACTTCATTTATCAAATTTACACCATATTAATGAACTGATTGCCAAATTGTCTAATTTTATACCTACCAACACACAAAATTTACACCACTTCCTCAAATTAGATACCTTATTTCATATCCAATGTGTGAAATATTTATTTGTTTGGGGTTATAAACCTTTTGAAACATACATCAAGCTCATTTATAATGTAAACAACTGAAAAATTGGGACTTCCATCAAAAACCTTAAATGTTTAAAGCTTAGGAGAGTGTAACAATTGTAAAACCTGGAATAAATCTTGAAATACTTTAATAATAAGAAATTTAATGAGCCTACTAAATGCTATAAAAATAAAGAGATTAATTTATACAAAAAGGGAATAAAGGTCTTTGCCTTTGTGTCACTACTTCTTTTTATCTTTTGGAAATGGAGTCTCAGTCTGTCACCCAGGCTAAAGTGCAGTGGTGCGATCTCGGCTCACTGCAACCTTCGGCTCCCAGGTTCAAGCAATTCTCCTGCCTCAGCCTCCTGAGCAGCTGGAACTACAGGCGTGTGCCACCAGGTCTGACTAATTTTTGTTTTTAGTAGAAAAAGGGTTTCGCCATGTATCACCACTTTTTATTACCTTGTTTTTGACTCTTCAAAATGCTGACAACTACCAGTGTTTCTCCATATAAAAGCCATTCTCAGGACCCTTAGCCACTAATTCTAAGGTGGTTAGACCTTACAATAATTATGGTAATTTAATCACTATTCCAGAATGGTGCCAATTTCAGAAAAGTAGGTTTTACTTAGCTGTATAATAGCTTGCATTACTGTTAAATTTGATGACGCTAAACACAAAGGTTATTAATGTCCTCCTAAGATAAGCTCAGTATTTGCTTCAATATCAGATAGATCACTTGTGCAATCTGTCTTGAAAAAGATTAACTTCATTCTTAAAGCAAACCTTGGGAAAATGTGAAAGCCAATGATTTCAAGCAGATATTCAGTAATTCAATATTGTTGGCCAGGCATGATGGTTCACACCTGTAATCCCAGCACTCTGGAAGGCCGAGGCAGGCGGATCACGAGGTCAGGAGATCAAGACCATCATGGCTAATACGGTGAAACCCCGTCTCTACTAAAAATACAAAAATAAAATTAGCCGGGTTTGGTGGCGAGCACCTGTAGTCCCAGCTACTCGGCAGGATGAGACAGGAGAATGGCGTGAACCCAGGAGGCAGAGTTTGCAGTGAGCTGAGATCATGCCACTGCACTCCAGCCTGGGCAACAGAACAAGACACCGTCTCAAAAGAAAAAATAGTAATAGTGACAATAATAATTCAATATTGTCACATCTGCAAGATAATTTTTCTGTTCTAATATTTACATCATTGTTATATTAGCTCGAAATTGTTATACTGGCCAAAAATGTCAAAAATTATGTTAAATTATACTATACTAATGGTCATAACCTTCTCTGACTTGTTTCTGTTATTATTTGAAATAGCTTCACCATTTAGCATGTCTGCTGTAAACAGACCTTATCAAGAATGATGCATCTCTTATATACTACTATAAATGGCCTCCAATATTTACAGTTAAGGGGAAGAGAAGAAAGGTGCAGAACATTATGTATGGCATGGTGATTTCTGTGTTCTTAAAAAGTATAAATGCTTACAAAAGCAGGGTATTGTTTTGAAAGGAAAATTTCATTTCATTCCGTTGAGGAATGGAGATGAGAAAGAAGACAGGGTAGAATGGCAAACAAAATTTCACTGATAGCATTTGAATTTCAAACTATGTAAACGTACTATGTTTTTGAAATATTTAATTTGAAAAATAAAGATAGCACAATGTGGTGGTTAAAAGTGCAGACTTTTGAGTTAAACTGCTTGGGTTTAAATCCCAGCCATGCTACTTACTAGCTATGTTACCTTGGACAAATTATTTAAGTTAATGAAATCATTTTTCTGCCTTAGTTTATCTATAAAATAGAAGTAACAGAATCTGGCTGGCATACTGGCTCATGCCTGTAATCTCAACATTTGGGAGGATAGCAAGATCCTCACTCTGAGGTAGGAGGATCACCTGAGGCCAGGCATTTGAGACCAGCCTAGGCAACATAATGAGACCCTGTCTCTACAAAAAAAATTTAAAAATTAACCAGATGCAGTGTCATGTGCATGCAGTCCTAGCTACACGGGAGGCTGAAGTGGGAGAATCACTTAAGCCCAGGAGTTTGAGGCTGCAGTGAGGCATGACTGCACCACTACACTCTAGCCTGGGTGACAGAGGGACTTTGACACAAAAAAAATCCACCTCAAAAGGTTGTTGAAAGGATTAAATAAATTAATATTTCTGAGGCACTTAAAACAGTACTTGGCACAGATTATGTCTCGTGTGTGTGTGTGTGTAATACATATGTTCTATCATGTTAGAAGTTTCTGTCTACTCTTCCCTGAATTCTAGCAAATAAACTGATTCCTTTTGACAAATATAGAATGTTTAACTTTTTAAACTGAATGAACAATGGTTACCATATTTCCTAATGCTGAACAATTCAATCTATGCTTTTATTTTCTATACTGGCTAGGTTTATATATCTTTTGGGACTATTTTTAAATATCAGTTTTTTAATATTTCTGCCCCTCACTTATTTCATTTGTTTCTGCTCTTAAACCTTTCTTCTGCTTTCTCCAAGTTACCTTTTCTTTTTATGAGTTTAATGATTAGCTAATTAATTTTCAGTCTTTCTTCTTAACTAAATATCCTAACATTTTATCTGCATATGAAACATGTTTATCCCTCATGTTTCATATGTGGTAATTTCATTATTCAGTTCTAAATATTTTCTAATTTCCATAACAAGTCTTCTTTGACTCAATTATTCAGAGGTATAATTTCTCCAAATATATAAGAAGGTATTTTTTTCATTTCTCTTTTTCTATTGACTTCTAATTTTTTCACAGTGTAAACATAGAATATATATAGTCTGTAATTAATATAGATTTAAAACTCTAAAAATTTTTAAATTTCTGCCAGGCGCGGTTGCTCACGCCTGTAATCCCAGCACTTTGGGAGGCTGAGGTGGGTGGATCATGAGGTCAGGAGATTGAGACCATCTTGGCTAACACCGTGAAACCCCATCTCTACTAAAAATTCAAAAAATTAGCTGGGCGTGGTGGCAGGCACCTGTAGTCCCAGCTACTCAGAAGGCTGAGGCAGCAGAATGGTGTGAACCCGGGAGGCGGAGCTTGCAGTGAGCCGAGATCGCGCCACTGCACTCCAGCCTGGGCAACAGAGCGAGACTCCGTCTCAAAAAAAAAAAAAAAAAAAAAATTTAAATTTCTATCAAAGTAATAGTTCATAGTTTAAAATATGTAAGCTCCAGGTCCTGCTCAACACTACCCTACTCCCCACACCCTGCCCTTAGAAGCAACCAATTTCAAACTCTGTGACTTCTAAATGTCTTGCTTACATAGCTATTTTTTTCTATGACAGAGATACTCTTACTCTGTTACCCAGGCTTGAGGGCAGTGGTACAATCACGGCTCACTGCAGCCTTAAACTCCTGGGCAAGCAATCCTCCCACCTCAGCCTCCCAAAGTGTTGGGATTACAGGCATGAGCCACCACACACAGCCTATTTCTTCATTTTTCAACTATAGACATTTTCTCTTTACTCTAGAAAGTCATGCTTTAGCTAACCCATCTCCCACTCCAGTATCTTTTACAAAGAATCAAATTTTCCATGACCTTGCAAATCTGAAAATATCTTTATTGTACTCTGAAATTCAAAGTTGGGCTAGGTATGCAATCTTATGCTGAAAATCAGATTCATTTTGTATTTTGAATGAACAGCTTCATTAGAGTCTAAGTTTCCACTGTTTCTAACGGTAAATCTAGGACTACTCTGATTCCCAAATTGTAAAGGTAGTATGCTACCCACTTCCCTCCTATTGCCCCCTATGCCAGACAGGAACTTTTTGAGAGTTTTACTTTATCCCAAAAGTTCTAGAATTTGAGTCAGTGTGGGACTTTTTACATTTTTTAAGCTAGTCTCAATGTTGTACCTTTGCAAACTGAAGGCTCCTGCTCTATCAGTTCAAGGAAAATTTCTTGTCTTTTTCAAAATTTCTCTTCTGGCCAGGTGCAGTGGCACACGCCTGTAATCCGAGCATTTTGAGAGGCCGAAGTGAGCAGATCACCTAACGTCCGGAATTCGAGATCAGTCTGGCCAACATGGTAAAACCCTAACTCTACTAAAAACACAAAAATCAGCTGTGGTGGTGCGTGCCTGCAATCCCAGCTACCCAGGAGGCTGAGGGAGGAGAATCACCGGAACCCATGAGGCAGAGGTAGCAGTAAGCTAAGATCGTACCACTGCACTCCAGCCTGGGTGACAGAGTGAGACTCTGTTTCAAAAAAAAAAAAAAAAAAAAAATCCTCTTCCCATTTTCTCTGCTTTCTGGTTTACTACATGGATGTTGGTTCTGCTGGACTGGTTCTCAAATCTACTTTTGTGTTTTCTATCTGTTTTTCCTACTGCTTAGAAGTTTCCTCAACTTCATCTTTAAAACTTCTACTGGGTTTTTTATACCTCTTATAATTTACAAGTTTTCCTGCTGTTAATTCTTCCTATCTGATGGCATTCTGTCCTGTCCTTGTTTAATGAACGCAATGCTTTCTCTTAACTCTCTAAGGATAGTAATTAGCTTTGGGTTTTTTTTTTTTTTTTTTAACTTTCTTTAGATTTGTCTTTGCTTCTTCCAACTTCCTTTATTTCTATTATACTTAAAGTTTTGCTTTTTGCCCTATCTTTAATTAGAAACTTTCCTCAAACGTCTGTTAAATGCTACCCCAGGGACTCTGGGCTTGGTATGCTATTTGCTTTGGCCAATGAAATGTGAGTAGACATCAAGTATAACACCATCATATAGAAGTTTTATTTTTTATTTTATTTTTTATAGAGACAACGTCTCACTGTATTGCCCAGGCTGGTCTTGAACTCCTGGGCTCAAGCAATCCTCCCGCCTCAGCCTCCAAAAATGCTGGGATTACAAGCGTAAGTCACCACGCCTGGCCATGCAGAAGTTTTAAATGTGTCTTTGTGGTCTAGCTTTCTCCCCATACCTAAGCCTCTGCCCTCTGCCATGCATGATACAGACAGAGGCTGCTCGCTTACTACGGTCCTGGAAAGACAGTTGGGAGCCAAGTGGAGCCAGCGGAGTTGGTGATATGGCTGCATATGATCAGCAGTCTTCATGGCTCATGTGTAAGAAAGAAAGAAATCTCAGTGGTTATAAGCCACTAAGACTTGTGATCCTATTTGTGGGTTAAATTACACACATAAATTTATATATACATAGGAATATTTCTAGACAGATTTACCAGACAACGGAAGTAGAAGAAATCAGAGAATCTCCCTCCTTTTCATATTATATTCTTCAATAGCTTTTAACACATGTTCATGGCAAAACATTTTTCATTTTGTTTTGTTTTTTGAGACGGAGTCTCGCTCTGTTGCCCAGACTGGAGTGCAGTGGCACAATCTCAGCTTACTGCAAACTCCACCTCTCAGGTTCATGCCATTCTCCTGCCTCAGTCTCCCAAGCAGCTGGGACTACAGGCACCCACCACCACACCTGGCTAACGTTTTGTGTTTTTAGTAGAGACGGGGTTTCACCATGTTAGCCAGGATGGTCTTGATCTCCTGACCTTGTGATTCGCCCACCTTGGCCTCCCAAAGTACTAGGACTACAGGCGTGAGCCACTACGCCCGGCCCATTTATTTTTATAATTATTACACATAAAAGGCCTCCAAGAGCACTAAAAGACTAAACATCTCTGATTTGTTTTTTTCTAAAAGTAATTTTATATTAATTCAATAGATTCTCAGTAGGAAAATTCTGAAAATCAGATAAAAGACATAAATAAGAATAAAAATCACCAATTATGTCAATACTCAGACACAACCCAGACATAATTATCATTTTATTTGTGCCATTTAGAGACATGATTCATCACCTTAAATATGTAATTTTATATTCTGCTTTTCAATTTTACATTATAATAAGCACTTTACAGTGTTAAGAATTCACAAACCTCACTTTTAATTGCTAAGTATGTTTCACTATACAGATATGTCATTCCTGGCTTAATCACTTCCTTAGTGTTGAACAAATATATTAATTATAATTTTTTACTACCATAAGTAATATCTCAGACACTTCTGGGCATAAAGTATTTTCTGTATTTATGACTTTTCCTTGGGATATATATATTCCTATTAGCAGAATTGCTGGGTCAAAAGACGTGAGCATATTTAGGCTCTGGATATATTGCCAGGACACCTTTCAAAAAAATTACATGGATTTATACTCCCCTCAGCAATATCAAGGCAGCCATATCATTGGGAATTTTTAAAATTTCAGCTCACATGAGAAGCAAAAATTTCTCATTACTAGGAGGCTCAATATCTTTTCACATGTTTATTAGTCATTTACATTTTTTTCTTTTGAATTATCTTTTCCTTTTCATTTGCTCATTCATCAAAGTCTTAGTACTTCACCAACTGATTTGTATATAATTTCTTCCACATACACTAAGCTCAGAAAGTCTATTTCTTTGTGCTTTTATACCTAACAATAGTAACATATCAACGTATCTTTCTTTCTGTGCACTCTGTAACATAATACCTATCTGATCTCTGGTTGTACATTAAAATTATCTGTGACCATGCACTTCGGGGATTTGGATTCAATTAGTAGAAGATGGGGAGCTAGGTAAAGGTATTTTGTTTGTTTATTTTAGACAGAGTCACACTCTATCACCCAGGCTGGAGTGCAGCGGCACGATCTCGGTTCACTGCAACCTCCACCTGCTGGGTTCTGGCGATTTTCCTGCCTCAGCCTTCCGAGTAGCTGGGATTATAAGGATGCACCACCACACCGGGTAATTTTTGTATTTTTTGGTAGAGACGAGGTTTTGCCATGTTGGCCAGGCTGGTCTCTAACTCCTGGCCTCAAGTGATCTGCCCACCTTCACCTCCCAAAGCGCTGGGATTGCAGGTGTGAGCCACCACGCCTGGCCTAGGTAAAGGTATTTTTAAAAAGGTAAAACTGAAAAACAATCCATTACATTCTAGAGTAGAATGATCTTTAGTTTTTGTCCTGTTTTTCTCGGCTTGTTTGTTTAAAGAGAATATAGACTGACAGGAGGTGGAAACCTTGCTTTTCATAGCCCAACTTCCGTAGAAGGAAATGCTGGTGGCCCAAAAGTTGCAATAAAACTCTTTAAAAAGCTCTTAATATGGCTGGGCGCGGTGGCTTACGCCTGTAATCCCAGCACTTTGGGAGGCCAGGGCGGGCAGACTGCTTGAGATCAGGAGTTCAAGACCAGCTTGGCCAACATGGTGAAACCTTGTCTCTACTAAAAGTACAAAAAAATCAGCCAGTGTGGTGGCAGGCGCCTGTAATCCCAGCTACTCAGGAGGCTGAGGCAGGAGAATTGCTCAAACATGGAAGGTGGAGGTTGTAGTGAGTCAAGATCATGCCACTACACTCCAGCCTGGGCAACAGAGTGAGACTCTGTCAAAAAAAAAACACAGCTCTTAATACTTTATCTGTTAATAACAATGAGGGAAAAAATGGCATGCAATAAATTTCTCTGGAAGAAGTCAGATGTCACTGTATTCATCACGAGATTTTACAAAAGCCATGTCTCTCACCTGTTTGCAGAGTACTAGGGAAAGACAAGGTGACTTTTTCATCCTCATTCTGATAGTTAAATCCTGTAGCATGTATTTCTGGAATAAGAAAAAAAAAATTACTTCACAATTCTGACTGGCCTGACAAGAAGAAATCAAGACTGCAACATTTTCAAAAGCAAATTCTCTACAAAGACTAAATATTCTTAATTTGGTGAATTAAGTTCCTATTAGCAAGAGTTTCATTTCAAATTAGCCTATTCTAGGCTACATTACCTACATTAAATATGCTCCTTAAAAATAACTACAAATTCTTTATAAATTCACAAAACGTCAGTGATGTACAAGAAACAAGGCTTTATAAATGTGATGCTTTTCTATCAGATTCCTGTGTGACTATAATATTGTGATATTGCCATCTTACTCATGAACATTTGAGACGTGGCAACTTGTCAAGATTTCAGTGTTAAAGATACATCAAGAAAAAGTCTGTTCCCCTAAAGATAAGTAGCAATTCAAACTAAGATATAAATCATACCCACTTCTGGTAAAATTCTTTGTTGTGGCTGGGCGCGGTGGCTCACACCTGTAATCCCAGCACTTTGGGAGGCCAAGTCAGGCAGGTCACCTGGGGTCAGGAGTTCAAGACCAGCCTGACCAACACAGAGAAACCCCGTCTCTACTAAAAAATACAAAACTAGCCAGCTGTGGTGGTGCATGCCTGTAATCCCAGCTACTTGGGAGGCTGAGGCAGGAGAATCACTTGAACCCAGGAGGCAGAGGTTGCAGTGGGCCAAGATTGCATCATTGTACTCCAGCTTAAACAACAGCAGCCAAACTCTGCCTCAAAAAACATATATATTATTCGTTGTTACATGAAAACAGGTGTGCAAATTGAATTAAGGCTTTGACTTACTTTCTGCCAGGAATGAGAAGAGACTGCTTATTTGACTGATACTTTAGGATGCTTGGACATGTTAGGGAAATAACCAAAGAGACCAACTTCCAACTATGTCCTATACCCATTCCAAATGAAAAGCTGGCCAATCAGGCCAGAAACGATGGCTCACACCTATAATCCCAGCATTTTGGGAGGCCAAGGAGTATGGATCACCTGAGGTCAGGAGTTCGAGAACAGCCTGGTCAACATGGCAAAACCCCATTTTTACTAAAAATACAAAACTTAGCCAGGTATGGTGGCAAACGCCTGTAGTCCCAGCTATGCGGGAGGCTAAGGCATGGTAATTTAGAATCACTTGAACCCAGGAGGCAGAGGGTGCAGTGAGCCAAGATTGTGCCGCTGCACTCCAGCCTGGGTGACAGAGCAAGACTCTGTCTCAAAAAAAGAAAAAAAAAAAGTATAAGGGAGGATGTAGAAAAGCTGGAGCATATATTGCTAGTGGGAATGTAAAATGGTGCAGCCACTTTTGGAAAACAGTTTGGCAATTCCTCAAAAAGTTAAATATAGAGGTATCATGTAATACAGCAATCCCATTCCTAAGTATATATCCAAGAGAAATGAAAACACATGTCCACATAATGTTTGTATACAAATGTTCATAATAGCATTATTTATAATAGCCCCACAATTAAAACAACTCAAATGTCCATCAACTGATGGAATAGATAAAATGTGGTATATCCATACAACTGAATGTTATTTGACAATAAAAAGAAATGAAATAGCTGACACATGCTACAACATGAATAACCTTGAAAACATTATACTAAGAAACCAGCCACATATTTGTCCGTAACAAGGCAATCTATGGAGGCTGAAAGTAGATTCATGGTTGCCTAGGGCTAGGTGACAGAGGGGAAATAGGGAGGGTACTTTCTTTCTGGAGAGTAAAGAAAGTGTTCTAAAATTGATTCTGATGACGGCTATATAACTCTGTAAATCGACTAAAAATTACTGAATTGTATGCTTTAAATATTAATAGATTACATGTATGGTATGTGAATTATACATCGATAAAGCTATCATTGAGGCAGGGAGAAGGGAAAGTATTACAGAAAGACAAGGGAGGGGAGGTGGGCATGAGTACCTTATCAGTCACAGGATGATATGGGTAACAATGATTCAGATTACGTAACGTATTACAGGCAAGATGCCCATAATTCTTCCTTTCTTTTATCAATCACCCAAATATAGGATTTCAAATGTTTCTATTGTCACTATGGTTCACACATTTTTATAAAGCCAAAATCTCTACAAAACCAATTAAGAAACTATAATTTCAGATTTTAAAAGGCCTTTAATAAATCCTCGAATCAAATCTTCCTCATTTTATAGTGAAGAAAATGAGACGTATAAAGTTAATGGTTTGTCAAATGTTAACTAGCTAGACTACAACTCAGTTTCCTTACTTCTATTGCCAAAATTATTTCTACAGTCATAAGCTAGCTCCTAAATTTGTTCGGTTTTGTTTTGTTTTTTTGAGACAGGATCTCACTTTGGTTGCCCAGGCTGGAGTACAGTGGCGCTATCTCAACTCACTGCAGCCTTTCCCATCAGGTTCGGGAGATTCTCCCACCTCAGCCTGCAGGGTAGCTGGGACTACAGGCGTGGGGTGCCACTAGGCCCATCTAATTTTTTGTGTTTTTAGTAGACACAGGGTTTCACCATGTTGCCCAGCCTGGTCTCAAATTCCTGGACTCAAGCAATCTACCCACCTCAGCCTCCCAAAGTGCTGGAATTACAGGGGTGAGCCACAGTGCCTGGTCCAGCTCCTAAATTTGAATAGAAATCAAATTTGACAAGAATCACTTCAATGCTTAAGAATGGTCCTTTCTGGGCTGGGTGCGGTGGCTCACGCCTGTAATCCCAGCACTTTGGGAGGCCGAGGTGGGTGGACCATGCATGCCTGGTGGTGCATGCCTGTTAGCTACTTGGGAGGCTGAGGCAGGAGAATCGCTTGAACCTGGGAGGCGGAGGTTGCAGTGAGCCGAGACTGCGCCACTGCACTCCAGCCTGGGAGACAGAGTGAGACTCCGCATCAAAAAAAAAAAAAAAAAGAAAGAAAGAAAGAAAAATACCTACAGCTGTTGAATAAAAAGGTAAACAACCCAATTTAAAAATGGCAAGACTAGGCCGGGCGCGGTGGCTCAAGCCTGTAATCCCAGCACTTTGGGAGGCCGAGACGGGCGGATCACGAGGTCAGGAGATCGAGACCATCCTGGCTAACACGGTGAAACTCCGTCTCTACTAAAAAATACAAAAAACTAGCCGGGCGCGGTGACGGGCGCCTGTAGTCCCAGCTACTCGGGAGGCTGAGGCAGGAGAATGGCGTGAACCCGGGAGGCGGAGCTTGCAGTGAGCTGAGATCCGGCCACTGCACTCCAGCCTGGGCGGCAGAGCGAGACTCCGTCTCAAAAAATAAAATAAAATAAAATAAAATAAAAATAAAAATAAAAATGGCAAGACTTAAACTTCACAAATGAAAATATATAAATGGCCAAAAAAAAAAAGCACATAAAAAAAGTGTTCAACATTATTAGTCATTAAGGAAAGGCAAATTAAAATCAAAATGACATATCACTACACATCCACTATTAAATGACTGACAATAAAAATGTTGTCCAGGGCCAGGCATGGTGGCTCTTGCCTGAAATCCCATCACTTTGGGAGGCCAAGGCAGGAGGATCGCTTGAGCCTAGGAGTTCAAAACCAGCCAGGGCAACACAGGAAAAATAAAAAAAAAATTAGTCAGACATAGTGGCACAAACCTATGATCGCAGCTACTCCAAAGGCAGAGACAAGAGCATTGCTGAAGCCTACGAGTTTGAAGCTAGAGTGAGCCATGATCATGCCACTGCACTCCCATCTAGGTGACAGAGTGAGACCCTGTCTCAAAAGAGAAAAAAAAAAATGTGCAGGGTGTAGCACAATAACTAGAAGTCATGCTGCTGGTGCCTCTTTTACGATTCAAAGACCGCAAACATTTTCCAACCCCAGGGTTTCTGAATCTGCTTGCAAAGTCTTTCTCCAGATATCTAAACACTTTATGTCATTCAGGCCTCTGCTTAAATCACCTTTTTTTTTTTTTTTTTTTGCAGACAGGGTCTCACTCTGTTGCCCAACCTGGAGTACAGTGGTACCATCTCAGCTCACTGCAACCTTGACCTCTCAGGTTCAAGTGTTCCTATCAACCCAGTCTCCCAAATAGCTGGGACTACAGGCTCCCACCACCACACCCGACTAATTTTTTTATAGACATGGGGTTTCACCATGTTGCCCAGGCTGGCCTCAAACTCCCGAGCTCAAGCGATCCTCCTGCCTCAGCCTCCCAAAGTGCAGGGATTACAGGCATGAACCACCACACAAAGCCTCAAATCACTTTTTTTTTTTTTTGAGATGGAGTCTCGCTACATTGCCCAGGCTGGCATGTAGTGGCATGATCTCGGCTCACTGCAACCTCCGCCTCCCAGGTTCAAGCGCTTCTGCCTCAGTCTCCCAAGTACCTGGGACTACAGGCGCACACCACCACGCCTGGCTAATTTTTGTATTTTTAGTAGAGACAGGGTTTCAGCACATTGGCCAGGACGGTCTTGGTCTCTTGACTTCATAATCTGCCCGCCTCGGCCTCCCAAAGTGCTGGGATTACAGGCGTGAGCCACTGCACCCGGCCTCAAATCACTTATTTAAAGATCTGTTCTATCAACTTGAAGAACAATCCTCACTCTATACCCTCTTGTGATTTTACAGCACTTATCACTACTTTATATCACATATTTGCTTGTTGCCTATCTTCTTAAATATCAGAAATGTTGATGCTTGGTTTTGTTCACAGCTCTACTTCCAATGCCAGCGGTTTCTGGCACATAGTGTGTGTTCTGTAAATATCTGTAGAATGAATGAATCATTCAAAAGCAACAGACTAAGTAATTATGTCATGGAGATCATTAATGTTACTCATATGAAATATATTAATGAAAAATCACATCTACTAATGTTATGTGAATAGAGACATGGCTAGGGATAAAATTTCCAGTCACAACATAATATATGGGTTCGAATAAGGATCTATCTCAAACACCTTAGAAGATAATAATTGCTCTGGAACTGTTAGATTGTCAAAGAGTAGAAACCCATAAATATTGAAGATGCATATGAGAAGTCTGACGAGGTTTCACTGGAGAAAAAAGTATTTCTAAATTAATGTTTACATTAATACTAATATGCAATTAGTATATATATTATAGTAATACATAATACTGATGATAAATGAATATTCACTAATAACTAATATAGTTTGCAATATATTCATATTTGGAAATGTATACATATGTAAATTAAGCATTGTAAATAGACACTTTATATAGTGTATCAGTACAACTTAAACTTGATCAAAAACTTTTTAAAATGTAATATGACAGAATCTTATAAGGTATACATGATTATTCAATTAACTAAGCCTCTGTTTCCACACCTATAAAATTAAAATCATATCATTACCTAATTCTTTCTTTTTAAAATTGAGATAAAGGTCTCACTATGTTGTGCAGGCTGGTCTCAAACTCCTGGGCTCAAGCACTGGCAATCCTCCTACCTCAGTCTCCTGAGTAGCTGAGATTATAGGAGTATACCATTGTGCCTGGCACCTGCTTCTTAATTAAAGATTGGGGGCCAGGCACGGTGGCTCACACTTGTAATCCCAGCACTTTGGGAGACCGAGGTGGGAGGATCACTTGAGGTCAGGAGTTCGAGTCCAGTCTGGCCAACATGGTAAAACTAAACATACGAAAATTAGCAGGGCACAGTGGTGTGCGCCTGATCCCAACTGCTTGGTTGGCTGAGGCAGAAGAATCGCTTGAACCTGGGAGGCAGACGCTGCAGTGAGCTGAGATCGCACCACTGCACTCAGTCTGGGCAACAGAGTGAGACTCCGTCTCAAAGAAAAAAAAAAATTATATATATACTCTTATGTAAAACACACAGCACAGTTTCTGGTTATTGTTAAGAAACACTTTTCAGGGCCGGGCGCAGTGGCTCACGCCTGTAATCCCAGCACTTTGGGAGGGCGAGGCGGGTGGATCACAAGGTCAAGAAATCGAGACCATCCTGGCCAACATGGTGAAACCCCGTGTCTACTGAAAATACAAAAAATTAGCTGGGTGTGGTGGCACGTGCCTGTAGTCCCAGCTACTCGGGAGCCTGAGGCAGGAGAATGGCATGAACCCGGGAGGCAGAGCTTGCAGTGAGCCGAGATCGCGCCACTGCACTCCAGCCTGGGCGACAGAGCGGGACTCCGTCTCAAAAAAAAAAAAAAAAAAAAAAAAATGGTATTATAAAATGACCATAAGCAAAATCAAAAGAAGAATTAAATACTGGGGAAAAAAATGCTCCAACTCATGATGGAAGGTTAATTTCACTCACATATAAAGACGTCATTTTAAAAAATCAGTAACAACACTTCAATTAAAAATGGACAAATATGAATAAATTACAGAAAAAGGAAATACAAACGGTTTTTAAAATATAATGAAAAGACTTTTTTTTACAATTAACTAATTTTTTTTTACAATTAACTAAAGTTGGTATTTCATTAGGACGATTTAGCAGATGAAAAGGGTTTAAGTTTAAAACACCATTACTTCTTCCTTATTACATTTCACTTTTTAAGGTTAGCCCTCTAGAAACACATACATATACATACACACACATACACTCTGCATCAAAAAAGCCTTCCTACATTAATACTTGAGCATGATAACCTTACAATGAAAGGTAAATCATTAGTTGAATCTTGTGGAGAAAAATCAAATTGCTTCTCCTCTGCTCTTACACCACAATCATCAACACAGTAGACTTCTGTGACCAAATGTGTGGGGATTTCTCCCCACCAACAAGCAAGCAATCAGTTCTGCAGCAGATACCACCAGATGAGCACCTTCTAATCCAATTCAATGTTAATGCTATCTACCTGGAAATAGCATTAGATCCCACAGGCTGAGAGAGGGCTCAGTCCCACAAGACTGCCCCCACTTCAGACACTAGTTGTAAGGCCAGGCCTCATCCAGAACTTCTCACCAACCAGCTTCAAGTCAGTGTTCCCATGATCCCCTTCTTAGGTTTGATTAATTTGCTAAAGCAGTGCCCAGAACTCAGGAAAACACGTGTACTAGTTTATTATAAAGAATAGTACAAAGAATGCAGATGAAGAGGTGCACAGAACAAGGCATGTGGGAAGGGGTGCAGAGCCCTCATACCCTCCCTGGGTGCACCACTCTCTAGGCCCCTTCGTGTGTTCAGCTATCCAGAAGCTCTCTGTACCCTGTCCAGGACTTCACTGGACAGTCACGACCGAAGCACGGACAACCATGTAGAAATATGATTGGACAAAAGTAGGATCTAATGCTAACAGACTGAGTGGGGAAACCCAGCAAGGCCTCTTTGTTCAGATTCTTCTTGGCCTCTCTGTGCAACATTCTTTCCTCCCAAGTATGGGACAGGACCCCTTCTGAAATGGGGGTCTTATGACCTCCAATCAGACAAGGTAGGTCATATCATTTCTTTGTGGTCAGCTCCAAGACAGAATGTTGGGGGATGATTAGAGTATATTTTTAGTTTATATGGCCTGCTTGGGGAGAAAAAGGAGCAGGCAAAAAGGCAGGCAAGAAAAGGTCAGAGAGAGATTGCTTTCTGAAGCCTGCTTCTGAGGTCTAAAGTGCCTCAACATTATTACAAAAGACCGTCTTTCACTTTTATTGTTCTGAAGTTGTTCCGAAGCCACTTCAAAAACCAAGAATAAAAGGCCGAATATTTCAGTAAAATATGTTTATTGTTTTAGTCACGTAGGAAATAACAGGGACTATGGGTGTTCTATGACAGAAACTGGACAAAAACCAACATATATATCATAATATCATAACTACCCCCAACCTTTTTTTTTTTTTTTTTTTTTTTTGAGATGGAGTCTCGCTACAT
>NW_012102832.1:247594-248459 GCF_000951045.1 Mandrillus leucophaeus
GTGGTGAATGCATGTAATTCCAGCTACTTGGGAGACTGAAACAGGAGAATCGCTTGAACCCAGGAGGCAGAGATTGCAGCGAGCCGAGATCTAGCACCACTGCACTCCAGCCTGGGTGATAGAGCGAGGCTCCATCTCAAAAAAAAAAAAGAAAGAAAGAAAAAGAAAAAAGAAAATATACCCTCACAGACAATCCTTTTTTTTTTTCAGCTGCTTAGTCAATAAGTTCATTGTCTTTATCTGAAAAATCCTCACATACAATTGTTTGATTTAGCTCTCAGCAGCCTCTTCCCAAGCTCTGAGGAAGTTTGCCTTCTTTTGAGCTACCCAATCTTTCTTCTGGGGAAGGGACATTTTGGGACTGTTCCACCTCTTTGTTTTAACTTCTTTCTTGGGCTTCTTCTAATAGACTAGATTCTATCACATAGCAGCATGAGCTTCCTTACACATCTCCTCCCCCATGTCTGGAGTTACTCTGTTCTTTATGTACTGAGAGAACTCTTTCTTGTAAGCATCTTCATCTTCTTCCATTAGGTAACGCATGTAACCTGCAACACTCTTACCATGATGTACTTCAGTGCACTTCTGCATTAAATTCCTTCGTTTCAGAATCATAACCAGGGAATCATTTCATACTGCGAAGAACAGACAAACCTCCATCTATAGCTCACTTCAGGGCCCCAAAAACTTTTACCCAGTGGTAGTTCTGGCAAGGCCTGCATCCAGACGCACCAGGCTGATCGTCAATGCTTTCCTTGTTGTAATACATCTCTAATCACCTCCACTTGGCCTTCATAGATCCTTTCCATGCCAATCCTACTGAGAAGCCTGCGGGCCAGCATAGGCTGGTTCAACATACTGCAGC
>NW_012102832.1:255701-261137 GCF_000951045.1 Mandrillus leucophaeus
CTCACTGCATTGCCTAGGCTGGACTTGAACTCCTGGGCTCAAGCAATCCTCGTGCCTCAGCCTCCCAAAATGCTGCGATTGCAGCATGAGCCACTGTGCCAGGCCCCCTTTATGTCTATACATGATAAAACTTAATCACATAGAAGGAGGTATAGGGAAAATGAGAAGTACAAGATGGTATTCTCAAGAGGCCACATTAAAAAAGAGTGAAATTTTTAAAAATAGCTGAAATATTTATTGCTTACACCATCTATACAAGCATCTAGTGGATTCTGCCTTGGCATTACATTGAGATACAGAAATAAAATCTTCTAAAATTCCAATATCAGAAGTGCCAAGTCAACCGTACTTCAAATTTTCCTTTACAAATTATCTATTTGAAACTCAGAATGTGTTTTCCTCCAAGCCACTGCTATAGTTAAATAACAAGTAACCTAAATCACAAAACGCTATATAGCCCACATATACCAGTGTAGCTCAGTACTAGATCAAACACATTGTGAGGTTTTGTTTTTTTATTCAGATGGCAACTTTCCTATCATATTGTTTATGTGGTTTTAGAAAGCAGTTCATGGTGCACAAAAATAAGGTTCACAGTTCAAAGAAGGCCTACAGTGACCACCTGCTACTTGGAACATACTTTGTTTCTCCACAACGCTGAAAATAATGTTGCAATGGGAAAGAAAACACACTATTCTGGAGGATATCCTCCAGGGGGATTCAAGTGAAAAATGGAACCAAGAACTTACTTTGTAAAGTTTCAAGGTGACCTCCTTCTCACCCTAGGGCATAAAAGCCAATCAGATATATGCATAGTTACAGTTCAACCAGTACCTATACTGACAGTCTCGTATTTTCAAATAGATTTCATATTTATATAACATAGTGATGGTCCTATCTTATTAGGCTATCTAAAAAGAATGAGCATGTGCCAAATATAAATCTGGTTCAATAGAACCAAAAAATTCCTTCTAGGGTGCCCCTGCTCTTAATAAATGACTGTGAACTATTTCATTAAAATCACTCAGGATTCTGGACCAGGATTTCCATTGATTATGTTGTCTTACACTGTTACTTAATTTGTCTAGGTCTCAGTTGATCTTTTTTTTTTTTTTTTTTTTTTTTAAGGACTTCATTTCAGGTAATGGAAGAGTATATAACTCAAACTAATTCTCTTCTACTTGACACCCACAAAACTAAAAAAGCTGGAAGGAAGGGAAAACCTCTTCAAAGAATTATAGAACAAGATAAGGTGATCAAGATGAAGAAGAGGATGAAATTCCATAAAGAGGAAGCTTTGCATTCTAGGCCATTTTTGCTCTGGGGTCATTTGCTGATCTAGCAGAGATATAGCAGATTTGGAAGTGAGGCTGTAGGCCCAGGGACAAAAGTGGGAATCCAGGGCCCATCAACACTGGGGGGCTTTGTGGCTGGGTGGGCACTGTGAGATGTAAGCCACCTCACAGCGTGAGCCACCACACACGGCCGCAAGACCCTATCTTAACAAAAAAAAGAAGCCAGGAGTGGTGGCTCACGCCTGTAATCCCAGCACTTTGGGAGGCCAAGGCAGGAGGATCACAAGGTCAAGAGATCAAGACCATCCTGACCAACATGGTGAAACCCCATCTCTACTAAAAATACAAAAATTTAGCCGGGCGTGGTGGCACATGCCTGTAGTCCCAGCTACTCAGGAGGCTGAGGCAAGAGAATCGCTTGAACCCAGGAGGCAGAGGTTGCAGTGAGTTGAGACTGCACCACTGCACTCCAGCCTGGGTGATAGAGCGAGGCTCCATCTCAAAAAAAAAAAAGAAAGAAAGAAAAAGAAAAAAGAAAATATACCCTCACAGACAATCCTTTTTTTTTTTCAGCTGCTTAGTCAATAAGTTCATTGTCTTTATCTGAAAAATCCTCACATACAATTGTTTGATTTAGCTCTCAGCAGCCTCTTCCCAAGCTCTGAGGAAGTTTGCCTTCTTTTGAGCTACCCAATCTTTCTTCTGGGGAAGGGACATTTTGGGACTGTTCCACCTCTTTGTTTTAACTTCTTTCTTGGGCTTCTTCTAATAGACTAGATTCTATCACATAGCAGCATGAGCTTCCTTACACATCTCCTCCCCCATGTCTGGAGTTACTCTGTTCTTTATGTACTGAGAGAACTCTTTCTTGTAAGCATCTTCATCTTCTTCCATTAGGTAACGCATGTAACCTGCAACACTCTTACCATGATGTACTTCAGTGCACTTCTGCATTAAATTCCTTGCTTTCAGAATCATAACCAGGGAATCGTTTGGTACTGTGAGGGATAGACAAGCCTCCATCCACAGCTCCCTTCAGGGTGCCAAAAACTTTATTGCCAGTGGTAGTTCTGGCAAGGCCTGCATCCAAATAGCAGGTAAAGGCACCTGGCTGACCATCAATGCTTTCCACATTGTATTCATCTCCAGTCACCTCCACTTGGCCTTCATAGATCTTGTCCATGCCAAACCTAGCAAGAGGCCAGAACAATATGCTATAGCATAATTTGTCAGGTCAACCTTCATACCATATTTTGGCAGTTTGTGTGCATTCACTGTGCAGATTATCATATCCTCTTCTATATGGGTATAAGCAACTTGACAAATGGTATCTGTTTGTTACGCAAACTATCATCCTGTAGTTGGGTGTGTTGTATTTATTTTTATCCTGTATCACCAAGCATTTCCAAGCATAGCAATCAGTTTTATCCTCTCATCATCTTCTAAATTTCACTTGGTATCTCTTAAAGTAGGCCACATTCTCGACAATTTTAACAAACCCCATCCTAAAGAACAGCGATGACTTGACACAGTCCTCTCCCTCACAGACAATCTTAAAAGCACATTAGATACAGCTAAAGAAAGAATTCATGAGTTGAAAGATAAATCAGAATGAAGATCCAAAATAAAACACACGGTGGCAAAAAAGATTAAAAACACAGAGGAGGAAAAAAAGATGCAGGATACTGTTAGAAAGCCAAACATAAATGTAAAAAAGATATAATTATGGCAGGGCGCGTTGGCTCACGCCTGTTATCCTAGCACTTTGGGAGGCCAAGGCAGGCAGATCACAAGGTCAGGATTCCAGACCAGACTGACCAATATGGTGAAACCCCATCTCTACTAAAAATACAAAAATTAGCCTGGCATGGTGGCGCACACCTGTAATCCCAGCTACTCAGAAGGCTGAGGCAGGAGAATCACTTGAACTGGGATGTGGAGGCTGCAGTGAGACAAGATCATGCCACTGCACTCCAGCCTGGGCGACAGAGCGAAACTCTGTCTCAAAAAAATAATGATAATAATAGTAATAATAATTACAGTTGGACACGGTGTCTCACACCTGTAATCCCAGTACTTTGGGAGACTCAGGCTGGAGGATTGTTTGAGCCTTGGAGATCAAGACCAGCCAAGGCAACATAGTAAGACCCTGTCTCTACAAAAATTTTTTTAAATTAGCCAGGCATGGTGGCACACATCTGTAGTCCCAGGTACTCAGAAGGCTGGGGTTGGAGGATCACTTGCACCCAGGAGGTCAGAGCTGCAGTGAGCTGTCATTGTACCACTGCACTCCAGCCTGAGCAACAGAGTGAGACCCTGTCTCAAAAGAAACAAACAAACAACAAAAAAAACACTACCTGTTAAAAAACATGGAAATCGCCACGTGCAGTGGCTCGCGCCTATAATCCCAGCACTCTGGGAGGCCAAAGCAAACAGATCACCTAAGGATAGGAATTCAAGACTAGCCTGGCCCACATGGTGAAACCCTGTCTCTACAAAAACACAAAAATTAGCCAGGTATGGTGGTGAATGCATGTAATTCCAGCTACTTGGGAGACTGAAACAGGAGAATCGCTTGAACCCAGGAGGCAGAGATTGCAGCGAGCCGAGATCTAGCCACCACACTCCAGCATGGGTGACAGAGCGAGACTCCGTTTCAAAAAAAAAAAGTGGGGGGTGGGCTGGGTGTGGTGGCTCACACCTGTAATCCCAGCACTTTGGAGGCTGAGGCAGGTGGATCACTTGAGGTCAGGAGCTCAAGACCAGCCTGGCCAACACGGTGAAACCCCATCTCTACTAAAAATACAAAAAATTAGCCAGAAATGGTGGCACAAGGCTGTAATCCTAGCTATTTGGGAGGCTGAGGCAGGAGAACCGTTTGAACCTGGGAGGCGGAGGTTGCAGTGAGCCGAGATCACACCACTGCACCCCAGCCTGGGCAGCAGAGCGAGACTCCATCTCTAAATAAATAAATAAATAAATAAATAAATATTAACTAATTAATACAAATAAAAACCCACAAAAATTAGCCAAGTATGGTGGCGTACACCTGAAGTCCCAGTTACTCAAGAGGCTGAGGCACGAGAATTGCTTGAACCCAGGAGGCAGAGGTAGCAGTGGGTTGAGAAAGAGCCACCGCACCCCAGCCTGGGCGTCAGAGTGAGACTCTATCCAAAAAAAAAACATGGAATCAAATCATAATTGCCTGGAGAAGGAGCAGGGAAAAGGGGAGAAAAGGATTATAAAGGGGCATGAGGAAATGTTCTGGGGTGATGAATATGTTCATTATCCTGGTTACATTTATGAGAAAACTTACCAAATTACGTATTTTAAGATGTACCCTTTACAGTGTGTCAACATTACAAGTACTCTCACAAAGCTATCAAAAAGAGGAAAGAAGCAGCAGTAAGCACCAACAGCCATAACTACTGCCTGGAGAATTTCCCCCAAAACAAACAAACTAAAAAAAGTGTGGGCTGCAGCTAAAAGTAGTACATTTTTAGGATGAAAATTTATAATTTAAATGAATATACAGAAAGAAGGACTGAAAAGTAACAAGCCAAACATCCATCTCAAGACTTCTGTTTGTTTTTTGTTTTTTTGTAAGGGTAGTCAAGTGAAGCAGTGGGAGTGGAGAAGGAATAAATAAATCTGTAACTGGCTATGATTGATAAATTATAAACACCACTGCACTGGGACCAGTCTAAAGAAGATTTTTAAAATCTGCAAAGTAGACCGGGCACGCTGGCAGTGGCTCACACCTGTAATCCCAGCACTTTGGGAAGCCAAGGCGAATGGATCACTTGAGGTCAGGAGTTTGAGACCAGCCTGACCAACGTGGTAAAACCCCGCCTCTACTAAAAACAGAAATGAGCTGGGTGTGGTGGCACATGCCTGTAATCCTAGCTACTCAGGAGGCTGAGGCATAAGAATCGCTTGAAACCAGGAGGCAGGGATTGCTGTGAGCTGAGATCATGCCACTGCACTCCAGCCTGGGCAACAGAGCAAGACTCCGTCTCAAAAAAAAAAAAAAAAAAAAAAAAAAGAAGTAAACCCAAAGGAAGTAGAAGTTAATAAAGAAATAATAGTCAACTGAGGTCTAGAAATCAATGGTCAGTTCTTTGGAAAAAAAAAAAAAAGC
>NW_012102832.1:262202-265241 GCF_000951045.1 Mandrillus leucophaeus
AAAAAAAAAAAAAAAAGAACAGCATACACTACAATGTTATTAATATGATTCAATGTTTCCTCTCCATTTAATGCAAAAACTACATAATTTACAGCAGTTTTTTATGCTTTCCATTTTCTACATATTTAAAACACTGTAAAGAATCTTTAAAATTAGTAAATAACATGATGGTATTCCTCAAAGGGAGGTAAAATACAAGTTAAAGCTGGTAACAAAATAATCCCAAATACAAAATAATTTTGTTACCCATAAAGTTAACACAATAGAGCACATGAAGAAATGCATACCTGACAAGTCCCCCCTTATCCGCAGTTTCACTTTCCATAGTTTCAATACCTAGAGTCAACCACAGTCTGAAAATATTAAATGGAAAATTCCAGAAACAAACAATTCATAAGTTTTAAACCGTACTGTTCTGAGCAGTGTGATGAAATCATGTGCCCTCCCATTCCATCCTGCCCAGAACATGAATCATCGCTTTCTCCGACCTATCCATGCTGTATATGCTACCAGCCCATTAGTCACCTCGTAGCCATCTCAGTTATCAGATTCACTGTCAATGTATCACAAGGCTTGTGTTCAAGTAACCTTTATTGTACTTAATAATGGCCTCAAAGCACAAGAGTAGTGATGCTCGCAGTTTGGAAATGTCAAAGAAGAAGGGTGAGTACAATACAATAAGATACTATAAGAGAGGCTGGGCACAGTGGCTCATGCCTGTAATCCTAGCACTTTGGGAGGCTGAGGTAGGAGGATCGCTTGAAGCCAGGAGTTCAAGACTAACTTCAGCAACAAAGCCAGACCTGACTCACAAAAAATTTTTAAAAATTAGCTTGGTGTGTTGGTGCATACCTATAGTCCTAGCTAACTGGGAGGCTGAAGCAGGAGGATCACTTGAGCCCAGCAGTATGAGGCTGCAGTGAGATATGATGGCACCACTGCACTCCAACCTGGAAAACAGAGTGAGACTCTGCCTCTAAAAATAAATGAAATAAATTTTTTTAAAAAGAAGATATTGGCTGGGCACAGTGGCTCACGTCTGTAATCCCAACACTTTAGGAGGCCGAGCAGGGAGGATCACCTGAGGTCAGGAGTCCGCGACCAGCCTGACCAACATGGAGAAACCCTGTCTCTACTAAATATACAAAATTAGCCAGGCGTGGTGGCGCATGCCTGTAATCCCAGCTACTCAGGAGGCTGAGGCAGGAGAATTGCTTGAACCCGGAAGGCAGAGGTTGCAGTGAGCTGAGATCAGACCATCGCACTCCAGCCTGGGCAACAAGAGTGAAACTCCATCTCAAAAAAAAAAAAAGATACTGTGGCTGGGCGCAGTGGCTCACACCTATAATCCCAGCACTTTGGGAGGCCAAGACAGGCGGATCACGAGGTCAGAAGACGGAGACCATCCTGGCTAACACGGTAAAACTCCATCTCTACTAAAAACACAAAAAATTAGTCGGGTGTGGTGGCATGCAACTGTAGTCCCAGCTACTCAGGAGGCTGAGACAGGAGAATCACTTGAACCCGGGAGGCAGAGGTTGCAGTGAGCCGAGATCACACTACTGCACTCTAGCCTGGGTGACAGAGCAAGATTCCATCTCAAAAAAAAAAAAAAAAAAAAAAAAGATATTCTAATTGGGAGGCCGAGGCGGGCGGATTACCTGAGGTTAAGAGTTGCCTGGCCAACATGGTGATTACCTGAGGTCAAGAGTTACCTGGCCAACATGGTGAAACCCCATCTCTACTAAAAATACAAAAATATTAGCCAGGCATGGTGACGCGTGCCTGTAATCCCAGCTACTCAGGAGGCTGAGGCAGGAGAACTGCTTGAACCCCGGAGGCAGAGGTTGCAGTCAGCTGAGATCACACCATTGCACTCCAGCCTGGGCAACAGAGCAACGTCTCAAAAAAAAAGGGGAGAGAGAGAGAGAGAGAGAGACACACACACACACACACAACATTCACATAACTTTTATTACAGTATATTGTTATAATGGTTCTATTTTTTATTAATGTTAATTTCTTACTATTTCTAATGTAAAAATTAAACTTTATCATAGTACATATGTATAAGGAAAAACATAGTGTATATAAGTTTTGGTACTATCTGTGGTTTCAGGCATACCATTGGGGGTCTTAGAATACAACCGCCATAGATAAGGAGGAACTACTGTATGACAGACTTACTCCATTTATCTAAATTTTCTTCATTTCATTCAATGTATATTTATTAAATCCCTACTATATGTCAGATACCAGGGAAAACCACAAATGAAAAAAGAATGAATCACAATTACTGGTCCTCAAGGATCTTTTTTTTTTTTTTTTTTTTTTTTGAGACAAAGTCTCGCTCTTGTCCCCCAGGCTGGAGTGCAATGGCGCGATCTTGGCTCACTGCAACCTCTGCCTCCCAGGTTCAAGTGATTCTCCTGTCTCAGCCTCCCAAGTAGCTGGGATTACAGGAGCCTATCACCACGCCTGGCTAATTTTTGTATTTTTTTTTTCAGTAGAGATGGGGTTTCACCACGTTGGCCAGGCTGGTCTCGAACTCCTGACCTCAGGTGAGTCGCCTGCCTCAGCCTCCCAAAGTGCTGGGATTACAGCCATGAGCTACCATGCCTGACCCCTCAAGGATCTTAAGATTCCATCGAAAAGCAGTACATGGCCGGGCACAGTGGCTCACGCCTGTAATCCCAGCACTTTGGGAGGCCGAGGCGGGCGGATCACGAGATCAGGAGATTGAGACTATCCTGGCTAACACAGTGAAACCCCGTCTCTACTAAAAATACAAAAAATTAGCCGGGCTTGGTGGTGGGCGCCTGTAGTCCCAGCTACTCAGGAGGCTGAGGCAGGAGAATGGCGTGAACCTGGGAGGCGGAGCTTGCAGTGAGCCAAGATCGTGCCACTGCACTCCAGCCTGGGCGACAGAGCGAGACTCCATCTCAAAAAAAAAAAAAAAAGAACAGCATACACTACAATGTTATTAATATGATTCAATGTTTCCTCTCCATTTAATGCAAAAACTACATAATTTACAGC
>NW_012102832.1:265291-274531 GCF_000951045.1 Mandrillus leucophaeus
TAGCCGGGCTTGGTGGTGGGCGCCTGTAGTCCCAGCTACTCAGGAGGCTGAGGCAGGAGAATGGCGTGAACCTGGGAGGCGGAGCTTGCAGTGAGCCAAGATCGTGCCACTGCACTCGAGCCTGGGCGACAGAGCGAGACTCTGTCTCAAAAAAAAAAAAACAAGAATAGTAGTACAGACATGACACAAACAAATAATTGCAATATGGTATGGTTACATTAATGACAGGCAATACAGTGGCAAGTACATGGACCCTAGATCCAAACCGCCTGGGTTTGAATCCTGGCTCTAACATTTATCAGCTTTATTACCCAAAGTAAATTAGATAACCTCTCTGTGCCTAGGGTTGTTCTCTATATGAACATGTAATGTACTTCGTGCCTGGTATAGAGTAAACACTGAACTCATCATTATTTTTATAATTATCACTATTAAACCTTATATTATGAAAAACGTTTCACTTGGTTAGGCACCTAACCTGAACTGGTTCCCTCTATAATCAGTAACATAAAACATTCCCTCTATAATCAGTAATAAGCCAACTAAATTCCTAAAACAGCAGTCACTAAAGCAATCCATATCACCTTAAGGCTATTTAAATAATGTTTTAAAACTTACCAAATATAACCAAGACAAAATTTAAAACTATTCTACACTCATATACTTTGTATATAGCCATATGGAAACCTACACAGGTTCTTTATCAGACAGCCCCAGAATATTATTCAAAACCAACAAATGTAAAAGTGAAAGAATGCAAATACACTGTAAACTTCATGTTCTTTATCTCTGATTTGCACTAAAAAGGAATAAAGGGGCTGGCTAACTATCACTTGCTCCTCCTAACGCTGATATTTCTTTATTTGACTCCAGTTTGAACTAATGATACTTAAGCGTTGTTTATTTGAGAATGGATCCATCCTGCATAGAAAACAGAATATATTTCACAGATAAGTGTAGAAATCCAAACAAGGGGCAGGTACAGTGGCTCACTTCTGTAATCCCAGCACTTTGGGAAGCTGAGGTAGGAGGACTGCTTGAGTCTTGGAGTTTGAGACCAGCCTGGGGAACATTGTGAAAAACCATCTCCACAAAAATTTAAAAATTAGCCAGGTGCGGTGGCACATGCGTGCCATCCCAGCTCTTCAGGAGGCTGTGGTGGGACAGTAACTTGAGCCCAGGAGGCTGCAGTAAGCCATGACTGTACCACTGCATTTTAGTCTGGATGACAGAGAAAGGCCCGTCTCAAAAAAAAAAAAAAAAAAAAAAGAAAAGAAAGAAATTCCAACAAACAAGATCAGAAATTAGAAACTTAAGATTCCTGTCTTAATGTTAACACTATATAAACCATTCCTCTTTCAAAAATATGCCTTCTGTTTGTCACTATTGTCTTGGCAATTAGTTATAGCTTCTGGCAAGCAAAGAAACCTATTTCAGACTTGCGTTCACACATTAAACTATCACTTAAACAGGAGTATTTAAGGTCTGGTGCAGTGGCTCACGTCTGTAATACCAGCACTTTGGGAGGCCAAGGTGGGCAGATCACCTGAGGTCTAGAGTTTGAGACCAGCCTGGCCAAAATGGGGAAACCCCATCTCTACTAAAAATACTAAAATTAGACATGTTTGGTGGCACACATCTGTAATCCCAGCTACTTGGGAGGCTGAGGCACGAGAATCGCTTCAACCCAGGAGACAGAGGCTGCAGTGAGCCGAGATCGCACCACTGCACTCCAGCCTGGGCGATGAGTGAGACTCTGTCTCAAATAATAATGATAATAATATTTAATAAAAACTCCTTGAATGACACAAATTACTACTTAAGCAAAAAGAACCTTGATATTTACAGGGGTAAAAAGTTCAAATAAATACTAAATTTCATTAATTATTATACATAAGCCAAGGGAATTTACTATATGCAAGGGAATCACTGTTCAGACAGTGAGCTGAGGGGCCAGAATTTGTGAAATAGAAGGGGTCCTTTTCACACAGTATTTACTTGAAGTTTCACAATAATCAAAGGTATCTGCTTCTAGCCCAATTATTCATGCATACACATCAACAAGATTTAAATTAACCAAAATGTTAAATGTGTATTAAGCAGCCACCATATAATGCAGGTTTGGGAATCAGCATTTAAATGGAAGAGTGTATATTCAGAGTAAAGTTCCACTGAGAAATAGAAAAGTCTGTAAAAACCGGTCTTGTCTTATACAAGAAACTGATGCTGACTTCTGTAATATAGCTAAATAGTCTCTTGATGTGTAGTTGGCACAATTCCAGAAATCTAAACTGCTAGCAAATTTGCTTACATCTGGTATAACTGTTACTATATCTAAAGAAAGGGATGAGAAACAAACCTTTAATCTCTACTTGAAATGATCTCTTTTATTTTTGCAAAGAGAAAAGGGTACACAACTAATATCCAAACAGAGTTAACAAAAGGCCTATTAAGGATTATTTTAAAACAAGTTCTTTACAAAAAAACAGAAAAGAAAGTTCTACTAGTTCTAGAATAAGTCCCAAGATTATTCAGTGACTAGATGGTCACAAAATGTTAATTAGGAGTTCTAATTTGTAGACTTATAATACCACATATTAAATCAAGTTTAGAAACTTAGAGTATAAAAATCTAACAAGATAGCACAAAAGAGAACTCAAGCTGAAGATGCAAAATATCCTTTTAGTAAGTCAAAGACTAACCATGAAAGTAGAAACCTAATTTAAAATTCACTCAGCCAGGCGTGGTGGCTCACGTCTGTAATCTCAGCACTTTGGAAGGCCAAGGCAGGTGGATCACCTGAGGTCAGGAGTTTGAGACCAGCCTAACATGGTGAAACCCTGTCTCTACTAAAAATACAAAAATTAGCCCAGCGTGGTGGTGCGTGCCTGTAATCCCAGCTACTCCAGAGGCAGGAGAATCGCTTGAACCTGGGAGGCGGAGGTTGCAGTGAGCCGAAATTGTGCCACTGTAGTCTAGCCTGGGCAATACAGCAAGACTCTGTCTCAAATAAAAAAAAACAAAACAGAGACATATGCCCATAGGTCTTTCAGGATGACTGCACATATCACAAAAAAATGGCCTTTTTCTTCAAATAAAAACTTACACGAAGAAGCAACAATTTCATGCCTTAAAAGTAATTTTCTGATTTTACTTTTAAAGTGCCAAGATTTAGCGGCTGCAGATACCTAAATCACTCTTGCAGAAGGCAATCATAAGTATCAACAGGCACTAGATGAGATTAGCTGGGTTTAAAAATGACTTCTCCTATTGACTCATTTATTCCCATCACCAGCATACAATCCTGGAAAGAACTAACAAATTTGTAACTCCCAGTTTCTGAAGAAACACGTTATAACCTCACATAAGGTAAAAATAATGAAATGCTACCATGTCCAAAGGCAAAAGTAAGCTCTGTGTGTGTGTGTATGTGTGTGCATATGTATGTGTATATATATATGTGTGTGTGTATATATGTGTGTGTGTATATATGTGTGTGTGTGTGTATGTGGAAGGCCAAATCTATCCCTGTTCCCGATCCAAACTTTTTTTTTGTTTTTGAGAGTCTTGCTCTGTCACCCAGGCTGGAGTGCAGTGGCACAATCTTGGCTCACTGCAACTTCCGCCTCCCGGGGTCAGGCGATTCTCCTGCCTTCAGGCTCCCAAGTAGCTGGAATTACAGGCGCCCGCCACCACGCCCAGCTAATTTTTTTTTTTTTTTGAGACGGAGTCTTGCTGTGCCACCCAGGGTAGAGTACAGTGGCACGATCTCGGCTCACTGCAAGCTCTGCCTCCTGGGTTCACGCCATTCTCCTGCCTCAGCCTCCCAAGTAGCTGGTACTACAGGGGGCCACCACTACGCCTGACTAATTTTTTTGTATTTTTAGTAGAGATAGGGTTTCACTGTGTTAGCCAGGATGGTCTCGATCTCCTGACCTCGTGATCCGCCCGCCTCAGCCTCCCAAAGTGCTGGGATTACAGGCGTAAGCCACCGCACCCAGCCGCCCCCAATTCAAACTTTAACAACTCATACAACTTCCCATTCTCTTAAACTGTAAAATTACATGGGCTTACACGACTCCAGGTTTTTCCTGCTGCTGTGGTAGAAAAGTGTTGAGAAATGTACCTTAGCTAGTTCTGAAGGAAAATATTTTTTTTTGAGACAGAGTCTCTCTCTGTCATCCAGGCTGGAGTGCAGTGGCACGATCCCAGCTCACTGCAACCTCCATCTCCCGGTTCAAGCAATTCTCTGCCTCAGCCTCCCGAGTGTTGCGGGAAGTCAGGGACCCCGAACAGAGGGACCAGTTGAAGCCGTGGCAGAAAAACATAAATTGTGAAGATTTCATGGGCATTTATTAGTTCCCCAAAATTAATACTTTTATAATTTCTTAGGCCTGTCTTTACTGCAATCTCGGAACATAAATTGTGAAGATTTCATGGACATTTATAACTTTCCTAATCAATACCCTTGTGATTTCCTATGCCTGTCTTTACTTTAATCACTTAATCCCATCATCTTCTTTGTAAACTGAGGAGGATATATGTCGCCTCAGGACCCTGTAATGATTGCGTTAACTGTACAAATTGTTTGTAGACCATGTGTGTTTAAAACTTGCTGGTTTTACGGCTCGGGGAGCATCACGGAACCTGCCGACATGTGATGTCTCCCCCAGACATCCAGCTTTAAATTTCTCTCTCTTGTGCTCTTTCCCTTTATTTTTCAACCCAGCCAAGACACTTAGGGAAAGAGAAAAGAACCCACGTTAAATATCGGGGGTGGGGTTTCACCCGATACTTGAGTAGCTGGGATTACAGGCACCCGCTGCCACACCCAGCTAATTTTTGTATTTTTAGCAGAGATGGAGTTTCACCATCTTGGCCAGGCTGGTCTTGAACTCCTGACCTCATGATCCACCTGCCACAGCCTCGCAAAGTGCTGGGATTACAGGTGTGAGCCACCGCCCCAGCATTGAATACATATTATGTATCTAAAATAATTTAATGTTTTATCAGAATCTCTCTCCAAATCTTCTTTTCCACTAAGTTTTCATCACTCTCTTGACTCTCTTAGTAAGAACACTAACTGGGCTTCCGTGATATACAAATCATTATGAGCTTAGCACCATTCAGTTATGCATATTCAAAACTTTTCAGTCAGGTCGGGCACAGAGGCTCACACCTGTAATCCCAACACTTTGGGAGGCTGAGGCAGGTGGATCACAAGGCCAGGAGCTCAAGACCAGCCTGACCAACACGGTGAAACGCCATCTCTACTAAAAATACAAAAATTAGCCGGGCGTGGTAGCACATGCCTGTAATCCCAGCTAATCAGGAGGATGAGGCAGGAGAATTGCTCAAACTCAGGAGGCGAAAGTTGCAGCAAGCCAAGATTGTTGGGTGACAGAGCAAGACTCCATCTCAAAAAAAAAACAAAAACTTTTCAGTCACCTGAATTCTATCAACATTTTTAGTACAGGAAGATAAAAAACAAACTTGAGCTGAAACCATGCCAGCTGGAAGGTGCACATTTATATTACTAGATCTACCGATCTACATACCACTTTAAAACCATACATCGAATTTAAACATTCTCTACCTGCAACAAAGAAAGCCTTGTTGATTTGATATACCTGGCTAGAGTACTTCTATTTTTCTCCACAGTTAAAGAAATTAATTCATCACTCTTTCATTTACCAGACAATTTTTTAAAAGCTGGCACTCACTCAAGTCCATTTGAAGAATGTTTTCCCAGCAGTTTGATCTAATTTACAATCAATTGAACTTAAGTACTTCTTGGGAATAGTATGTTCAACTGCTACTACTTTGACTTTCTATAGACAAAACAGTTTAAGAAAAAATCATAAATGTTATGAGGCCTTAAAATGAAACTTCTTTTCAGTATAATGTAAAGGATAGAAAATCAAAATATAAAATGTAAGTTAAAAGATCAAATCTGTAAATTATTTTATATCAAAGAAGTCTCAGAGTAACCAATAAACCATTTTGACAAGGAATGTCTAGGTGAAATCAAAACTAAAAAGGCGACCAGGTGTGGTGGCTCTTGCCTGTAATCCCAGCAACCTGGGAGGCTGAAGAGGTCAGATGCCTTGAGCCCAGGGGTTCAAGACCAGCCTGGGCAATATAGTGAGACCCCATATCTACAAAAAAATACAAATATGAATATTAGCCAGGCACAGTGGTACACGCCTGTAGTATCAGCTGCTTGGGAAGGTGAGGTGGGAGGATGGCTTGAGACCAGGAGACAGAGGTTGTGGTAGTTGAGATCATGCCACTGCGCCCCAGCCTGGGTGACAGAGCGAGACTGTCTCAAAAAAAAAAAAAAAAAAGTAAAAAGCAATTCAGCTTCAATACTGATGTACTTGTAAGAGTTTATGCCAAACTTGGTATCTATTTAAAAAGCAGCTTATACGGGAATAAGATTTCCAGTCAAAATGGACTGCTTTCATACTAAAATTATAAGGTCTAAAATAGTTCTCATTTTATAGACACTAACGGAGTTCCACATTCTATACCATGTTTCTTTTTAACATGTTCTTCCCCTATAACTAACTCCATTATCTAGCGTCTAATCTTCATATTGTCTCATAAAGCAAATGCTTTTCTCCCAATTATGAGTATGACTTATCTCAATTTTAAACTATAGTACAAAAAGGAAAAAAAAAAACTTCAAGAAAAACATAAAAACGAAGCCTCTTTAAGGAGACTTTCATGTTCAAAGTACTTAATTTTTCATCAGCTTTATTATGCATATTATATCCATTTTATATGTATGAAAATGTGATTTCCCTAATATCACAAAATAAGTTAATTTTGGAAATAGAATTTAAATTGTGACATTTGGCCGGGTGTGGTGGCTCACGTCTGTAATCTCAGCACTTTGGGAGGCAGGCAGATCACCTGAGGTCAGGAGTTCAAGACCAGCCTGGCCAACATGACAAAACTCTGTCTCTACTAAATATACAAAAATTAGCTGAGTATGGTGGCAGGCACCTGTAATCCCAGCTACTCAGGAGGCTGAGGCAGGGAGAACTGCTTGAACCCAGGAGGCGGAGATAGCAGTGATCTGAGATCACGCCACTGCATTCCAGCATGGGTGACAGAGCAAGACTCTGTCTCGAAAAAAATAAAAATAAAAATAAATTTAAAAATAAAATAAATTGTGACATTTACTTTATTTCACAATCCTGTTAGGTTATACTATTCAATATTCCCCATAAACATTTACCCCTCTTTTTTTTCTTTTTCTTTTTTTGAGTCAGGGTCTCACTCTGTTGTACAGGCTGGAGTGCAGCAGTACAATCATGGCTCCCTGCAGCCTCGGCCACCGGGGCTCAATAGATCCTCCCACCTCAGCCTCCCAAGTAGCTGGGACTACAGGCACACCCCACTATGCCTAGCTAATATTTGTTTGTTTGTCTGTTTGTTTTTGTTTCGTCATGTGGCCCAGGCTGGTCTCAAACTCATGGGCTCAAGGATTTGCTCGCCTCGGCCTCCCAAATTGCTGGGATTACAGGCGTGAACCACTTCACCCAGCTGAATTTACCCATTTCTAAAGTAACAAACATTGAAATCTTAACCTGAAAATGTCTCTCTCTCTCACTTACACACACACACCCACCCCCCACATATGCACATGCAGACAGCAAATTAAAATGGAAAACAGCTCTTACCTTCATCTCCTTCTGGTGCATATGAAGCTGTAATAATATCAATATCAGCACAATTCATCACAATCTGATTAGTTGCCTGCCTCACCTAAGGGGAAAAGAAAAACCAACAGTGTCAGAAACAGCCTACATTAACAGTATATACAACTTGACCAGGTGTGTTGGCGCACACCTGTAATCCCAGCACTTTGGGAGGCCAAGCAAAGAGGATCACGTGAGCCCAGGAGTTTGAGACCAGCCTGGACAACATGGCGAAACCCTGTCTCTACAAAAAATACAAAAATTGGCCAGGTGTTGTCATGTGTGCCTATAGTCCCAGCTACTCGGGAAGTTGACGTGGGAGGACTGCTTGAGCCCAGGAGGTTGAGGCTGCAATAAGCTGTGATCGTGCAGCTGCACTCCATCCTGGGCAACTGAGCAAGACTCTGTGTCTCTCAAATAATAATAATAATGATAATAGTAACAGACTTGGACTAATATCAGAGTCAATTTTTTAAAATCCAGACTTTGCTAAAACCTAGACTGAGAATTTATGCATCAATGGTATAAATAAATGAAGTTTTAATAATCCAAAACAACTCATATTTTCCAAATTATATTAAATAATGAATGTTTAAGTATTTCACATCACTTACATCTAACCAATGAGCCAAATAAAACAATGTTTTCTATTTAAACCTTGATTTTAAACTATTAAAGGGCTGGGCACAGTGGCTCACGCCTGTAATCCCAACACTTTGGGAGGCTGAGGCAGGAGTATTGCTTGAGGTCAAAAATTTAAGACCAGCTTGGGCAACATAGAGACAAAAAAAATTTTTTTAATTAGGTGGCTGTGATGGTACACACCTATAGTCCTAACTACTGGAGAGGCTGAGGGAGGAGGATCCCTTAAGCCCAGGAGGTCAAGCGAGGCTGCAGTGAGCGATGATTACACCACTGACCTCCAGCCTGAACAACAGAGACTCTGTCTCAAAAAATAAAAGTAGGTTGGGGGCTCACACCTGTAATCTTGGCACCTTGGGAGGCTGAAGCAGGTGGACCACTTGAAGTCAGGAGTTTGAGATCAGCCTGGCCAACATGGTGAAACCCCATCTCTAATAAAAATTATCTGGGTTGGCTGGGCACAGTGGCTCACGCCTGTAATCCCAGCACTTCGGAAGGCCGAGGCAGGCGGATCGTGAGGTCAGGAGATCGAGACCATCCTGGCTAACACGGTGAAACCCCGTCTCTACTAAAAAAACAAAAAATTTGCCATGCGTCATGGCGGGTGCCTGTAGCCCCAGCTACTCGGGAGGCTGAGGCAGGAGAATTGCTTGAACCCAGGAGGCAGAGGTTGCAGTGAGTCGAGATCGTGCCATTGCACTCCCACCTGAGTGACAGAGAAACACTCCGTCTAAAAAAAAAAAAAATTATCCGGGCCTGGTGGCACACAACTGTAATCCCAGCTACTCAGGATGCAGAGACAGGAGAATCACTTGAACCCAGGAGTTGAGGTTGCAATGGACCGAGATCGCACCATTGCACTGCAGAATGGGCAACAGAGTGAGGCTAC
>NW_012102832.1:275338-278833 GCF_000951045.1 Mandrillus leucophaeus
AGACCGAGACTCAGTCTCAAAAAAAAAAAAAAAAAAAACTTAGCCGAGCATGGTGGCACACACTTGTACTCCCAGCTACTTGGGAGGTTAACACACGAGAATCACTTGAATCCAGGAGGCAGAAGTTGCAGTGAGTCGAGATCATGCCGCTGCACTCCAGCCTGGGCAACAGAGCACGACTTTGTCTCAAAAACGAAACAAAACAAAACTTCATAAAATACTCTTTAATTTTTTTATTTAGATTTAAATGTAAATCTAAAATTGAATTGAAATTTTTTAAATTTAAAAATCTTTTAATTTTATTTTCCCAAAGAGACATTTCAGACGTAATACATACTAATGACCCACCACCCAAATTAAATCAACTTTTAAGATTTTGTCGCTGGGCATGGTGGCTCATGCCTGTAATCCCTGCACTTTGGGAGGCCGAGGCAGGTGGATCACAAGGTCAGGAGATCGAGACCATCCTGGCTAACATGGTGAAACCCCGTCTCTACTAAAAATACAAAAATTTAGCAGGGCATGGTGGCAGGCGCCTGTAGTCCCAGCTACTCAGGAGGCTGAGGCAGGAGAATGGCGTGAACCTGGGAGGCGGAGCTTGCAGTGAGCGGAGATCGTGCCACTGCACTCCAGCCTGGGCAACACAGCGAGACTCTGACTCAAAAATAAATAAACAAACAAACAAACGAGCATCTTGGTCCATGTTTTCCTGTGCACATGTGAGAGAATTTTTCCAGGGAAAGAAACCAAATAGTGGACTTTCTGGATTGTTGGACATAAATCTTCAACTTTACCAAGAACTGCCAAACTATCCTCTAGACTGGTGTCAGTTGACATTCCCATGAGCAAAGAATAAAGAAATCCCACTTTCAGCATGTTCTGAAAAACTTTAATATTTTTGACAATCTAATGGGTATTAAATGATAGTCCTGGCCAGGCACAGCGGCTCATGCCTGTAATCGAAGCACTTTGGGAGGCTAAGGCAGGTATATTACTTCAGGTCAGGAATTCAACACCACCCTGACCAACATGGTGAAACCCCGTCTCTACTAAAAAAAAAAAAAAAAAAGGCCGGGCACAGTGGCTCACGCCTGTATTCCCAGCACTTTGGGAGGCCGAGGTTGGCGGATCACGAGGTCAGGAGATTGAGACCATCTTGGCTAACATGGTGAAACCCTGTCTCTACTAAAAATACAAAAAATCAGCCGGGTGTGGTGGTGGGCGCCTGTAGTCCCAGCTACTCAGGAGGCTAAGGTAGGAGAATGGCATGAACCTGTGAGGCGGAGCTCGCAGTGAGCCGAGGTCGCGCCACTGTACTCCAGTCTGGGTGACAGAGCAAGACTCCGTCTCGGGGAAAAAAAAAAAAAAAAAAAGGAAATACAAAATTACCCAGGCATGTGGCGCATGCCTGTAATCCCAGCTACTTGGAAGCCTGAAGCAGGAGAATCACTTGAACCCGGGCAGTGGAGGTTGCACTCAGCTGAGATTGAGCCATTGCACTCCAGCCTGGGAAACAAGAGCACAACTCTGTCTCAAAAATAAAAAAATAAAAAAATTTTTAATGACAGCCCATTGGTTTAATCAGAATTTCCCTGATTACTAATAACATTGGTTACTATGCATCTTTTCTCATATACATATGTGTGTGTGTGTTTCATTAAGTTTTTCCACTGTGAATTGCTTGTTTAAAACTCTTGTGCATTTTTTGTTGTTGTTGTTTTTGAGATGGAGTCTCGCTCTCTCACTCAGGCTGGAGTGCAATGATGCTATCTTGGCTCACTGCAACCTCCGCCTCCTGGGTTCAAGCGATTCTTCTGCCTCAGCCTCCTGAGTAGCTGGGATTACAGGTGTATGCCACCATGCCCATCTAATTTTTGTATTTTTAGTAGAGATAGGGTTTCACCATGTTGGTCAGGCTGGTCTCGAACTCCTGACCTCGTGATCCACCTACCTCAGCCTCCCAAAGTGCTAAGATTACAGGCGTGAGCCACCGCGCCTGGCCGCTTGTGCATTTTTCAATTTAGTCATAACCTTGCCTATATGCATTTATTTTGCTGTTTTAAACACAACTTCAAATTCATTTCCAGACATCTGAATGTTCTAAATCTAAAATAACAAAAACACAGATGCCCTAAATCACAAAGAAATGCCTCCAGAAGCAGGTAAGTACAGCAAGCCATGTGGAAGCTGTGCACAACCCCTTAAAAGGAGGAGATGGTAGCCATTTATTGCAGCCAATGAATTATTGCTATGGTGACTGGCAGGTTTAGTGCTGACAGATCTTCCAATTTTTTTTTTTTTTTGAGACGGAGTTTCGCTCTTGTTGCCCAGGCTGGAGTGCAGTGGCGCGATCTCGGCTCACCGCAACCTCTGCCTCCCAGGTTCAAGCGATTCTCCTGCCTCAGCCTCCCTAGTAGCTGGGATTACAGGCATGTGCCACCATGCCCGGGTAATTTTTGTATTTTTAGTAGAGACGGGGTATCTCCATGTTGCTCAGGCTGGTCTTAAACTCCCTACCTAAGGCGATCCGCCCCGCTCGGCCTCCCAAAGTGCTGGGACTACAGGCATGAGTGACCGCACACAGCCTGATCTTCCAATTTTTTTAGAAAAAACTATAAATTCAGATTTCATGTGCAGTATCTCAATTTTTTATTAATGGTAACTAATTAAAGTTTTCAGAAACATTGTATAGACCAAAAAAATCTGTGTGCAGGTCAACAATGCTCTTAGACAACTGAACATACCACAAAACTAAGAACATCAGAGTAATATGATATCTGCATGAAAAATCTATATATGAGTAATCATTTTATTAACAACCAATACATATTTAAACATGATTAGCTGGCAACTAAAATTACCTGACCTAAATGAGAGAGAGTAAGTTACAAAGTCTACAACGAGCTATTCAAAATATCTAACACATAAAGTGAAAATACCTTGGCTCACCAAAAAAAAAAAAAAAAATGCTTCTCATAAATCTTCGTGATTCAAAACAAAGATGTCACTTCATGAATGGCTTATCTTTAAAGTGGCAATATTCCTTCACACTGTTTATTTCACCAAAACATACCTAAACAATACTAAAACCTGTGTGTCCAACTGGCCATTTTTAGCACTACAGTTGAACAAAAAAACAAAAAGAATTCTTGGCCTATTCAGAAGTTGACTTAAAAATTCCGCAACATAAGTTGCCGGGCACAGTGGCTCACGCCTGTAATCCCAGCACTTTGGGAGGCCGAGGCAGGCGGATCACGAGATCAGGGGTTCAAGACCAGCCTGGCCAACACGGTGAAACCCCATCTCTACTATAAATACAAAAATTAGCTGGGCGTGGTGGCGGGCGCCTGTAATCCCAGCTACTCGGGAGGCTGAGGCAGGAGAATCGCTTGAACCCGGGAGGCAGAGGTTGCAGTGAGCCGAAATCGCGCCATTGCACTCCAGTCTAGGTGACAAAAGCAAGACTGTATCTTAAAAAAAAAAAAAAAAAAAAAA
>NW_012102832.1:279773-282779 GCF_000951045.1 Mandrillus leucophaeus
GGCAGGAGAATGGCGTAAACCCGGGAGGCGGAGCTTGCAGTGAGCCGAGATCGCGCCACTGCACTCCAGCCTGGGCGACAGAGCAAGACTCAGTCTCAAAAAAAAAATAAAATAAAATAAAATAAAAAATAAAAGTTGACCAATAATGGTATAATCTACGGAAAGTGTCTGTTTTAGCACTTAGTGCCTCATATGTAGTCATCACTTAACAGATGTTAAGACATACACATACACACACAGGTTAAACTGTACTCTCATATCATCTAACAGCACTCACCTAACAGTTTATAAAGCTTCTGATCAGAATGATATGAAGTTTAAAAACAATGTATTGTATTATATGGCACTTTGGATATCAGCATACGTGTACTACCCCAAGAAGGTAATTTCAAATATCTGTTTGGACATAAGTGTATGTGCTGACTACAACGCAGTATAACACTGCTCTTTGTGATGCTGCTCTTCCCAACAGTGGTGCTGACCTGATGATGTAGTACATGATTTCTCACCTTTGACACCTTCATGATAGTAAATATTAGCTGTGTGTTCCACTATCGAAAAAACAGGTAAAAATTCAAAGAAATTTCAGCATTAAAATCTTCAGTTTCCAAGTTTAAAACAGAAGTAAAACAAGGTTGGCATATAAAAGTACATTGATAACAAGCTCATTTTCAATTTTTCTACTTGATGTTATTAAAGAATACAATGTCAGTGTATCCTTGCTTTGTTTCAAACCCAGGGTTAAGTCTTGTTGGCCTCCTATATAGACTGTACTTCAACTGAGTCAAATACTAAGTAAGGGCTGTACCAAAGAGGCAGCTTGACACCTGGTAACAACTTTACCATGGAAGTTTCCTATGAGCTAGGGAGGCGAAATCGGAGATAACATTTTCCTGAATGAATCTTTACTACAGTCACTCAGGAACATATCTTACATTTACTACAGTAAGACTCAAGAGGGGTTTTTCCTGATTGCCAATGTCCTGAGATTTTAGTAAAAGAAAATCTCCAGTGTGACAATTCCAAATGCCAATCAGTCTGAAGCCTGAGTCACTTTTGCCTAATAAAACTGATTTCACCATTAAAATAGCAATAATTGTTGCCTTGGTGGAACAGTTTTATAATAGCTAAAGACAGTAAGAAGCAAATAATCAGTAAACTCAAGTTGAGCCAAGTTTTCCAACAAGAGACACTGAAAAGAGCCACTTGCAGAAGGTCAAAAATAATTGCCATTAATGTAAAAATGCAAAACGCACAGAATATTGGTATGTGATGTTTGTGGCTACTAACATGCAACTAGACTTTTAAACTATACATAGGAATGAAAATAAATAATTACGCACCTACCTGAAGACAGAAGTTACTTCTACGGGTGTGGTGGGAAGAGATGGAAATGGGCTTTACTGGTATCTGTGACATTTTATTCCCCCCCAAAAAAGCATGCACAGTCTGATGAAAATGGGGCAAAATGTTAATATCTGTTTAATCTCATAGTGTGTGACTTTCTTGTATTTCTAAAATATTTCCTAATTTAAAATAAAATTTTAAAGAGATTACAAGTGACCAAATAAACCAAGAACCACATACTTGCATGGTGTTCAAAACGAAATCACTAAAATCTAGAGAACTAATCTCAGTTAACAACAAAAGCCATTAGCTCAGTTCTTTCCCACTGACTCACATACAGATTAGAGTAAGATTTACTTTACAATAAGAGCAGGCTCATTTATGTGGCAAAGTTCAGAGAAGCTTCACAGATAATTTACTACTCAAGACCACATTTACCCAGGTTGTATCAGAGTATCAGTTATATCTAGAACCAGGAAGTTAAAAAAAAAAAAAAAAAAAAGGCCTGGAGGAAAAGCCAAAATAGGTGATACAAAGTCCATACAATAAAACGCATATCCTTTACTCAGAAGAGAATCCAACAAACTCTCACATAGAGATTGATTTTTTAGCCCAAACAAGCTTGTTTATCTGGCTACTAAGGCTTCTTCAGATGAAGTTTAGTAAAATACGAGAGGGAAGAAATTGCACAATAGGCAGCAATAAGGCACAATAAGCAGCAAGAAGAATATGAGGGTAAGGAAAACAAAACAACTTTAAAGAACAGATATGGGCTGGCCGGGTAATACAGGTAATACAGACATAGGCTGGCCAGGTAATATAGGCTCAGGCCTGTAATACAAAAATTAGCTGGCTTTGGTGGTGCACACCTGTAATCCCAGCTACTCTGGAGGCTGAGGCAGGAGAAACGCTTGAGCCCGGGAGGCAGAGGCTGCAGTGAGCCGAGATCGCGCCATTGCACTCCAGCCTGGGCAACAAGAGCAAAACTCCGACTCAAAAAAAAAAAAAAAAAAAAGAAGAAGCTGGGCGCGGTGGCTCACGCCCGTAATCCCAGCACTTTGGGAGGCTGAAGCCGGTGGATCACCTGAGGTCAGGAGTTCAAGACTGGCCATGGAGAAACCTAGTCTCTACTAAAAATAGAAAAAATTAGCTCGGCATCGTGGCGCATGCCTGTAATCCCAGCTACTTGAGAGGCTGAGGCAGGAGAATTGCTTGAACATGGGAGGCGGAGATTGCAGTGAGCCGCGATTGTGCCATTGAACTCCAGCCTGGGCAACAAAAGCAAAACTCCATCTCAAAAAAAAAAAAAAAGAAAGAAAATATGCAGAATTTGGGCAAAAAATTTGTAATACAGGATTGACAATAACCATTTAGGTGCCAAATTTTTCACCTGCCAAACAAACTACTATATCAGCAACTCTTCACGTAGTGCCAATTTGGTTATCTCCAACATGAATATTTTGTCAGTAGAGGCCAGGGGTTGGCTAGGATATCCTGATTTCTGGCCTTGAATGATAAACTTAGTTTCTCTAGCACAGGTAAAATATTTCCATAAGAGAAAGCCCAGCTGGGCACGCCTGTAATCCCAACACTTTGGGAGGTGGAGGAAGACAGAATGAGGTCAGGAGATCAAGATCATCCTGGCCAATATGGTGAAAC
>NW_012102832.1:284204-286268 GCF_000951045.1 Mandrillus leucophaeus
CTTGCAGTGAGCTGAGATCCGGCCACTGCACTCCAGCCCGGGCGACAGAGCCAGACTCCGTCTCAAAAAAAAAAAAAAAAAAAAAAAGTTCATGTTACTTTAAAAAATCCATTTATTTCCTTCCATCAAATTAACAAGCCCCTGTTAATATCCAGTATATCACCATATGCTCCCTCAATGGCACAAACCAGCCTTCCACAAAAGTAGAAAAGAGGTAAGGAGAAACATGTCACTGTTTCTTGTTCTATCCCGATACTTAAACCAAACTCAGTTCTTTAATAAGTAATCATTTAAAAAGCTGTACTTTTTTCTGGACTTTTCCCAAAATATGTTTGCCTCCGAAAATTATGAACCCATTTTGGCAACTAATAGGGTGAATAAACAAATGTTTTTTTAATGTTAGTCTTTTCACATAATGCAAACCCATTCACCACTAGGTTCTCTTTCCCAAAGGTTTGCCAAGTCACAAGACACACTACTGTTTACAATTCCTCCCATCTGCCCCTTGCCAATATATATCAAACACTCTAGTCACTTGGCTTAAACCATAGTTTCCCAAATAACCTTCTCAAATTCTAATTTAGACTCAAGATTCATTCATTCTGATTCATACTTTTAATGGAAAATTTTTAAATCACCTGATTTTCACTAAGTTCTGCCTTTTGATGCTGCCAAATCCTAGAGCTCTCTTGCTTTCACACCAGTGCCCCAAATGAGACAGCTATGTTATCTGTCACACATAAGTATATAGATAACTGTACTTTTAAATTCTGTACTTTTAGATATATTTTTAGTCTGAATACCGTACCCTCTTGGCTTTCAAAGACAACTACCAACATTCAATTCATTCGAGTACCAGTCTTCATTTCCTTCATTTCATTGCTATATACACCATGTTCTTTAAGGTTGGAGCCTACTGATTTCCCCCCACCCCAGACTGCAGTAGGAAAAGAAATGAAACAAAATATATTTACTAACATTCTATTTATAGATAACTATCAAACAGTTCCCATTTTTATTACAGGCTTCCTATTACATAGTATCATAAATGTCTATTGTTCAGGATGTTTGTCCGGCATCTATACTGATGGTCTCCAAAATCAAACAGATAATGCTGCGGGAGGAGGGAGGGAAGTATGATTCACCAAAAACTGCAGTGAAGAGTAATGGAATATTTTCACCAGTGGTATGTTATAACTAATAGCTTCTTTCTTTCTTTCTTTTTTTTTCTTTTTTTCTTTTTTGAGACAGTCTCACTTTGTCGCCCAGGCTGGAGAGTGCAGTGGCGCGATCTCGACTCTACAACCTCTGCCTCCCAGGTTCAAGTGATTCTCCTGCCTCAGCCTCCCCGGAAGCTGAGATTACAGGGGCCCACCACCAAGCCCCGCTAATTTTTAGTAGAGACGGGGGTTTCACCATGTTGGTCAGGCTGGTCTCGAACTCCTGACCTATAGTGTGCCCGCCTCGGCCTCCCAAAGTGCTGGGATTACAGGCATGAGCCACCGCGCCCAGCCAGCTTCTTAGACGAAGGTACTGCTAAGCAACCATCACGGTAGCAATAAATCCACCAGCTTCGAAGGCTGCAAAGCTAGGAAGATAGGAGGAAAAGCGGAGATGGGGTCCTCCCGCAGCTTCTCTAGAGGTTAGAAGAGAACAAAGTCACTGCTGCACTGTCACTTGAGGGAAAGGGGGAGGGGGCGGATCATCTTGGAAACCCAGCCCCTGGGCTGGAGCAGGCGGGGAGAAATCAGCGAGGCTGCCTGGGATTAACATTCTCGTTCTCACCCTCTTCCCCTTCTAGAAGCTCCCCTCCTCGCTCCAGCGCGGCGGCCAGAGTCCCAGATGACCACCCCCTCCAATGTATCACTCAAGGGGTGTAGAGAGAAACCAAAGAAAGAACTGAGTCAGGTGGTTGAGGCAGAGCGGGGACTCCCATGACCTCTCCGTCCTCCCTCAACACCCTCCAGCCTCCCCCAGAACACTATCAAGCCCAGAAGGGTCCGGGGCGGGGGGAAAAGCCCCACACAGGTGTGCTCGCCAGGGAGGGGCGCAAGGGCCGGGCCG
>NW_012102832.1:289168-290344 GCF_000951045.1 Mandrillus leucophaeus
AAAAAAAAAAAAAAAAAGAGAATGCCCAATTATTGTACCAACCACTACACACTCATAATCATTAATAGTAGTCACACACAGAAACTTGTAATTCATTTTAATTAATTATCCACAAAGGGAGAGGATCAAAATATGAAATATCTACAAAAGTCCACTGCTCTCAAGTATCCAGTGTAAAGGGAGGGGACAGGGAATGAAATAAATTTTGGGCCTAGAGAAACTTCTGTATAATAACAAATTTTCAAAACCAGATAAATCACACTAATGTGAAAGACGACTAATTTTTCAACCACTGAACATCGACTAATTTCTTCACCTTCTCCAGCAGTCCACACCCCAGTCTAGGTTAAAAACCCACTAAGTTGGCTGGGCATGGTGGTTCATGCCTATAATCCCAGCCCTTTGGGAGGCCAAGGGAAGGGGATCACCTGAGGTCAGGAGTTCGAGACCAGCCTGGCCAACATGGCAAAACCCTGTCTCTACTAAAGATACAAAAATTAGCTGGGTGTGGTGGCACACACCTGCAGTCCCAGCTACCCCGAAGGCTGAGGCAGGAAGACTCGCTTGAACCTGGTTGGGGGGCAGGGTGGAGGCTGCAGTGAGTCAAGATCATATCACTCACTCCAGCCTGGGCGAAAGAGCTAAACTCCATCTCAAAAAAATAAAAATAAAAAATAAAATAAAATAAATCCACTAAGTTTCTAGTATGTAACCTGTACAAATACTCTGGGCTTATCATAAAATTCTGTAACTAAAGCAACTAAGCAACTTGCATGTTTTGCATTACGTGATTCCAACTGTTACAAAACTGATCCAATATCAGTTATAAATATGTTTCCACAGATAAGAATTTTGTCAATATTTTTAAATTCCCACAAGATACCACCTAATGCCACAATTTAAATGTACTGCTCTAATTCATGGATTTCAAAAACTTTAATATATGCTTTTTACTTCTTACCAATGTTAATTCCTCTTTTACCCTTCCAAACATGTCAATTAGTACAATTTAAAAATCCAATCATCCTTTAATAAAACCTGTTGGAATTCACTATTGTGTCATCCTTGTGTTGCCATCTAGCCTGAAAAGAATTTCTGGAAAAAAAGTGTTTTAAAAAGTTCATGTTACGGCCGGGCGCGGTGGCTCAAGCCTGTAATCCCAGCACTTTGGGAGGC
>NW_012102832.1:290394-291507 GCF_000951045.1 Mandrillus leucophaeus
AAAAAAAAAAAAAAAAAAAAAAAGTGGGCCTAAGTGTGGTGACATGTGCCTATGATCCCAGCTACTCAGGAGGCTGAGACGAGAGGATCACTTGAGCCCAGGAGGTGGAGGCTGCAGTGAGCTGTAACGGTGCCACTACTGCCCTCCAGGTGACAGAGTGAGGCCCTGTCTCAAAAAAAAAAAATGAAATAACATTTTAAAAATATTATTTAAAGTGTCAAAGGCAAGGAGATTTATTCATAATCCTCATATTTCTTTACAGAAATTTCTCAGAACCCTGTAATTTCCAAAACTGAATGTAGTATGTTGTAATGTCCAGCAGAAACATACTGTGAACCACTAGGTAGTATTAAATCTTATAGTACCCGCATCACAAAAAAGTAAAAAGGAAACAAATGAAAACACATCTTATTTAACCCAACATATCCAAAATATCATCATTTCAACATGTAATCAATATAAAAAATATTAATGAGGTTGGGCACGGTGGCTCACGCCTGTGATCCCAGCACTTTGGGAGGCCAAGGCAGGTGAATCACCTGAGGTCAGGAGTTCAAGGCCAGCCTGACCAACATAGTGAAATCCCGTCTCTACTAAAAATACAAAAAAGTAGCCGGGCATGGTGGTGCATGCCTGTAATCCTAGCCAGCTACTCTGGAGGCTGAGGCAGGAGAATCACTTGAACGCAGGAGGCAGAGGTTGCAATTAGCTAAGATCATGCCATTGCACTCCAACCTGGGCAAAAAGAGTACAACTCTGTCTCAAAAAAAAAAAAAAGTAATGAGATATTTTACTTATTTTGTTCACACCAACTTTGAAATCCAGCGTGTACTTTACATTTATAGCACATCTAAATTCTGCCTATCCACATTTCACGTGATCCATAGTCACATGTGGTTAGTAGCTCTTGTACTGGGCAGCACAGTTTTGGACTCTGGGCCTGGCCTCTTAGCCTCTGAATCCTACATACTTTTCAGAAAGGCAGACTGAAAAGCTGCAAGCCTTTCAAATTAAGGTGTGAGATGGGACCTTTTGTTATATATATGTAGTTCTATGACCACTTACTGGTCAGAGAAATAATAATTTAAATAACCTTTTTTTTTTTTTTTTTTT
>NW_012102832.1:292151-296364 GCF_000951045.1 Mandrillus leucophaeus
TTTTTTTTTTTTTTTTTTTTTGAGATGGAGTTTCGCTCTTGTTGCCCAGGCTGGATTTCTATGGCATGATCTTGGCTCATGCAACCTCTGCCTCCTGGGTTTAAGAGACTCTCCTGCCCCAGCCTCCTAAGTAGCTGGGATTACAAGCCCCCGCCACCATGCCCGGCTAATTTTTGTATTTTTAGTTTTGTTTCTTTCTTTCTTTTGTTTTGTTTTTCTTATTTTTTCTTTTTTTCTTTTTATTTCTTTTTCTCTTTTTAATTTTTATATTTTTAGTAGAGACGGAGTTTCACCATGTTGGCCAGGCCGGTCTCAAACTCCTGACCTCAGGTGATCCACCCACCTTGGCCTCCCAAAGGGCTGGGATTACAGGCATGAGGCACCGCGTCCAGCCCATATAATAATAATTTAATTAACTGTAATTGAATGTTTATCGAGTGCTTACTAAACACTTTGGTTTGTTTTGTTTTGTTTTGGGTTTTTTTTTTTTTTTTTGAGATGGCGTTTCGCTCCTGTTGCCCAGGCTGGATTGCAATGGCGTGAGCTCGGCTCACTGCAACCTCCACCTCCTGGGTTCAAGCGATTCTCCTGCCTCAGCCACCCAAGTAGCTGGGATTACAGGTGCCCGCCACCATGCCTGGCTAATTTTTTTTGTATTTTTAGTAGAGACAGGGTTTCACCGGGTTGGCCAGGCTGGTCTTGAACTCCTGTCCTCAAGTGATCTGTCCACCAGCCTTCCAAAGTGCTGGGATTACAAGCGTGAGCCACCATGCCCAGCCAACACTTTTCATGTATTAGTTCATTTAATTCTTCTCAACAACTCTGTGAGGCGGACATCTTTATCCCCATTTCACATTTGAGGAAACAGGCACACAGAAATTCAAGAACTTGCCTAAGGTCATACACTAATAATTGGCAGAGCTACAGTTAGGACCTAGGCATTTTTTTTTCTCTCCTGAGAATCTTGCAGCAGATTCCCTGTTGTTCTAACTCTCCAGTTTTATTTTGTTTTGTTTTAATTTGTTTTGTTTTAGAGACGGAGTCCCGCTCTGCCACCCAGGCTGGAGTGCAGTGGCGCGATCTCAGCTCACTACAAGCTCCGCCTCCCAGGTTCACGCCATTCTCCTGCCTCAGCCTCGCGAGCAGCTGGGACTACAGGCGCCCGCCACCAGGCCCGGCTAATTTTTTGCATTTTTAGTAGAGACGGGGTTTCACCGTGTTAGCCAGGATGGTCTTGATCTCCTGACATCGTGATCCGCCCGCCTCAGCCTCCCAGAGTGCTGGGATTACAGGCATGAGCCACCACACCCAGCCCTAACTCTCCAGTTTTATTTTATTATAGTTCATCTGTTTCTTGGCTTCTCAAAATGTTATTTTCATTATGTCTGTTAAAGCAAATTTCATTCATAACCATTTAAGGCTCTCCATGAACTGTCCTTATCATTTTCCCAGACTTGTTTTTTCTTATCCTTTAATATATATTCTCCAGTCTGAACAAGCTAACCAGTTTAATGCTTGGCCCTTACAGCTTGCTCATTCTTCTCTTCTCTACCACTGCTCATGCATTATTGCTGGAATGACCTCCTCATCCTTTTTCGCAAACCGGGACCCTTCCCTTCCTTCAAAACTCACCTTTTCCAGAAAGTCCTCATTGACTAACTCCACCCAACTCTAACTCTTTTCCCATCAGTTCACAAGTACTGGCTTGTGCTGATTTATTTGTACTTGTTCTGTCTGTTACTCTGTAATTGTGCCATTGTTTTTGTTCTAGTTTTTTTTGAGACAGAGTTTTGCTTTTGCTGCCCAGGCTGGAGTGCAATGGCACGATGTCGACTCACCACAACCTCCACCTCCCAGGTTCAAGCAATTCTCCTGCCTCAGTCTCCTGAGTAGCTGGAATTACAAGCATGCGCCACCACGTTCCGCTAATTTTTTGTATTTTTAGTAGAGACGGGGTTTCTCCATGTTGGTCAGGCTGATCTCGAACTCCCAACCTCAGGTGATCTGCCCACCTTGGCCTCCCAAAGTGCTGGGATTACAGGTGTGAGCCACCACACCCAGCCTGTAATTGTGTTTTAAATTTATTTTATATGTGTACCTTTGCAAGATGTACTACTAGTAAGAGCTTGTTTTCTAATTCCTTTATTACTCTCAGTACTGGACCCTGCACAAAGTACATCTCAATTGTTATTGAGCTGACTAACCAATTAACCAGGAGAGAATAATTTACCCACTCTGTAGCCTTTCCTGTATGTACAAGATGTGTGCCCCATAGAGAAACTACGTGAACCTAAGACTAGAGGCAAATTTCTTTTATAAAATCATAGAAAAGATTAAAAACAAAACACTAGGCCAGGCACCATGCCTCACACCTGTAATCTCAGCACTATGGGAGGCCAAGGTGGGCGGATCACCTGAGGTTGGGAGTTCAAGACCAGCCTGACCAACATAGAGAAACCCCATCTCTACCAAAAATACAAAATTAGTTGGGTGTGGTGGTGCATGCCTGTAATCCCAGCTACTCCGGAGGCTGAGGCAGGAGAATCGCTTGAACCCAGGAGGCGGAGGTTGCAGTGAGCCAAGATCATGCCATTTTACTCCAGCCTGGGCAACAAGAGTGAAAGTCCATCTCAAACAAAAACAAAAACAAAACACTAGGGCCACAGACTTCATGGCAGCAATGATTTTTGATCCTGCTGAGGAGAAAGAAGAGAACCTTACTTGGCCCCATCCTTGTTCCCATGATTCAGGAGATTCCAATGCAGCAAGTCAAGAATAAACCCACACTTAGAACTCGGGATAGGCCAGGCGCGGTGGCTCAAGCCTGTAATCCCAGCACTTTGGGAGGCCGAGACGGGCGGATCACGAGGTCAGGAGATCGAGACCATCCTGGCGAACACGGTGAAACCCCGTCTCTACTAAAAAATACAAAAAAACTAGCCGGGTGAGGTGGCGGGCGCCTGTAGTCCCAGCTACTCGGGAGGCTGAGGCAGGAGAATGGCGTAAACCCGGGAGGCGGAGCTGCAGTGAGCTGAGATCCAGCCACTGCACTCCAGCCTGGGCGACAGAGCCAGACTCCATCTCAAAAAAAAAAAAAAAAAAGAACTTGGGATAGAGAAATGGAAGGTAACACACAGTTCCCTTAAATATGACTGGATGACCACCTAACATATGCTCCATACAGGCTTCTCTGAAATAACTGAAATTAGAAGAACACAAGGGCCCTTGGAAATTCATTTCCCTCCATGGTGCTTCAGGAGGAATGGGAAAGTCAGTAATGTCCCAAGATCCTTAGCCCTACTTTTAACAGGCTTCTAGGCTTCTCTGTTTACCAAGCCTTTGAAAATCTGCAAATGAAAAACCTATGGAAGTTCATATATATCAATAAAAAGTCAACAAAGATTTGGGAGACTGATGACTTGAGGTCAGGAGTTCAAGATCACTCTGGGCATCATAGTGAGACTCCCATCTCTACAAAATAAAAATAAAAATAAAAATAAATTGGCCAGGCGCAGTATCTCACGCCTGTAATCCTAGCACTTTGGGAGGCCGAAGTGGGTAGATCACAAGGTCAGGAGATCGAGACCATCCTGGCCAACACGGTGAAACCGCATCTCTACTAAAAATACAAAGAAAAAAAAATTAGCCAGGCGTGGTGGTGGGTGCTCGTAGTCCCAGCTAGTCCCAGCTACTCGGGAGGCTGAGGCAGCAAAATGGCGTGAACCTGGGAGGCTGAGCTTACAGTGAGTCGAGATCGCGCCACTGCACTCCAGCCTGGGCGACAGAGTAAGACTCCATCTCAAAAAAAAAAAAATTGTTTTCAATTAGCTGGGTGTGGTGGCCTATGCCTATAGTCCTAGCTACTTGAGAGGCTAAAGTGGGAGGATTCCTTGAACCCAGGAGTGTGAGGCTGCAGTAAGCTATGACTATATCACTGTAGTCCAGCCTGGGCAACAGAGTGAAATCCTGTCTCTGTTTGGTTTGGGTTTTTTTGAGATAAAGTTTTGCTCTTGTTGCCCAGGCTGGAGTGCAGAGGCACAATCTCGGCTCACTGCAACCTCCGCCTCCCGGGGGTTGAGGCGATTTTCCTGCCTCAGCCTCCCAAGTAGCTGGAATTACAGGTGCCTGCCACCATGCCCAGCTAATTTTTTGTATTTTTAGTAGAGAGGGGGTTTCACCATGTTGGCCAGGCTGGTCTCGAACTCCTGACCTC
>NW_012102832.1:297204-299531 GCF_000951045.1 Mandrillus leucophaeus
AGGCGGGCAGATCACAAGGTCAGGAGTTCAAGACCAGCATGACCAACATGGTGAAATCCCGTCTGTACTAAAGAATACAAAAATTAGCCGGGTGTGGTGGCACATGCCTGTAATCCCAGCTACTCAGTAGGCTGAGGCAGGAGAATCACTTGAACACGAGAGGCAGAGGTTGCAGTGAGCCAAGATTGCACCACTGCACTCCAGCCTGGGTGACAGACTGCGACTCTGTCTCAAAAAACAAAAAAAAAAACAAAAAACTAGCCGGGCGTGGTGGCGGGCGCCTGTAGTCCCAGCTACTCTGCATGGAGGCTGAGGCAGGAGAATGGCGTAAACTCAGGAGGCAGAGCTTGCAGTGAGCTGAGATCCTGCCACTGGACTCCAGCCTGGGCAACAGAGCGAGACTCCGTCTCAAAAAAAAAAAAAAAGTTGAAGTATAGAGAGAGAGCAAATGTAAGTCATCGAAAGAAGTATTTCAGAGCAAAGATAATGTAAAGGAATTGGACTAGGGAGCCAAAACATTCAGGCAGGAAGGAGAGAAACCCCAGCTGTGGAACACAGAAAGAGAAAGATGTGGAGAGTTTGAGAGAACCATTACAAAACCACCAAGTTAGATCAAAACAAAGCATTACAGTTACTATTTAGCCTCTCTGACTTACAAATTATGGCCTTCAATGTCAATTTCAAGCATACAAATTATAACTCAAATTCCACTAATATGTGTCTTACCTGTGGAATATGATGAAGGGGTTCCAAAGGCCAGGAACACAAAAAGTAGGAGAGCAATCCATGGAAAGTGATGCCATGAGGTCCCAGCCTTGTCTCTTCCGTAACTTAAAATGGCTGTTGAAATGACAGTTGGAAATGTGAGTAGATAGAATGCTGCCTACCCATCCTGTGTTCTTCATGAAAGGAAAGTAGATTAATTTCACGTGCTTTAAAATGTTTTTAAAATGCTATACTGATTGATAACTTAGTTTGTCATAATAATATAGATTGGATAGACTGATGGATAGATACATAGTTTTATTTATTTGGGGATAGCAATATGACATTATGCACATAAAAATGTGGCCAAAGGAAGGTCCTATCTGGTCAGAGTTTTATTTCTCTTGGTATCTTTCCATCAGGAAGTTGAAAAAGTCATACATTTCCACCTTTCTCACTTCCTTTCTAGCCCTCCTTTTTTTTTTTTTTAATTTTCTTCAGTACTTCTTCCCTTTTCACAATTACTGCTGCAGGTCTGTTTACCAATCCCAAGGGAGTGACAACTACAAGACTAAACTTGACGCCTTTGTTGATGATCTTCAAACTGAGATGACCTGTTTGGCTGTGTCCTGTTGTAAAGGGTTAGCCACCAGGGCTCTGCAGAATATAAGTTAGGGAGCCAACTTATATGATATGATATATGGCTTATATAACATATAAGCCAACTTATATAACATATAAGCCAACTTATATGATAAATACAACTTATATTAGTAAAGCCAATACCCCCTGCTGCAAAGAGTGCATATGTCTATGTCTGATGTGTGGGTCTCTGGAATGCTACTGTAACATTTCTCCTGAAATCTCAAGTCTTTTTTTTTTTTTTTGAGACGGAGTGTCTCTCTGTCGCAGTGGTGCGATCTTGGCTCATCGCAACCTCCACCTCCCGGGTTCCAGCAATTCTCCTGCCTCAGCCTCCCGAGTTGCTGGGACTACAGGCGCATGCCACCACGCCTGGCTTTTTTTTTTATTATTAGTAGAGACGGGCTTTCACCATGTTGTCCAGGCTGATCTCAAACTCTTGACCTCAGATGATCCACCCGCCTCGGCCTCCTGAAGTGCTAGGATTACCAGCGTGAGCCACCGTGCCCACGAAATCCCAACTTTTTAAAAGTTACAGTGCTCTGGAGCTGGCATGCTAGAATTGGGTTTGTAATGATGTTTGCCTTGACGTCAAATCCAAAAATGTCAGTGTGAGCTCAGGTTGAACCAGACCAGTGGGGTAGCTAAGAGGATTAGAAGTCGCAGCAGCTTGGTAAGTCAGGGGGCCTCAGTTTCTCCACCCTTGGCTCTATTTCTGTTTGCTTCTTAAATCCTTGACAAGAAGAATTGACATCAGAATAGTCCTCACCCAATATGCGATCCAAGGCCTAGCAAAGAGAATAAGCTTAACCCAGGTTAAGGGTGGGGTGAAGAGAAGAGACCCAAGACATTAAGGCCTGCTAATCTGGCAGAATCACATCTCATGGGGTGTGATTTTATGGGAGCAATTTGCCTTGGAGTCTTAGGCACATAAATAACTAAGGATAAGAATCTTCTGCTGCCAGCCTCCCTACAGTTTG
>NW_012102832.1:299581-304134 GCF_000951045.1 Mandrillus leucophaeus
GAGCAATTTGCCTTGGAGTCTTAGGCACATAAATAACTAAGGATAAGAATCTTCTGCTGCCAGCCTCCCTACAGTTTGCATAGGAGTCAAGATTAATAAATACTTAAAAAGTGTAAGGGGAGCTAAAAATTGGCTTGTGACCTGCTTATTCACAGGACTGAACCAAAAGTCATAGTGTCCCTAGTAAACAAATAATGCTAGAGCTAAAGAGAAACCATAAGGTAAGCATCTGAGACCCTTTCATTTTCAGATATACATGTTTTAGAAAAATTGTCTTGGCATGGAGACTAGCCTTTGGGATCTAGTGCCTTAAAAAAAATCTGATGGTAACATCTCTATTTTGGTAAATTGATTCAAGAAAAAGGCAAAGAGACAAAAAGCAATTCAAACTGCTCATACTCTTTAGCCCTGAGAAGGCTGCACCGGCAGGTTTCTGGATATGGTCTATTTTAGTTCAAAGTGCAATCACACTGTATAAAATATAAAGTCACTAAGAATGAGGCATAGCACAAATACCCTAGGGACCTGACATCAGGAATTAGGGCAGGTCACAAAAAAAAAAGAGGAAACTCAGAGCTTCATTCTTGTTGCCCAGGCTGGAGTGCAGTGGCGCAATCTCAGCTCACTACAACCTCTGCCTCCTGGGTTCAAGCGAGTCTCCTGCCTTAGCCTCCCAAGTAGCTGAGATTACAGGCATGTGCCACCACGCCTGGCTAATTTTGTATTTTTAGTAGAGACGAGGTTTCTCCATGTTGGTCAGACTGGTCTCGAACTCCTATCCTCAGGTGATATGCCCCCCCTTGGCCTCCCAAAGTGCTGAGATTACAGGTGTGAGCCACTGTGCCCAGCCAAGACAAAACTCTTTAGGCAAAAAGGCACAATTTAGGCTGGGCACGGTGGCTCACGCCTGTAATCCCAGCACTTTGGGAGGCCAAGGCGGGCAGATCACGAGGTCAGGAGATCGAGACCATCCTGGCTAACACGGTGAAACCCTGTCTCTACTAAAAATACAAAAAATTAGCCCAGTGTGGTGGCGGAAGCCTATAGTCCCAGATACTCAGGAGGCTGAGGCAGGAGAATGGCGTGGGCCTGGGAGGCGGAGCCTGCAGTGAGCCAAGATTATGTCACTGCACTCCAGCCTGGGTGACAGAGTGAGACTCTGTCTCAAAAAAAAAAAAAAAAAAGGCACAATTTAAACCATTAAAGAGATATTTATATTCTTCTTGCCCCAAACCTACATTAGCTGTTAAGTGGAGGTCACAGTTTTAGCAACTCTACTTCAGGAAACCCTGAACTCTTGTTGTGCCCTATCCCGATATGTCTCAGTGCCAAGAGATGCCAAACGATGTCACCTTTGTTTAGCTCTATGAACTTTTGCTAAAGTGATTCATTACTATCTTATCTCAATGTAAGAGGATATCAGTAGATGCAGGGGAGGGTGACAGAATCAAAGGAATGGAGGAGGTGAAAGAGGAGAAAAAGGTATCACTATTTTACAGAAAAAGGGCTATTATTGGTGTCGGACAAGGTAAATCGTTTTCTTTAGTTTATAAGTCCTACCTCCTTTTATTTTTTCCAGAAATTAGAACACTAGTTCTATCCAGGTTTGGTTCAGACTTGAAATTTACAAGTTGCAGTTCTTAGAGTAGATACCAGGGTCCCATTCTCTCACCCAGGCTGGAGTGCAGTGATGTGATCTCAGCTCACTGCAACATCTGCCTCCCAGGTTCAATGATCCTTTACCTTAGCCTCCTAGGTAGCTGGGACTACAGACATGCACCACTAGGTACATCTCGTTTGGATGGAGATTTTTGGTAGCGATGGGATTTCACCATGTTGCCCAGGCTGGTCTCAAACTCCTGGGCTCAAGCGATCCTCCTGCCTCCCCAAAGTACTGGGATTATAGATGTAAGCCACTGTGTCTGCCCTAAAATGGTAAAATCTTTAAGACTCTTATTTTCCCTAATTTTTCCTCCCCTTCATGGTAAAGAAGTCCAGTACGCTATATTACTAACACTAGGATTCATAACTTACATTTTAAGGATAGCCAAAGTAAGTTGAAAATTATTTCCTATTATTTTGTTCTTTATAATTGTTTTAGGGGGCTTCAAATACAAGGGGTCAAAAACTGACGTAGGACAAAGATAGATGCAGTCATTCACCCAGAGTTAACTGCAAAGCAATGACCAAAAACCATGATGAGAAGAATTTCTGACTCTCAGGCCTCTCTTCTTTCCGAATATCCTTGCTGTCCTAGATAACTGTCAGAGGACAAATGTTGAAATGTGCTGACAAGTGTTGACAAGGAGGACCACACATACCCTAGATTTTCCAGGACAGTCCTGATGGCAAATATTCTCCACTGTCATCAGAAGCCATGTAAATAAATGTCCTAGAAATACCAATATTCTAGCATTTTGGATTAAAGAAAATGAAAGAACTGTATGCCTGGGAGTCAAGGGAAAAAGGGCACATGATAGTTGGTGTCAAGGCCAGGTGACAGGAAGGAGACAGAAAGATCTGATTGCTAGAATAACCAGGCAGCTCAAATGAGGGTAATAGAATCTTGTACGGCAGAGCATCAGCTGATGCTGAAAAAAAATGCTCCTTCCATGAGTGCTTAAAGCAGACTCAGAGAAAAGTTGCTGTTTTCAACCCACCTCTGGAGTACTAGTAACCCAGCCTCCATTAGTCAGGCTTTCACCCTGGAGATCTGACATAGTATGACAAGTCCTACAAAGCCAAGCAATGAGGTCATCCTTTGTAGGTTACTTCGTTGTGGGTGATAACTTCATCAGGAAAAAATATGTTCATTCAGCATTTTTCAAGTCCTCAAACTGCTTTACAAAATCAAGTCTGTTCATTCCTCTCTAGGAAGAGCAAACCTAGCAAGAGAAAGAAGTTCTCTAGGTTTATAAATCTATATGGTTAATCCTAGGCTCTTAGCCCCCACCCAAACAAATCCTAACCCTAGAGATCTAAATGAAATATTCTCTTTATTTAGTATAATTAATCCATTACCACTGTGAATAACTGGAAATATATTTAAATGCTTTTCATAGTGTGAGAGACAGAATGGAAATCCATGGAGCAGAAGAAAGGCTCAGTACTTCTCCTTTTACCATGATCATGACAACTTTGTAATTCCTTGTAGTAAACCCTAAGGACACGTTCTCATCAGCCAGGTTAGAGCCCCTTGTTCTACAGATTAGTGAAAGAGTTAGACCAAGTAACTTTCCCCAGTAATAGGGTGGCCAAGTTAAAAAAAACAGGACACCTAGCCGGGCGCGGTGGCTCACGGTTGTAATCCTAGCACTTTGGGAGGCCGAGGGGGCAGATAACGAGCTCAGGAGATCGAGGCCATCCTGACTAATACGGTGAAACCCCGTCTCTACTAAAAATACAAAAAAATTAGCCAGGTGTAGTGGCAGGCGCCTATAGTCCCAGCTACTCGGGAGGCTGAGGCAGGAGAATGGCGTGAACCCTGAGGGGCGGAGCCTGCAGAAAAAAAAAAAAAAAAAAAAAAACAACAGGACACCGACTTAAATCAGAATGTCAGATCAGATAAAATGAGTAGTTTTTTAGTGTAAATAGTCTCAAATATTTCATGGGACAGCTTAGACTAAAAATATGCAATAGGTTGCCGGGCGCTGTGGCTCACATCTTTAATCCCAGCACTCCGAGAAAGGCCGAGGTGGGCGGATCACAAGGTCAAGGAGATCAAGACCATCCTGGCTAACACGGTGAAACCCCGTCTCTACTAAAAATACAAAAAATTAGCCGGGCGTGGTGGCAGTTGCCTGTAATCACAGCGACTCGGGAGGCTGAGGCAGGACAATGGCGTGAACCCGGGAGGCGGAGTTTGCAGTGAGCTGAGGTCGCACCACTGCACTCCAGCCTGAGCGGCAGAGCGAGACTCCGTCTCAAAAAAAAAAAAAAAAAAAAAAAGCAATAGTTAGAAGTTAGGGTACTAAATACTAAAAACTATTCATTGTTTATCTGAAATTCAATTATTATTATTATTATTATTATTATTTTGAGACGGAGTTTCACCCTTGTTACCCAGGCTGGAGTGCAATGGCACGATCTCAGCTCACCGCAACCTCTGCCTCCACCTCCCGGGTTCAAGCGATTCTTCTGCCTCAGCCTCCCCAGTAGCTGGGACTACAGGTATGCACCATCACGCCCGGCTAATTTTGTATTTTTAGTAGAGCCAGGGTTTCTCCATGTTGGTTAAGCTGGTCTCAAACTTCCGACCTCCAGTGATCCACCCGCCTCAGCCTCCTAAAGTGCTGGGGGGCTTTTTGGTTTTCTTTTTTCTTTCTTTCTTTCTTTCTTTGTTTTTTTTTGTTTTTGTTTTTGTTTTTGTTTTTTCGAGATAAGGCCTCACTCTGTGGTCCAGACTGGAGTGCAGTGGCATGATTACAGATGATTACAGCTCACTGAAGCCTTGACCTCCTGGACTCAGGAGATCCTTCCACCTCAGCCTCCCAAATAGCTGGTACTACAGGGATACACCGCAACATTTGGCTAATTTTTTTTTTTTTTTTTTT
>NW_012102832.1:308339-309422 GCF_000951045.1 Mandrillus leucophaeus
AGTAGAGACGGGGTTTCACCATGTTAGCCAGGATAGTCTCGATCTCCTGACCTCGTGATCCGCCCGTCTCGGCCTCCCAAAGTGCTGGGATTACAAGCTTGAGCCACCATGCCTGGCCAAAATAGGGATTTTAAAATAGCTTTGTGTGCTGGCAAATATCTTTTTCTGGAGAGTTGAATGACATTCTGTCATGTTTAATTTTTTAGGCTATGAAACCGCTAAAAGGATTATCTAACTCTCTTCTCCTTTTCTCATTCCCTAGGGTATTCACTTTAGTGAAAAACAGCATAGGTAAATATCAACTGGCTCCATAAAAATCAACTTGTCCTTTTAAATATATTAAATACTTTAAATACTTTTTCCAATATTAAATATCCATGTTCAGAATATGGTGGTAATTATGCCATATTTAATAAGAGAAATTACTTTGAGAGTGATGTTGGCAAGATTATGTCAAGTAGCAGCCAAAGGCTGATATACCACACTGTCAAACCAATGATTTTTTTTCTTTCTTTCTTTTGCCACTGTTACTATATTAATATACTTTTAGTATTTCCACTCACCTGAAAATGATGCAGGCAGACATTATAAACCTCATTCTGCCACTCCTGCAAATATCAAAGCTTAAACATTTTAATGGTGAGGAAAAAAAAAACACTGTGAAGTATAAATATTCATAGGATTTTAATCCAGAAGTATCCCAACAGGCGCAGTGGCTCATGCCTGTAATCCCAGCACTTTGGGAGGCCGAGACAGGCGGATCACGAGGTCAGGAGATCGAGACCATCCTGGCTAACACAGTGAAGGATTACAGCTGTGAGCCACCACGCCCATCCTTTTGGCTAATTTTTGTACTTTCGTTTTTTAAGAGATGGGACTTTGCCATGTTGGCCAGACTTGTCTCAAACTCTGGGCTCAAATGATCTGCCTACCTCGGCCTCTCAAAGTGCTGGAATTACAAGTGTGAGCCACTGCGCCTGGCCGGAAATTCAAATGCAATTGGGCATGCTGTATTTTTATTTGCTAAATATAGTAACCCTACCAGTACTCTGCTTTCAGATTTTTTTTTTTTTTTTTTTTTTG
>NW_012102832.1:310782-312708 GCF_000951045.1 Mandrillus leucophaeus
AACCCGGGAGGCGGAGCTTGCAGTGAGCTGAGATCCGGCCACTGCACTCCAGCCTGGGTGACAGAGCAAGACTCCGTTTCAAAAAACAAAAAAAAAACAGAAAAAAAAGAAAAAAGAAATATCATTTCCTCTTCATGTGATTTTTCTTGTTTTAGACGTGGTCTCATGATGTTGGCCAGGCTGGCCTCAAACTCCTGGGCTCAAGTGATCCTCCTGCCTCAGCCTCCTGAGTAGTTGGGACTACAGGGATGTACCACTATGCCCAGCCTTCACTTGTTTATCAAGCAATTATTGAATACCTAGTGTGTGCCACTCAGTGGCTTCTAAGTGGCAGAGCCAGTGGCAGAAGTCAGGTTACCTTGACTCAGAACAGGCACTCTTTCCTAATACTTGGTTTTCCCATGATCTCTTTCTGGAAAACCCAGGGCTGATGTAATATAACCCAAAGAATAAACTAGAATAAGACAAAGGGAAATAAAGCTTGAGTTTCCATTTAGCTCTTCTCTAACAGGTGGTACATAACTTAGCCCATTCAAGAGCAGATGAGTTTCCATCACCTGTTTTGTTTAAATATTAAGAACTATTAAAAAACATTATTTTCCCTTGATGGTTATCAAAATCCTCTGATTTTCCAACAGTGCCACCCAAATCCTTTATCTGTCTAGAACCCCTTGGTGTTTCAGTTTCTTCATCTGTAAAATTAGGTAATGGATTAGATCATCTTCAAAGTTCTTTCTGGCTCTTAAATTATTTTATTCTACTAATTTTCTGTGGAAAAAAATGATTATGCTCAGCTCCATCAGCTTTGGCTAATGAGGGCTGCACTCCACAGTTTGAAAAGTTTAGGAAATTCCCAGCCTGGTGTGGTGGCTCATGCTTGTAATCCCAGTACTTCCAGAGGCCAAGGCAGGCAGAATACTTTTGCCTTCAAGTTCGAGACCAGCCTGGGCAACGTGGCAAGATTCTGTTTCTAATAAAAAGGTAAAAATGGCATATCATCCATGGCCTTTTTACTTTTCTAACACAGCCAAGGAAATTATTAAAAACAATAACATCTCTACAGAGTACTCTTTCCTAATTACTTTGAATGTTTTCTTTTCTCACAATGTCATTGAGAGACAAGAATGTATTATTCATCCACCAAAAATGAGAAACCGGACATACAGATAGGTCGTGCGGTCCTGCACTCTTTTTTTTTTTTTTTTTTTTTTGAGATGGAATCTTGCTCTGTCACCTAGGCTGGAGTACAATGGCACAGATCTCTGCTCACTGCAACCTCCACCTCCTGGGTTCAAGCGATTCTCCTGCCTCAGTCTCCTGAGTAGCTGGGACTACAGGTGCGTGCCACCACACCCGGCTAATTTTTTGTATTTTTAGTAGAGACGGGGTTTCATAAGTTGGCCAGGCTGGTCTCAAACTCCTGACCTCATGATCTGCCCACCTTCGCCTCCCAAAGTGCTGGGATTACAGGCGTGAGCCACCATGCCCTGCCTAGATCGTGCACTTCTAAAACTCACAGAAAGTGGGAGTAGATCCAAAATGAGAAAGTGGATCTCTCTGCTGACTGGGTCTCTTTTCCAGACTTTTTATCCACAATAAGCTTTCTGGTTAATGTAGAGAATGTGGTATGCTCATTAATTGCTCTTGGAAAATGAACCTGCCTCTTCCTCCCTTCCTACTTCAAAAAAACACACACACAAAAACACAGAAAAACAATAATACCCTCACTTTATTAAATGAGCAAGAGGGAAAAAAAATGAATCCAGCCAGGTGCGGTGGCTCACGCCTGTAATCCCAACACTTTGGGAGGCTGAGACAGGTGGATCACTTGAGGTCAGGGGTTCAAGACCAGCCTGGCTAACCCTGTCTCTATTAAAAATGCAAAAATTAGCTGGGCATGGTGGCACACACCTGTAATCCCAGCTA
>NW_012102832.1:312758-313889 GCF_000951045.1 Mandrillus leucophaeus
GTGGCTCATGCCTGTAATCCCAGCACTTTGGGAGGCCGAGACAGGCGGATCACGAGGTCAGGAGATCGAGACCATCCTGGCTAACACAGTGAAACCCTGCCTCTATTAAACATACAAAACGTTTTAGCCTGGCGTGGTGGCAGGTGCTTGTAATCCCAGCAACTTGGGAGGCTGAGGCAGGAGAATGGCGAACCCGGGAGGCGGAGTTTGCAGTGAGCTGAGATTGTGCCACTGCAGTCCAGCCTGGGCGACAGAGCAAGACTCCATCTCAAAAAATAAAAAATAAACCCAGCCAGACGTGGTGGCAGGCACCTGTAATCTCAGCTACTGGGAAGGCTGAGGCAGGAGAATCACTTGAATCCGGGAGATGGAGGTTGCAGTGAGCTGAGATTGCGCCACAGCACTCTATCCTGGGTGACAGAGTAAAATTCCCTCTCAAAAAAAAAAAAAAAAAAGTATCTGGCCAGGTGCAATGGATCACACTTGTAATACCAGCACTTTGGGAGGCCGAGGCGGGCGGATCACGAGGTCAGGAGTTCAAGACCAGCAATGACCAACATAGTGAAACCCCGTCTCTACTAAAAATACAAAAATTAGCCGGGCATGGTGGCATGTGCCTATAATCCCAGCTACTCAGGAGGCTGAGGCTGAGGCAGGAGAATGGCTTGAAACTGCGAGGCAGAAGTTGCAGTGAGCCGAGATTGCACCATTGCACTGCACTCCAGCCTGGGCAACACAGCGAGACTCTGTCTCAAAAAAAAAGTACCCCAACAGAGTTTCACATTTTACCACAACCCACAGGAGGGAAATCTTTCCATAATCACTAATAATTTGGTTCTTTAGAAAAATCATTTCCTGGCTGGGCACGGTGACTCAAGCCTGTAATCCCAGCACTTTGGGAGGCCGAGACGGGCGGATCACGAAGTCAGGAGATCGAGACCATCCTGGCTAACCCAGTGAAACCCCATCTCTACTAAAAAATACAAAAAACTAGCCGGGCGCAGTGGCGGGCGCCTGTAGTCCCAGCTACACGGGCGGCTGAGGCAGGAGAATGGCATAAACCCGGGAGGCGGAGCTTGCAGTGAGCTGAGATCCGGCCACTGCACTCCAGCCTGGGTGACAGAGCAAGAC
>NW_012102832.1:317415-317948 GCF_000951045.1 Mandrillus leucophaeus
CTCTATCGCCCAGGCTGGAGTGCAGTGGCGCGATCTCGGCTCACTGAAACCTCCGCCACCCAGGTTCACGCCATTCTCCTGCCTCAGCCTCCCAAGTAGGTGGGACTACAGGCGCCCGCCACTACGCCTGGCTAATTTTTTTGTATTTTTAGTGGAGACGGGGTTTCACCGTGTTAGCCAGCATGGTCTCAATCTCCTGACCTCGTGATCCGCCTATCTCAGCCTCCCAAAGTGCTGGGATTACAGGCATGAGCCACCGCGCCCGGCCAGATCCAGGCCATTTTACATGGCAGAGCTGCTAATAGAATAGGCTGTGTATTAAATAGGGTTCTGGGTAGAGATCAGAGCCTGCATTTTATTGTAGGGATCACTAAGAAAGTTAGATTAGTTTATGTGTTTTCTTTTTTTTTTGAGATAGAATTTCGCTCTGTCCCCAGTCCCCAGGCTGGAGTACAGTGGTGCGATCTTGGCTCACTGCAACCTGCACCTCCCAGGTTCAAGTGATTCTCCTGCCTCAGCCTCCTAAGTAGCTG
>NW_012102832.1:323263-324323 GCF_000951045.1 Mandrillus leucophaeus
TTCAAAAAAAAAAAAAAAAAATCCATAATAGACTGCCATCTGGAATGGCTCAGGTGATAGCCAGTCACCTGGAGCAGAGAAAAAGCTGTGGTCACTAGTAATTTCTGTATTTCAGTGATTTTTCCCACCACCAGCTGTCATCACAATTTCCAGAAAAGCTGCCAAGAAAAAGCAGGAATTCGCATTTCACACAACCCTAAACACACACACACACACACACACACACACACACACACACACACACACACACACAATGGATCTTGGAATGGTTTCCTGACTGCTCTTTGCCCTCATACCTTCCTTCCCTCAAGCATTCCAGATAAACAGGTAAGGTATTTGACTCACCTGCAGCTGAATAACTCAATACTCTTGAAGGCGCCTCCCTTCTGCCAGCAATCCTTACTCAGTTATTCTTTCCTTCCCTGATCTGGATTGTTTCCTTGAAACCAAAAACCCCAGTCATAGGTGCCTTATCCCTACTTCCCTTTTTTCCTTTCTCCTCTTGCCATCCCTTATTCCAAACAAAACACTCAGGTCTGTAAGGATGTAGGCTCTTATCACACTTATAGAGGTAACTGGCCATTGACTTGCTTATCTTTATTTTTACAACATGTGACATGTTTATGTTCTATTCTAATCCAGCACAGTGTCTGCCCCATTGTTGGGACTCAACAAATGTTTGTTGAATAGAACTTGCCTAAATTGGCCTCAGGCACCTCCTAAATTTCACAGTATGCTGAGTTCCAGGGAAAATTAGACCAACTAAGCCAACTGCTCCCTTCCTGTCTGGGAGGACCCACCCAGAGAGCAGAACGGGAAAGCTGCACCTCTGCAGAGGGAGAGGGTTTGACTGATGTCCCTCCTCTGCCTGTGATCCCACCCCATTCTTTCTCCTCTGCCACAGGCTAAGGCAGTCCAGGAATGTCTTCCCCCCTACCCCAAAGACTGATCCAGGCCATTGGAGTATACTCCAATAAGTGCTTCATTTCTTTGTGTTTCTGATTTTTTTTTTTTTTTTTTTTTTAAGATAGAGTCTTGCTTTTGTCGCCCAGGGTGGAGT
>NW_012102832.1:325400-327955 GCF_000951045.1 Mandrillus leucophaeus
ACTACACGTGTGTGCCACCACACCTGGCTAATTTTTGCATTTTTAGTAGAGATGGGGTTTCACCATGCTGACCAGGCTGGTCTTGAACTCCTGACCTCTGGTGATCTGGCTGCCTCAGCCTCCCAAACTGCTGGGATTACAGGCATGAGCTACTTTGCTGGCGTGAGATTAGAATTTGATATGAACCTAAGTAGACTAATCTAAGAGAGGTGTCTGTAGGGGTTGAGAGTGTGAGCTCTAGAGACCTACCGTCTAGGTTCAAATAGTGTCAGTGCAACTTTTTAACCATTTGACCTTACACAAGTTACTTAACTGCTCTATACCTCAGTTGCTTCACTCATGAAATAGGGATAACAGGCCGGGCTCAGTGGCTCACGCCTGTAATCTCAACACTTTGGGAGGCCAAGGTGGGTGGATCACCTGAGGTCAGGAGTTTGAGACCAGCCCAGCCAACGTGGTGAAACCTCATCTCTACTAAAAATACAAAAATTAGCTGGGCATGGTCGGGGGGGCACCTGTAATCCCAGCCACTTGGGAAGCTGAGGCAGGAGAATTGCATGAACCCGGGAGGCAGAGGTTGCAGTGAGCCAAGATCACCCCATTACACTTCAGCCTGGGCAACAGGAGCGAAACTCTGTCTCAAAAAAAAGAAAAAGAAAAAGAAATGGGGATAATAATAGTACCTGTATCACAAGATTGTCCAAAGGATTAAATGAGTTAAAATATGTTAGTGCTAGGGCTGGGCATGGTGGCTCACGCCTACAATCCCAGTGCTTTGGGAGGCCGAGGCAGGAAGTTTCCTTGAGGCCAGGAGTTCCAGACCAGCCTGGGCAACATGGTGAGACCCTGTCTCCACAAAAAATTTTTACAAAATTAACTGGTCATGGTGTCATGGGTCTGTAGTCCCAGCTACTCAAGGGGTTGAAGTGGGAGGATTGCTTGGGCCCAGGTGGTCAAGGCTGCAGTGAGCCATGATCACACCACTGCACTCAAGCCTGGACAACAAAGTAAGACTTTGTTGGCTGGGTGCGGTGGCTCACATCTGTAATTCCAGCACTTTGGGAGGCCGAGGAGGGTGGATCACGAGGTCAGGAGATAGAGACCATCCTGAGTAACATGGTGGAACCCCATTTCTACTAAAAATACAAAAAATTAGCTAGGCGTGTTAGGGGAGCCTGTAGTCCCAGCCGCTTAGGAGGCTGAGGCAGGAGAATGGCATGAACCTGGGAGGCAGAGCTTGCAGTGAGCTGAGATGGCGCCACTGCACTCCAACCTGGGTGACAGAGTGAGACTCTGTCTCAACAACAACAACAACAAAAATACACTAAAAAAAATTTAATTTAAAAATAAGGATAAAACCATGTTAGTGCTCAATATTGTTATTACTGAGGAGAATGGCTCTTGAATGGCAGCAAGTTTACTATGTTGAGGTTTGTCTGTCTTTCTTTCTTTCTTTCTTTCTTTCTTTTCTTTCTTTTCTTTCTTTCTTTCTTTTCTTTCTTTTCTTTCTTTTCTTTCTTTCTTTCTTTTTTTCTGAGACAAGAGTCTCACTCTATCGCCCAGGCTGGAGTGCAGTGGCGCGATGTCGGCTCACTGCAAACTCCGCCTCCCAGGTTCAATCGATGCTCCTGCCTCAGCCTCTGAGTAGCTGGAATTACAGGCTCACAACACCATGCCCAGCTTATTTTTTTTTTTGTATTTTTAGTAGAGATGTGGGGTTTCACCATGTTGGCCAGGATGGTCTCTATCTATTGACCTCGGGATCTGCCCGCCTTGGTATCCCAAAGTGCTAAAATTACAGACGTGAACCACTGTGCCCAGCTTTTTTTTTTTTTTTTCTGAGATATACTCTTGCTCACTGCAATCTCCACCTCTGGGGTTGAAGCGATTCTTCTGCCTCCGCCTTCCAGAGTAGCTGGGATTACAGGCACCTGCCACCACGCCTAGCTAATTTTTGTATTTTTTAGTAGCGACAGGGTTTTGCCATGTTGGCCACGCTGGTCTTGAACTCCTGACCTCAGGTGATGCACCTGCCTCGGCCTCTCAAAGTACTGGGATTACAGACGTAAACCACTGTGCCTGGCTGAGGTTTGTATTTCTTTTTTTTTCTTTTTCTTTTTGAGATGGAGTCTTGCTCCGTCGCCCAGGCTGGAATGCAATGGCATGATCTCAGCACACTGCAACCTCCACCTCCTGGGTTCAAGCGATTCTCCTGCCTCAGCCTCCTAAGTAGCTGGGATTACAGGAGCGTGCTACCACGTCAGGCTAATTTTTGAATTTTTGGTAGAGACCAGGTTTCACTTTGTTGGTCAGGCGAGTCTCAAAACTCCCAACCTCAGGTGATCTGCCTACCTCGGCCTCCCAAAGTGCTGGGATTACAGGTGTGAGTCACTGCACCTGGCGCAGTTGATTTTTTTTTTTTCCCAAACTAAATGGGCCAGGCTCAGTGGCTCACGCCTGTAATCCCAGCATTTTGGGAGACCAAGGTGGGCATGCTTGAGGTCAGGAGTTCGAGACCAGCCTGACCAACATGGAGAAACCCCATCTCTACTAAA
>NW_012102832.1:329190-331992 GCF_000951045.1 Mandrillus leucophaeus
GCCCACCTTGGCCTCCCATAGTGCTGGGATTACAGGCGTGAGCCACCAAGCCTTGCTAAATTTTTATTTTTATTTTTATTTTTATTTTTTGAGACAGGGTCTAGCTCTGTCACCCAGACTGGAGTGCAGGGGCATGATCTTGGCTCACTGCAACCTCTACCTCTCAAGCCCAAGCCATTCTTTCCCCTCAGCCTCCAGAGTAGCTGGGACTACAGGCATGTGCCACCATGCCCGGCGGATTTTTGTATTTTTTGTAGAGACGGGATTTTGCCATGCTCCCCAAGTTGGTCTTGAACTCCTGGACTCAAGTGATCCACCTGCCTCAGCCTCCCAAAATACTGAGATTGCAGGTGTGAGCCACCATGCCTAGCCCCTTGGCTAGAATTTTGTGTCTCATTGCAAATTCCTGCTCATTTCAAGTGTGACTCGACTCCAGTGTGGCCCCACCTGAATTCTCAAAACGGTCTTTCATGCTCTCCTTTGCACCACCTTGTACCTTGTGCTTACTTCTGTAGTGGCTGTTATGGTTCTTTTGTAATTTTTGGTGTATTTTTCTCTTTCCTACCAAATATGAGCTGTTGTGGACCAGAAACATTTCTCTTTCATTCTTATATTCCCCAGTGATTTCAGCAATATCTGCTGCATGGCAAATATGCAATAAAAAATTCATTAAATGAATGAGGTTAGATATTTTGTTTTTATATATATGTAACATCAAAAAGTTATAAATATGAATTTTGAATCAAATATTAATTAGTTAATAAAAAATTAATGTCTTTACTATGTGTGATGTGCAATATATTTTCTATTCTATATTATTCATTTTTTAAAATGGAAGTCATGACCTAGATTCCAAAATTAACTTGGGTTCCCAGCCTTATTCTGAAAAACACTGAACTGTATGGTCCACAGCAGGGATTTGAATGGAAGGTATGATCATGGAACCCTTTGAGAACCCAATGGAAGCTATGGGCCTTCTTGCCAGAAAGATGCATACATGTACTAAAATTGACATCCAATTTCAGGGGCTCCTTGGACCCACCAAACTCCTGAGAATCACAGGTTATGAGAAAGTTCCTCCTAACTCTATGATCCTATTTTTCTGAGAAGTATTAAAAAGTAGTTGGGCCTGCCTGGACAACCTAGTGAGACCCTGCCTCTACAAAATATAAAAGATTAGCTGGGCATGGTGGCATGCGCCTGGGGTTCCAGCTACTTGGGAGGATGAGGCAGGAGAATTGCTTGAGCTCGAGGTCAAGGCTGCAGTGAGACAGTGTGCTATGATTGTGCCACTGCACTTCAGCCTGGGCAACACAGCAAGACCCTGTCTCAAAAAAGAAAATCAGGTAGCTGGGAGCTGGGCATGGTGGTGAGTACCTGTAGTTCCAGCTACTCAGGAGGCTGAGGTAGGAAGATATTTTGAACCCCAGGAGTGTAAGACCAGCCTGGGCAATATAGCAACACTCTGTCTCTAAAACAAAACAAAACAAAAAGTATTAAGAAGTAGTCTTGGGGCTAGGTGCGGTGGTTCACACCTGTAATCCCAGCACTTTGGGAGGCCAAGGTGGGTGGATCACTTGAGGTAAGGAGTTTGAGAGCAGCCTGACTAACATGCTGAAACCCCACCTCTATTAAAAATATACAATTACCTCTATTAAAAGTACAAAAATTAGCTGGGCATGGTGGCACGCGTCTGTAACCCCAGCTACTCAGGAGGCTGAGGCAGGGGAATTGCATGAACCCAGGAGGCGGAGGTTGCAGTGAGCCAAGATCACACCACTGCACTCCAGCCTGGGCAACAGAGCGAAAGTCCATCTCAAAAAACCCCAAAAAAGACCTAGTCTTGGAACCTCAAACCGCTATTAATCACCTATAGGGAGAGCACAAATTTGGAGGGGAGCTACATAAAGAACAAAGAATGGAAAGAAAATTTTGAGGTGAGATAGGTAGGATAGATAAGTACATGTGAAAGATCAAAGAGTGAAGAACAAAAGAAATCCCGACTAAGGGTTAGGTAGAGGGGAGAGGTGTGGTGATGCTGACCCAGGTTTTCAGGCTTGCTGTATCTGATTTTCTTTTCAGACTATTAGGCTTGGGATTGCAGCCCTGTAACTTTCTTATTCCCTCCCTATGGCTCCCTCTTTCTTCTTCCCCTTTAGGCAGCCCTTATGGAAACTCTGAAACTCTTTCTCTTTTCTTCCAGATGGGGAGCTCTGGCAGAAAGAATGTTCTGGCCTGTGTGCAATGACTCTATTTTCTCTGCCAAGGGATAAAACTAAAATCTGCTTTCTTGGAAACCAGCTAAGTCTTTAGGAAGCATGACCCTAGTTGAGGAGAGACTGGGACCTTTTTTTTTTTTTTTGAGATGGAGTCTTGCTCTGTCGCCTAGGCTGGAGTGCAGTGGCATGATCTCGGCTCACTGCAACCTCCACTTCCCATGTTCAAGCAATTCTCCTGCCTCAGCCTCCTGTGTAGCTGGGACTACAGGTGCCAGCCACCACACACGGCTAATTTTTGTATTTTTAGTAGAGATGGGGTTTCACCATGTTGGTCAGGCTGGTCTCAAACTCCTGACCTTGGGTGATCCGCCCGCCTCAGCCTCCAAAAGTGCTGGGATTATAGGCGTGAGCCACCGCACCCGGCAGAGACTGGGACCTTTTTTTTTTTTTTAAGACGGAGTATCCCTCTGTCGCCCAGGCTCTGAGTGCCAGATCTCAGCTCACTGCAAGCTCCGCCTCCCGGGTTTACGCCATTCTCCTGCCTCAGCCTCCCGAGTAGCTGGGACTACAGGCGCCCGCCACC
>NW_012102832.1:335107-336124 GCF_000951045.1 Mandrillus leucophaeus
AAAAAAAAAAAAAAAAAAAAAAAATTAATTGCACAGGAAGGAATAGGACTGGTTTGACAGTATGTTGTGTGAAAAGGGTTCAGGTCTCACCAAACCCAATGCAGTCAGTTTCATGAAAAGACATGCTGTCAGATCCAGAGAGAGAATAGTCTCCCTGCATTTTAAACTGACTGGTTCTGACTGTCCCATATTAAGAAAGATATTGAGGGCTGGGTGCAGTGGCTTATGCCTGTAATCCCAGCACTTTGAGAGGTCGAGGTGGGTGGATCACCTGAGGTCAGGAGCTGGAGACCAGCCTGGCCAACATGGTGAAACCCCAGCCCTACTAAAACTACAAAATTTAGCCGGGCATGGTGGCACACGCCTGCAATCCCAGCTAGTCAAGAGGCTGAGGCACAAAATCACTTGAACCCCAAAAGCGGAGGATTGCAGTGAGCCGAGATTGTGCCACTCCAACCTGGGTGACATAACGAGACACCATCTATTGCTATTTTTATAGATCAAAACAGTTGAACATTGACAGTTTTACGCTGTCAGCCTTATTATACCTGTTTGAGAACAGGTATTATTTATTACATTAGTCTTCTCCTCCCCATCAATAATATCTCCAAACTCCATCAAATTCTTTCTCACCTGGTAAAGTTATGAGATCTTTTTAAAATATGATCTCTCATTAGGCATATTTTCTTTTTTTTTTGTTTGATTTTTGTTTGTTTGTTTTGAGATGGAGAGTCTCACTCTGTCGCCCAAGCTGGAGTGCACTGGCGCAATCTCGGCTCACTGCAACCTCTGCCTCCTGGGTTCAAGCGATTCTCCTGCCTCAGCCTCCTTTCTTTCTTTTTTTTTGAGATGGAGAGTCTCACTCTGTCGCCCAAGCTGGAGTGCACTGGCGCAATCTCGGCTCACTGCAACCTCTGCCTCCTGGGTTCAAGTGATTCTCCTGCCTCAGCCTCCCTGCCTCAGCCTCCCAAGTAGCTGAGACTACACGTGTGTGCCACCACACCTGGCTAATTTTTG
>NW_012102832.1:339957-342804 GCF_000951045.1 Mandrillus leucophaeus
TTTCACCGTGTTAGCCAGGATGGTCTCGATCTCCTGACCTCGTGATCCGCCCGTCTCGGCCTCCCAAAGTGCTGGGATTACAGGCTTGAGCTACCGCGCCCGGCCGGGACCTTTTTTTTGAGACAGTCTCTGTTACACAGAGTGCAGTAGCACGATCTCGGTTTACTGCAACCTCCAACTCCCAAATTCAAGTGATTCTCATGCTTCAGCTTCCCGAGTAGCTGGAATTACAGGCGTTTGCCACCATGCCTGGCTAATTTTTGTATTTTTAGTAAAGACAGGGTTTCACCATGTTGGCCAGGCTGGTCTCAAACTCCTGGCCTCAAGCAATCCACCTGCCTTGGCTTCCCAAAGCCCTGGGATTACAGGTGCGAGCCACCACACCCAGCCCAGATGGGGCCCTCTGAATAAAAAGAGGGTAAGAAAATAATTTTCAGCATCTACTGGTACAGTGACTCACAAAGATATGAGGATCTTGAACAGCAACAAATGATTTAAAAATGGAATATTCTCTCTCTGAGATCTAACCTGAGGATCACATACTACATTGGTCTTCTTTGAATCTAAGAATAACATCTAAAGTGTTTTTGGCAACCTATCTAGGAGGCAACAAATATATATCTCACGTTTTCTATAGGACAAACTGTGAAAGAGACACATGTGAAGCCCGGAAGCACCACAGAATTGGTTTCCTATCGAACCCTCAGGAATTTGACATTTACAAGAACTTTTGTAAAGTCCAGAAAGCCCAGGACATTACTGTAGTCCATAAGTAACTAAGCTGAGGGAAAGAATGGAATTTGGGGTGGGGTTAGGAAACCTGAGTTATGTCCCTAGATAGGCCCCTGATTCACTGTGTGATAATCACCAGTCACTTCCTGGCTCAGTGTTTCAGTCCCTTCCCCTGCCCAAGTAAAATAAAATAATGATTTTATTCTTTTTTTGAGAAAGTTAAGCATAATTGTTTCTATAAAGAAATCTGGAAAGTAGCCAATCTCTTAGTGTAGCTCTATAGGATGATTTTGGGCATTTTATAAGTAATGTAACCTGTAAACCTCCTGGTTGTTGTTGGGACCCTCAGAAGGGAATGAGATAAACAGGTAGTCTGCTTTCCTCCTGTGTCTTCTGTCTAGGATGACACTGTTGTGTTGCTAACAGAGGGCCCTGGAGAGAGATTTAGGAGATAACTGGGTAACACCCAACTAGGTCAGGGAATGAGTCAGGGCTCAAGGACTCGATACCAACCTCTCCCACTCCTGCCAGGAAACCTCTGGGTGAGACAGATGAGAGAGAACCCGAGGGGCGGGCCTCACGGCTGCCTGCCCTGGGGCCTCTGGCTTGTGGTTTCACCCTGGTTTGCCCTGCAGCAGCTGTAACGTGTCTGCTGACACGCAAGCCCTGGACACGGCTGTCCCTCCCCCTTTCCCAAACTTCTGCTCAGTTTCAGAAACAGATGGCACATTCCACCCCAGAAGTGACTGTTGGAGAGATGAGAGGAAAAGGGCAGAGCAGAGCTAGGTGGAGATGTGACACTTCAGAAAGCACAGGGCAGAATATCATACATGAGACTTTTCATTCCGGAGGCGAGTAGGAAGTAGAAACTAAACTCACCTCCAGAGAAACCAGGATGGGAAAACAGCAGAACGACATGGCTGGGCTGCTGCAGATGATAGAACACGGCTGAAGGATAAGGCTGGAGTGTGCCCTGAAGCGCTAACCTGGAAACCTGCAAGCCTTAAGATCAAAATGACAAAAGGTCACGTCTCTTGTTTGGAGGTACTCAGTGGCTGCAAATCCATCTTTCTCTCCTCAATATCTCAATTACCAGTTTATAATAGACCAGTGCAAAAACGGTTTTAGGCACCGGGTGCGGTGGCTTACGCCTGTAATCCCAGCACTTTGGGAGGCCGAGGCGGGTGGATCATGAGGTCAGGAGATTAAGACCATCCTGGCTAACATGGTGAAACCCCGTCTCTACTAAAGATACAAAAAATTAGCCAGGCATTGTGGTGGGCGCCTGCAGTCCCAGCTACTTGGGAGGCTGAGGCAGCAGAATGGCATGAACCTGGGAGGCGGAGCTTGCAGTGAGCCAAGATCCATCTGGCCACTGCACTCCAGCCTGGGCGACACAGCGAGACTCCAGCTCCTCAGAAAAACAAACAAACAAACAAAAAAAAAACGGTTTTAGGTACCTACAATCTACCAGGTTACATGTTTCCATATATGATTTCACTTATGTTCACAATTGCTGTATGAGGTAAGTTCTCTGCATTTCAGTGTATCCATCTGTGAAATTATCTCCATTCCACAGATGGGTTTGCACCAAAATGCAAAGGACTTAAGTAATTGGCTAATAAAGTTTGGAAATAGTGGAGCAAGACATCAGTTGCCAGAGCTCCCACGAATTTCATTATGCCAAGCTTTCTTTGATTTGAAGTAATAAAAATGAAGAAAGCAAAATGATGTCTAAGTAGTAGAGGCTTGTTAAAAGCCTTTCAAGGGACAGACCAGGTAATGAGCAATTTTTTTTTTTTTTTTTTGAGACGGAGTCTTGTTCTGTTGCCCAAGCTGAAGCGCAATGGCGCAATCTTGGCTCACTGCAAGCTCCGCCACCTGGGTTCATGCCATTCTCCTGCCTCAGACTCCCGAGTAGCTGGTACAACAGGCGCCCGCCACCACACCCCACTAATTTTTTTTGTATTTTTAGTAGAGACGAGGTTTCACCGTGTTAGCCAGGCTGGTCTCGAACTCCTGACCTTGTGATCCACCTGTCTTGGCCTTCCAAAGTATTGGGATTACAGGCGTAAGCCAACGAACCCGGCCTTTTTTTTTTTTTTTTTTTTTTTT
>NW_012102832.1:343318-356988 GCF_000951045.1 Mandrillus leucophaeus
GTGATCCACCCGCCTCGGCCTCCCAAAGTGCTGGGATTACAGACTTGAGCCACCGCGCCCGGCCCTTTTTTTATTTCAATAGCTTTTGGGGTACAAGTGGTTTTTGGTTACATGGATGATTTGTATAGCGGTAAAGTCTGCGATTTTAGTGCACCAGTCACTCAAGTAGTGTACATTGTACCCAATATGTAGTTTTTTATATATCACCTGCCTCCCACCAGTAATGAGGAATTAATAGAGATCTCTGAATCTCTCAACATAGGTATTTAAACATCCTGGAATTGTTGGGTTTGCACAGGCCACCCTGCAATCTGAGATCCGGTGCAGCCTTGGTACCCTCTAGTGGAAGTTTCCTGCATTCGCACAGCTTCCCTGGTTCCAATCCCAAAGAGCTGAGAAGGAAGCTTTCACCCAGCCACTGGAGAGCATCCCAAAAGAATGGTCAGCTGGAAGATAGATTTTTTTTTTTTTTTGAGATGGAGTCTTGCTCTGTTGCCCAGGCTGGAGTGTGGTGGCACGGTCTTGGCTCACTGCAACCTCCACCTCCCAGGTTCAAGCAATTCTCCTGCCTCAACCTTCCAAATAAGTGGGACTATAGATGCATGTCACCATGCCTAGCTAATTTTTTGCATTTTAGTAGAGATAGGGTTTCACCATGTTGCCCAGGCTGGTCTTGAACTCCTGAGCTCAGGCAATCCACCTACCTCGGCCTCCCAAAGTGCTGGGATTACAGACGTGAGCCACCGCGCCCACCCGGAAGGTAGATTTTTGTATAGCAGGGTCATGAAGGGTAGAGGAAGGAATACAGACTAGAGAAAATGTGTGCCAAGCACTTGGTTCACAAGGGACCCCCAAAATGAGTCATTGTCAGTATATAAATGAACTTAGGCCTTTGTACATTATTAATAGGGGCTCAATATACATAAAACAGGACTGTAGACCTTTAGGACTCTAGAGGGAGATTTTTTTGAGATGGAGTATTGCTCTGTCACCCAGGCTGGAGTGCAATGGTGCAATCTTGGCTCACTGCAACCTCCACCTCCTGGGTTCAAGTGATTCTCCTGCCTCAGCCTCCCGAGTAGCTGGGACTACAGGCACGCGCCACCACACCCAGCTGTATTTTTAGTTGAGATGGGGTTTCACCATCTTTGCCAGGCTGGTCTCAAACTCCTGACCTTGTGATCCACCCGCCTCAGCCTCCCAAAGTGCTAGGATTACAGGCATGAGCCACCGTGCCTGGCTGAGACTTTTTTTTTTTTAATGGAGAAAATTAGTAATCAGAGAACAAAGTGACTTTGGGCAAAGTGATTTGCCAAAGGCCAAAGGGAAAATCAATGTTGGCAATGGTGGTACTAGAATCCATATCTCCTGTCTCCCAATCCCAAGGTCTTTCCACTATATCACGCTTCCTTATTTGTTGGTTGACTGATTTGAGCCATAAATTGGTGTGCATACAAGGACATAAAGGTTGTAGGTATAACCAGGAAATTGTTTCTGCCTTCATCTGCCCACAATCCATACATTTTTCATTCTTTCATCCAATAGGCACATTTATAGAGTGTCTATTCTTGCCACACTAGGCATTGCTTTTCAAGTTTGTGGATCCTTTTACAGGGTACTCCAGCATAGGAAAAGAAGTTCCCAGGCTACTGGAACCCCATGCCTACAGCCCTCCAAGGGCACTCCTGGAGCTTCTTCCCCAAGTTTCTAGCACTAAATTGTTAGGTTTATTTCTGTCTCCCTCCCCCTGGAGCGGTAATCCCTAGGAATGGAAGTGGGTTAGAAACAGATTACTCTGATCCAAGGGCTTTGCTCTCTCCTCCCTAAACATGGTGTGGGAGGTGGGGGATGCGGGGAGTTGAAAATAGCCTGAAATTCTCTTTTAGGATTATTGCTTGATTTAGCCATCTGGGGTGAAAGTGGAGCAAGAAGAGGTGAGGGATTAATTCTAGACCTAGCTTGAGCAATGGGATGCATGCGCTTCTTTTCTGGCTCAGCCAAGGTGAGCAAGCAACATCTCTTCTGAAACCTGTCTTTAGAATAAGGAATCTAGGACAAGCAGAAAGAGGTAAAGGAAAAGGTTTTGTCCCCAGCAGCAGGGGTGACTGGAAGGATAGATGGGAAAGAACAGCAGCTAAGAGAAGAAAGACCTGTAGCACAGGAATAAGGAATGACTTTTGGGCTTGGAAGCTACCTGCATTTCAGGGGCCTTAGTTTCAACAAAGGCAAGAACTGCTCTCTAGGGGAAGAGAGCTAACATTGAGGGCCTCCTGTGGACTTCTTGTTCATTCATCCAGCAGGAACTCTCTTGCTTTAGGCACACTACACTGGGGTGGACTCTGGCGGCAGAGATGCTATCTGTGTCCAGAACAAAGAGCAGTTACACGTACCAGTTTCTGCTAGGCTCCTTATATCCTTTTCAGGGCTATGATGGGACTTGGAAGCAGTAATTATAACTAACCAGAGTGGGACCATATATGAATTCATTTTATGAGTTAATAACGATTCTACTTAAATTCTACTTAACCCAATTCCTTTCTTCTTATTTTTTTTTTTTTCTTTGAGACGGAGTCTTGCTTGGTCGCCCAGACTGGAGTACAATGGTGCGATCTCGGCTCACTGCAACCTCTGCCTCCTGGGTTCAAGGGATTCTCCTGCATCAGTCTCCCGAGTAGCTGGGACTACAAGCACGCACCACCACACCTGGCTAATTTTTGTATTCTTAGTAGAGATGGGGTTTCACCATGTTGGCCAGGCTGTTCTTGAACTCTGGACCTTGTGATCTGCCCGTTTCGGCCTCCCAAAGTGTTGGGATTACAGGTGTGAGCCACCGTGCCCAGCATTTTTTTTCTTTTTTTTTTTGAGACGGAGTCTCGCTCTGTCGCCCAAGCTGGAGTGCAGTGGTGCGATCTCCGCTCACTGCAACCTCCACCTCCCAGGTTTAAGCGTTTCTCCTGCCTCAGCCTCCTGAGTAGCTGGGACTACAGGAATGTGCCACCACGCCCAGCTAATTTTTGTATTTTTAGTAGAGACAGGGTTTCAACTAAACCCTTGGCCAGGATAGTCTCAACCTCTTGACCTCGTGATCTGCCCGCCTCCGCCTCCCAAAGTGCTGGGATTACAGGCATGAGCCACCGCGTCCGGCCAATAACCCCCTTTCTATAGGAGAGGAAAAAAGGTGAAGCTAAGATGTAAACTCAGGCACTATAGCATTCTTAACCACTTTCACTATGTGAAAGCCATATACAGTCAACTCGAGTGACAAACAAGCTCTACTAATATTGCTAGCTAAAGATCAGTTGAAGCCGAGCATGTGGGCTCACGCCAGTATCACACTTTGGGATACTGAGTGGGGAGGATTGCTTGAGCCCAGGAGTTTGAGAACAGCCTGGGCAAAATGGCAAGACCTTGTCTCTACAATTAAAAAAAAAAAAAAAAAAAAAAAAAAAAAAAAAAGCTGGATATGGTGGCATGTTCTTGTAGTCCCAGCTACTAGGGAGACTGAAGCAAGAGGATCCCTTGAGCCCAGGAATTTGAGGTGGCAGTGAGCTATGATGGTACCACAACACCCCAGCCTGGCTGACAAAGTGAGACCCCATCTCTAGCTAACTAATTAACTAACTAAAGCTCAGTTGAGAATATTTCTCAAGAAGTCAGGATCCTTGTTTCTTCTACGCCACCTTATTTCGGACAATTCACTTATTTTGCTGTCCATAGTCTAACTTTAGGGAAGGGAAGTTCAGTGTAAACACATGGCAAGCCTAGTACTTGCTTAAATTCAAGTATCATATTGTTTAGAATTGGATCCTTCCCAATTGTTTAGAATTGGATCCTTCCCAATTCTCCAGAATAATTTTCCTGGTTCAAATCAGCTGTGCTTCTCCTAGAAAGTAGGTTACTATGCAAAATTTCGTAAATTTCAATCTCTGATGTCATCTGCCACTGGGAGGGGAAAAAATGTAAGTGATGTAAGTATGTGCTCCACTGCTTACATGGGGAGAGTCTCATCCTCTTTGGGCTCCGTTTATTTTACTTATTTATTTTTTGAGATAGAGTCTCACTCTGTCACCCAGGCTGGAATGCAGTGGCACAATCTTGGCTCATTGCAGCCTCTGTCTCCCGGGTTCAAACGATTCTCATGCCTCAGCCTCCCAAGAAGCTGGGACTACAGGTTCATGCCACCACGCCTGGCTAATTTTTGTAATTTTAGTAGAGATGGGGTTTCACCATGTTGGCTAGGCTGGTCTCAAACTCCTGGCCTCAAGCAATCCGCCTGCCTCAGCCTCCAAAAGTGCTGGGATTAGAGGCGTGAGCCACCACACCCAGCCCTCTTTGGGCTCCATTTAGAAATTTCAGTAGGACAACAAGGGATTCCAGTAACCCGCTTTACTGGGAAAAACAGGAAATCAACTTTTCCTTCTGTCTCATCGTATTTTAACTGGGATTCTTCGCATCTACTTATTGTATAAATAAATATTTGAGTGTCTACTATGTGCAAGACTGTTCTTTGCAAGACTGAGCCCCTAACAATCGATTCCTTCCTCTACTTGGACAATGAGTTCTCTTCTCTTGCTCCCATCATCATGACAAGATCTTTTTATCTTGCTTTTTCTGAAATGTGAACTACCAAGATTGTAGGATTAAGAAATACCCTTTTTGGTTGGGCATGGTGGCTCACGCCTGTAATCCCAGAACTTTAGGAAGACAGGGCAGGTGGATCACTTGAGGTCAGGAGTTCGAGACCAGCCTGACCAACATAGTGAAACCCCATCTTTACTAAAAATAGAGAAAATTAGCCAGGCTTGGTGGCGGGCACCTGTAATCCCAGCTACTTGGGAGGCTGAGGTAGGAGAATCACTTGAACCTGGGAGGCCGATGCTGCAGTGAGCTGAGATCATCCCACTGTACTCCAGCCTGAGCAACAGAGTGAAACTTCATCTCAAAAAAAAAAAAAAAAAAAAAAGAAATATCCTTTTGGTGTTACTTCTCTAGCAGACAACTCCCAATTTCCTTTTCTTTCTTTTCCTTTTCTTTTCTTTTTTTTTTTTTTTTTAGACAGAGTTTTGCTCTTGTGAGTGTAATGGCATGATCTCGGCTCACCGCAACCTCTACCTCCTGGGTTCAAGCAAATCTCCTGCCTCAGCCTCCCGAGGAGCTGGGATTACAGGTGCCCGCCACCATGCCCGGCTAAATTTTTGTATCTTTAGTAGAGACTGGGTTTCTCCATGTTGGTCAGGTTGGTCTCGAGCTCCTGACCTCAGGTGATCTGCCTGCCTCGGCCTCCCAAAGTGTTGGGATTACAGGCGTGAGCCACTGTCCCCCCAAGCCCCCAGCTCCCAATTTTCCATGAAGCTGATGAGGTAGGAAGATATGAATTTACCAAAACAGTAGCTAATCAAGCAACAACAAAACTCACTTATAGCTCATCTCTTAGCAATTAAATAATATTGACTCCCCTATTATTATTTCATCCAGGCTGATATGGAACAAGTTTGTATTAACTGAGAAACTGATCAGAGGGTGGGCAGAGATGATCTGGGATGTGTTGGTTACTGTGTGAGGCTAACATAAAACTCAATGGTGGAGCAAGTAATCTAAGATAAGTTATATTAATGCTCTGCATTAATCAATAATCTCGGCCAGGCACGGGGGCTCACACCTGTAATCCCAGCACTTTGGGAGGCTGAGGCAGGTGGATCACCTGAGGTCAGGAGTTCGAGACCAGCCTGGTGACGTGGTGAAACCTCGTCTCTACTAAAAATACAAAAATTAGACGGGCATAGTGGCAGGTGCCTGTAATCCCAGCTACTAGGGAGACTGAGGCAGGAGAATCACTTGAACCCAGAGGGCAGAGGTCACAGTGAGCTGAGATCGAGCTATTGCACTCCAGCCTGGATGATAAAAGTGAAACTCCATCTAAAAAGGAAAAAAAAAAAAAACCAAAACAACCTCTCATCCATGGAGTAACGTTTCCTCACTTTGGTGGGGAATACAAGTAAAAATAGCTCATGTTTTGGCCGGGCATGGTGGCTCACCCCTGTAATCCCAGCACTTTGAGAGGCCGAGGCGTGCAGATCACCTGAGGTCAGGAGTTTGAGATCATCCTGGCCAACATGGTGAAACCCCCCATCTCTACTAAAAATACAAAAATTAGCCAGGCATGGTGGTGGGCGTCTGTAATCCCAGTTACTTGGGAGGCTGAGGCAGCAGAATTGCTTGAACCCAAGAGACGGAGGTTGCAGTGAGCCTAGATTGTGCTCCTGCGCTCCATCCTGGGCAACAAGAGCAAAACTGTGTCTCAAAAAAAAAAAAAAAAATTAATGTTTTATTTTCTAGGGATTAGAGTAGATGGACAGGAGTCTGTTAAATAATCAGATATAGCTTATTTAAATGCTTATATATTCTATTTTTGTCTTGTCTCCCTATGCTTCTGTAGGCACTGAATGGCTCTGTTGCCCAGGCTGGAGTGCGGTGGTGGGATCTTGGCTCACTGCAACCTCCACCTCCTGGGCTTAAGCCATCCTCCCGCCTCAGCCTCCCCAGTAGCTGGGGCCACCATGCCCAGCTAATTTTTTTATTTTTTGTGGAGATGGGGTTTTGCCATGTTGGGCAGGCTGGTCTCGAACTCCTGGGCTCAAGGGATCTAACCCACCTCCGCCTCTTGAAATGCTGGGATTACAAGCATGAGCCACCCCACACGGCCCCACATACTCTTCAACACACACATACAGCACCTAATTTCATGTCACTATTAATGTGTTGTGCTATAGGTTCAATACTGTGGCTAGAACTTGTAGGGAAATTCTTACCATGGAAGAATGTACAATATAAAGGAGAAGTCAAGCTTTAAAACATGCCTGTAATCCCTGCACTTTGGGAGGCTGAGGTCAGCAGGTTGCCTAAACTCAGGAGTTTGAGACCAGCCTGGACAACACGGTGAAACCTCATCTCTACCAAAATAGAAAAAATTAGCCGGGCATGGCGGCATGCACCTGTAATCCCAGTTACTCTGGAGGCCGAGGCAGGAGAATCACTTGAACCTGGGAGGCGGAGGTTGCAGTGAGCCGAGATTGTGCCACTGCACTCCAGCCTGGGTGAGAGAGCGAGACTCCATCTCCAAAACAACAACAACAACAACACCACCACCACATGATCTCCAAACCCAAAAGCAATCTTCAGTTCCTCTGATAGTCCCCAGCACTTTGCTTTGTAGCAATTCTACTTCAGCCTGAAATTTCTTGTATGTACAGCCTGTAGCTCCCAACTTACCGCAAAATATTGTAGATAAGAGCTCTGTAAGCTCTAATTGGCAGAATAATAACCAACGGTTAAGTTGTGGAAAGTGTCTGCCTTTCAGCAACGTTTACACTACTGAGTTTACCAGGATGATCCCAACATCACGAATCCTTTAACAACTGAACGTGAAGCAGCACGTAGCAGTTACCTGCATGGGTTCTGGATTAGACTGCTTAGATTCGAATCTCAGTTGTGCCAGTTATTATCTATCTAATCTTAAGTAAATTACGTAATTGCTCTGTGACTCTTTTCCGAAATGACAAATCACAAATGTTTTTGTCAATTCACGTGTCTTCTACTTTAGTAAACATAGCAGTCATTTTTTGTTGTTGTTGTTTTTTGTGATAAAGTTTTTCTCTGTCACCCAGGCTGGAGTGCAGTGGCGCGATCTCGGATCACTGCAGCCTCTGCCTCCTGTGTTCGAGGGATTCTCCTGCCTTAGCCTCCCAAGCAGCTCGGACTACAGCCGCCCGCCACCAAGCCCAGCTAATTTTTCTTTTTCTTTTTTTTTTTTTTTTGAGACGGAGTCTAGCTGTGGCTGGAGTCAGTGGCGCGATCTTGGCTCACTGCAACCTCTGCCACCTGGGTTCAAGCGATTCTCCTGCCTCAGTCTCACGAGCAGCTGGGACTACAGGCGCGTGCCACCACATCTGGCTAATTTTTGTAATTTTAGTAGAGACGGGGTTTCGCCATGTTGGCCAGGCTGGTCTGGAACTCCTGACTTCAGGTGATCCACACGCCTCGGCCTCCCAAAGTGCTGGGATTACAGGTGTGAGCTACCGCTTCTGGCCTCCCTTTCCTTTTTTAAAGAATGGTATAAACAGCAATGTGCCAAGCATACAGAAATGCCTATTCCCCGGCAGCCAGAAAGCCTCGCGCGCAGGCGCAGCTCGCGTTCCAGCGCTCTCTTGCTGGCGCGTGACAACCGTGCGTTCCACCCTACGCCCAACGTCGTCTCCCTGCGCACGCGCGGCCGTACTCCACCCTCCCTTCTCCACCCTCCCCCACTCCCGCGAGCACGTGCGCGTCCTCGCTGCTCACATTTCGGCGGAGGGCGCGCTCCCTGGAAAATTCCACTCCTGTGCTAGCTCCACCCTATGCGGCTTCACTCGTACCCGACGCTCTTCACTCACAGCTCCCTTCCCGGCGGCCTTTGCGGGAACAAGATGGCAGCCTCCATACCTCAAGGGTTGTCTCGTTTATCGAGGGTTTTGGGCTGGTGGTCTCGGCAGGTGGGTAGGGACGGGGTCGATAGGACCCTAGGGGCTAGAAGAGGAGGACAGAGTCGAGGGAAATACTCTCTGTGCAATTGTCCTTGGTGAGCTGGGACAATACGAGTCATACCTAGGCCGTGGAAGAGGCTGAGGTGGACAGGACCCAGCTACTGAGCTCAGTGGTCGAATGGGCAGAGCCTAGACAAGGCCGTGAAAGCGAGTGAATTAACGGGGATTAAGTTTTTCCGGACTGATTTGGGTCTGTCTGGCGAGGAGATGTTAAAGGGGAGACAAGTAATGGGTTGGAAGGTGGACTTCGTAATCTTCGATTCTTATAAATGAACTACGTTGAAGACTAGCCGAAAATGAGGGCGTCCCATATTGTCACTGCCCCTGTCTGAGCAAACCTCATGATCAGAGAGAAAAGGCTCCCTGGTCTTTCAAGTGTTTATTGGTCAGTTGGGTGCTAAAACGACAGAATAAAGTTTACCAGTGAGACTCCCGATAGAATGAGCAAAATATCTCGAGTAAATATGGAGCAGATGCCTACAAGAGGACTTTCCTTATGGTTTAAGAATAGCATTCAGGGCCAGGCGCGGTGGTTCACACTTGTAATCCCAGCACTTGGAAGTCCGAGGCAGAAGGATGGCTTGAGCCCGGGAGTTCGAAATGAGCCTGGGCAACATAGTAAGAACCCGTCTTTACAAAAATGTTTAAATTAGTCGAGTGCGATGGCGCACTCCTGTAGTCCCAGCTACTTGGGAGGCTGCGGTGGGAGGATAGCTAGAGCCCAGGAGGCCAAGGCTGCAGTGAGCCGTGATCGTGCAACTGCACTCCAGGCTAGCGATCTGTCTCAAAAAATAAAAATAAAGTAATAAAGAATAGTATTCTGCTCATTTCAGTATTGGGTTGGTGTTTCCCTATCACCATCAGTTCTTTGAAACTTGCTTTAATCAACTCAGTATCCGTAGAGTTAGCATAGTCCTGTACTGTGGAAAGTTCTAAAGGAAAGCCTTTAGTAAATGTGATGTTAATAAAGGTTGCCAACTGTCTTCTATTTAGAGACACCCATAAGTATTAAGGTCCTAATGCAATTTTTCATTGTTTTATAATTGTTCCTGAAGCATTCTTTGGATATGCCCTTTCTATAGTGCTTTGCTTAGAGTTTGTAAAAGATAGTAGATGTTTTTTCTAGGTTCCTAACCTTTCCTTTACCTTCCAGCCAGTTCTGGTGACTCAGTCCTCAGCTATAGTTCCAGTAAGAACTAAAAAACGTTTCACACCTCCTGTTTATCAACCTAAATTTAAAACAGAAGAAGAGTTTATGGAACATGCCCGGAAAGCAGGATTGGTTATTCCTCCAGAAAAATTGGACCATCCCATACATCTGGCCTGTACAGGTGAGGTATTTCTGGGACCCTGACCTGGGATCCTTCTGTCAGAGATCTTCTGGAACTTGGGATGACTTAGACTATGATTGATGATATTTAATTAAGCATGAAGTCAGTTCAACTTCAATAATGATTAGCCTTAAATACACTGTATATCATGAAGTTGTTCTTTGAACTTACTTTCACACTGTCTGTAGAAGGCAAGAGTGAAATTTCCCCATTTTGTGGAAGTAGAAGCTGAGGCTCTGAGAGAAGACTTAAATCTTTCTGGCTTTTTTTGTTTTGTTTTTTGTTTTTGTTTTTGTTTTTTTTTTGAGACAGAGTCTTATTCTGTCACCCAGTGGCACAATCTCAGCTCACTGCAACCTCTGCCCCCCAGGTTCAGGTGATTCTCCTACCTCAGCCTTCCAAGTAGCTGGGATTATAGGCACCTGCCACCGTACCTGGCTAGTTTTTGTATTTTTAGTAGAGAAGGGGTTTCACCATCTTGGCCAGGCTGGTCTTGAACTCCTGACCTTGTGATCTGCCCACCTCAGCCTCCCAAAGTGCTGGGATTACAGGCATGAGCCACCGCGCCCAGCCTTGTTCTGTTTTTTTTCTAGTGTAACATAGTTCTGTCTACATGGAAGTCTGTTTCATTAGTCTACTTCATATCCACAATCCTTCCCAATTGTACATTACTTCAATTTTATGAGTTTTTCTCAATCTTTCAACACTTTCTTAATTTTTTTGTTCCCTTATTACAGCTGGTATATTTGATGCCTATATTCCTCCTGAGGGTGATGCACGCATATCATCTCTTTTAAAGGAGGGACTGATACAGAGAACTGAACGAATGAAGAAGACTGTGGCATCGCAAATGTCGTAGGTGTCTGACACAGTTGGGACTTGGTATTAGAATAGCAATTTCTTGTTGCTACTTTATCCCAAAGAGATCTTTTTGGGTTAATTGGATTGGGTATCACTTTCTTAATAACATGATGGTATTTTCTTCTTTGTAGTAGAGTCTGTATTTAATGCAGAATAATATGGGCCTTCTGATCTTTTTTTTCTTTTTTTTGAGACGGAGTCTTGCTCTGTCGCCCAGGCTGGAGTGCAGTGGCGCAATCTCAGCTTACTGCAAGCTCCGTCTCCCAGGTTCACACCATTCTCCTGCCTTAGCCTCCCGAGTAGCTGGGACTACAGGTACCTGCCACCACGCCCGGCTAATTTTTTTATTTTTAGTTTTTATTTTTAGTAGAGACGGGGTTTCACTGTGTTAGCCAGGATGGTCTCGATCTCCTGACCTCGTGATCCGCCCGCCTCGGCCTCCCAAAGTGCTGGTATTGCAGGCATTAGCCACTGCGCCCGGCGGGCCTTCTGATTCTTAGCATCCCTGCGTTTATTGGTAACATCAGTTAGGGAGTTGACTTTGGAGTGTGTTGAATCCTTTTTTAATCATATATTTGATTTTGTTTGTTTGTTTGTTTGTTTTTGAGATGGAGTTTTGCTCTTGTTGCCCAGACTGGAGTGCAATGGCGCAATCTTGGCTCACCGCAACCTCCGCCTCCTGGGTTCAAGCAATTCTCCTGCCTCAGCCTCCTGAGTAGCTGGGATTTCAGGCATGTGCCACCATGCCCGGCTAATTTTGTATTTTTAGTAGAGATAGGGTTTCACCATATTGGCCAGGCTGCTGTCGAACTCCTGACCTTATGATCAAAAAAAAAAAAAGGTTGGGATTTTTTTAGAGTTAGCCAGATGGAGAAGTGTGGTGAGGAACAGCATTCTAGGGAAACAGAACAGTACAAGCAAGGCTTTGAGGTTAAAAGAGTATAAAGGGGTGTCAGATTTTGTCAAATGCTTTTTTGTGTCTATTGAGATGATCATGTGATATTTGTTCTTTATTTTGTTGATATGACATATTAATTGATTTTCTTTTTTTTTTTTTTTGAAATGGAGTCTTGTTCTTTTGCCCAGGCTGGAGTGTAGTGACTCCATAGTGGCCACTGCAGCCTCCGCCTCCCAAGTTCAAGTGACTCTCCTGTCTCAGCCTCCCGAGTAGCTGAGACTACAGGTGCACACCACCATACCCCACTAATTTTTGCATTTTTAGTAGAGACAGGGTTTCACCATGTTAGCCAGGCTGGTCCTGACTCTTGACTTCAGGTGATCCACCCTCCCTGACCTCCCAAAGTTCTGGCATTACAGGCATGAGGTACCATGCCTGGTCTTATTAATTGATTTTCAAATATTAAACCAACTTCACATTCCTGGGATAAATTCCTTTAACATACTTAAATTAACACTTTAATTTAATCAAATTCTCTATTTACATTGTTATAACTTGGAAAATGCTGTTGACGGCTGAGTTATAGAGTACATTATGAATATTTTTTCTTTCCTGCATAATATTTTTTTTTTTTCTGAAGTGAAGGGTCTTAATTTGCTCATTTGCTTATGGAACTATGGGTTATGTAATTTCCTCTCTGTGTATTCAAAACATTAAATTTTTTTTTTGGAGAAGGAGTTTCACTCTGTTGCCCAGGCTGGGGTGCAGTGGCGTGATCTTGGCTCACTGCAACCCCTGCCTCCTAGGTTCAAGCAATTCTTCTGCCTTAGGCTCCCCAGTAGGTGGGACTACAGGCATTCGCCACCATGCCTGGCTAATTTTTTTGTATTTTTAGTATAGACAGGATTTCACCATATCGGCCAGGCTGGTCTCAAACTCCTGACCTCGTTATCTACACGCCTCAGCCTCCCAAAGTACTGGGATTACAGGTGTGAGCCACTGCGCCCTGCAACATTAAATATTTTATTAATTTCATCTTTTTCAAGAAATCCTTCCTAGAGTCTTCTTACCTTTTTCAATCTGGACTAGTTGCTCTTAAGGCCAACTGTACATCTTAGGATCTAATATTCCTCTTGCCTCCCTCTTACGTTGTAGTCCCTGTTGCTTGGGTCCTATGTCTTTATGTTTTCATAATTTATTTCATTACTTTGATGGAGCACATTTTCTAGCAGCTTCCTGAGAAAGACTGCATGGTGGATAAATGAGATCTTGCAAGTCTAAAAAGAAGTCTTTCTTTTATTCTCGCACTTCATATGTAATTTGCCCAGGTATTGACTTCTGCGATAGAAATAATTTTTTCCTCAATTAAAAGTACTGCTCAAAGTCTGGGCGTGGTGGGTCATGCCTGTAATCTCAATACTTTGGGAGGCTGAGGCAGGAGGATCACTTGAGCAGGAGTTGAATACCAGCTGGGCAACACAGTGAGACCTTGTCTCTACAAAAACTAAAAAAAAAGTGAAAATTAGCCAAGCATGGTAGTGCACACTTGTAGTTCCAGTTACTTGGGAGGCTGAAGTGGGAGGATTGCTTGAGCCCCAGAGGTCAAGGCTGCAGTGAGCCCTGATGGCATCACTGTACTCTAGCCTGGGCGACAGAGTGAGACCCCGTCTCAGTGAATGAATGAATGAATTAATTAATAATAAAAGCGCTGCTCTGTTGTCTTTGTAACTTATTTTTATTTTTATTTTTTTTGAGACGGAGTCTTGCTCTGTCGCCCAGTGCAACCTCTACCTCGGATTCAAGCGATTCTTCTGCCTCAGCCTCCTGAGTAGCTGAGACTACAGGTGCCCATCACCATGCCCAGCTAATTTTGTGTTTTTAGTAGACAGAGTTTCACCACATTGGCCAGGCTGGTCTCGAACTCCTGACCTTATGATCAGCCCACCTCAGCCTCCCAAAGTGCTGGGATTACAGCAGGCATGAGCCACCTGGCCGTAACTT